>NC_077237.1:0-320563 GCF_947179165.1 Solanum dulcamara | reverse complement strand
ATTTTCACAGTTCCCAGGTTCTTTGATACTGCACTTGGATAATTCAGCTAAACTCGAGCTTATGAACGACTTTATATCTTTCTTTCCCTTAACTTCAACCCATTTGTCATCTATCCAATCTCTTGAAGTCCTCAGGTTCTTCCTTTGAATCTCCAATAACATGTTCTCACCTATTATTGAGAGAGAAAAAAACACATTGCGGCATCAGTTCATGACCAACATCAATCATGAAAAATTAGGGACAACAAATTAGCCAGAAGCTAGGCCTACTGTTTAAGACGATTTCCACTGCAGAGTTAGAAAGCCAATTTATGACAATGCTGAGCTTAGACATATGATTTCAAGTAAGAATTGAAACTATTTAGAGACTCCAATTTTACATCCAATGGATGTTGAGTTATCCTTACGCAAAGTTACCATGCATCAGCTGATAAGCAAGAATTCTTCTTTTATTCCTTGTTTTCTATTTCTATTTTAACTTTTTAGTTTTTTGGGTGTGCTTTGCGACTGTTATTTCTTACCAGGGAAGTAAACCTGATGATGACCGCTTCCACAGACATCAAATCCAGCAACAACACCTTCCCACCACCCGTCAAACCACCAAGCATCAACTGCAGCTCCTACTTCAAAAAAAATGTCAGAAGAATCCTCCAGAGGCCGGGGCCGAACTGTGAGGCGTCCTGTGCATCTCATGCCCAATTTATCAGAGGCTGCAACTCTGTAGGAAGGAACCCATTCCTATATATCAAGCAAAGGTGACGAGGGTCAATATATGTAAGTTGATAATAAGTTATAATATATAAATTTAAGTTATAGTCGCAGTGATTAAGGTACCTCAAGCTTTTCAGGACCATCACAATCCTGGATGTCATCATATTGAACTTTCATTCGTTTTTGTGATACCTGTAAGACCTTACACCTGAACCAGCAACCTCTCATGCCACTATCCTGGCAAAGAACCTCTAAGTAGTCACCAACTTCAAAAGACAACTTACATTGAGGCTCAACAAGCTGAATTCCAACCGATCCTATGCTTGGAAAATTTATGTTTAACATTGGGCAAGTTGGTGGTTTGGCTTTTGCTATCTGTTTACCAGGAATTGGCTTTCTGATACCAGAATGGCCACTCTCGTCGACACTTCTACTCCCCCTAAGTCTTTGCGTTGAAGGATCTTCTCGGGTTATATCTTTTACTTCGTGCAACATATGACCCTTTGACTTAAGCTGGGCTTGTTGACTGCGAGACATGGTAAACATCATTTGATTATAGTAGCCTTCCAATTCACTCAGAGAGAATGGCGCGACCTTGTTGTTTTTGAATTCCCTATAGCACATATAGACACCAGAGGACAATTTTTTGGGGACAAAAGAGATATATTTCTCATAATCTCCGGGAGTCAAAACTGTAGCAAGAGCATCAATACAATTGGCTTGGATCACCTGAACATGAGACGTGATATGTACTTCTCTAGGGTGTCCCTCAAGCTTTGGAATTATACACTTGACTTCCTGAAAATGTTCGAAACGCCGCACCTTCACTCTTCTCTGTCCCTTTTTGTTCTCATAAAAGTCTTCCAAGTAACCTAGATACTGACTTTCTTCTTCGACCGTGATTATAGCGAAGGAATTAACCTGCAGAAAACTAACAGATTACACTAGGAAGGAAAAGAAATATGAGATCAAGAAACTTATTTAGTGCTACAGAGTGCTTACAGTTATTGTAGTTCCATTTCTGCTAAAAGAAGGATAATGCGTAAGTTGCTTGGCGCAGGTCCAAGCAGTACCTGACCACAAAATATTTGATTTTTTTGCTTTCAATTTATTAGGAAGCTGTCCCTGGAATAGATATTTTTCCCTTCAGTAACTGTAGTTAAAAAAGTTGAAACTAATATAAAAAAATTAGATCAACATATTTGAGACCTCATCAGCTAAATGACCAGCCATTACAGCACTTCTTCTCCTTTCACTAGTCGGGGTATCTACAAGATAAAGGGAAGTCAAATTTACTATAACGTAAAGTAGATTAAAGTTAAGATAAAAACAATTTATAACAACTAGGCATAGCATTCTTTCTACAGAGATCCAATTGTATACAGCAGCAACAACTCAAAAACATAAGCAACTTTGCAACATATAAAACAATTGCAACAATTACACAAGTAATTGTTTGTGAAGTGGTAGACAATGTACCCGTGTGATAAATGTCACATCCCAAAATACCCCTTAGACATGACCGGCACCCACTTACACCACCTTTCAGGCGAACCAATTATCCGTTCACTTACCCAATTATATAAGCACTTTGAGCAATTACGTGCAAGTCTAGCACATTAATAATAATCAATAAATGGAGAATAATAATCCAACGAAACTCCATAATCAATCTATTATCTCAATGATTACTCAAAGACTAATTATTTAGCCCAAATCCCACAATAAGACCATGGAGCATCTAATAGAATTACATGACTTTAGCTGTCAGGCATGCAAACCCCAAGAAAAAGAAGAAATTTGCTATAAAATAGATAGAGATGAAACGACAACCGCCACGAACAATGCGAAGGCTCACCTTAGCAACAGAATCAATGCGAACAGACTCGTCAGCCACCAGTCTCACCCTCCACAATAATATCTGCATAGACATGTAGAAAAGGAGTGAGCTATACATAAATATAACCTAATAAGATCCTCGACCCGCTACTTTAATACCCCTGGAATAAGTGTTAGAAAAATATAACCACACAACAAACACATGAATGATATGCACAGAAATATATTTTATAATATAATGCTCAATAGGTCCAAACAAATGTTCAAAAAGGAAACTACTACATATTTCAACTCAATCCACGTAAAGGAGATCAACATAGCACCCCGACATTTGCACGGTAGCATATAAAATGTCCCAAACGTATACAACAACAGCATTAACAAGGCCCCTAACATATTATGGCAGCGTATTTATGCCCCTAATAACTATATTACGGGAGCGAAGGAAAGATATCCAACGCCCTAACGCCATGGTATGAGATCACGCCACACCACAAATCACTAATTAAATATTTTTTTATATTTTTCTCAAAATAACAAATATGCGGTTGGTCAAAGACCACCGATTTTGCCAGGCACACACTTGTCCCAACATATGGACCACGCAGACAAAATACAGTTTCAAAGCACATTTTAAAAGCAAGCACCAAAGCACAAAGTCTCATTTACCTTGCTAATGACAGGTTCCCCAACCTTGCAACGGATAGAACCAACCAAACAGCCTCCAATTACCACAATCTATGCAAAAATATTATGCTAGTCAAGGTCAAGTCTCAATATCCCTAACTTTCAAGCATAAAGCTAACATCTCACACCTTAAGCCATGAATTAAAAGGTAAAATATCTTAGTTTCACTGTTGAAACTTAATAGGTGAAAATTCTGTCCAATATATTACCACTCATATTCCGAAACAGTACTCCAACTGCGTAAAAACAAAGTAAAGTGAAAACCATAAATTGCAGGGAATTAATGTGCCTAACCAGTTGCTTCAAACAGCCATCACAGTGACTTTTACATTAAAATTCTCTAAGAATGCTTAACCTCGTATTGCCAAAACATAGAGCTTCAAATACTGTCAATAAGTCACTCCTCATGCTAATGAATACTTATACTTTTACATTTACGATCATTACTATAGTCATATATCTCTCTTTCATTATTATCCAATCACTACTTAATCCTAATGTCTTCTAGTTAGAAGTGGTGAAATTTAAACTGCATCTCTGAAAAAAACATGGTTTTCCCACAGTAGATTTTAAACCCAATATTACAAATCCAATTTCACTAACCACCAATCGTTGTCAAATCCTTTGTCCTTCAATCATTAGCTAATCATTATAAAGGTAAGGGTTATGATAACTTTCTGCAAATTCATGCAACATATGTACTGTAAGTCTATAACATATAAACCACCATATGTCAAATTTTATGCCAATACCTGAAGCTTATTATCACCCGAAACAGTGGTCTATAAACTTCCTCTTTGCCGCCCTTGAACTCCACAAAACATTTCTCAATGAGTTCATTTCTTTTCTCCCAAAATTTAAGGAATCAATTGCCCTAATAGGAGAATGGGCTTGGCCCACTCCTTTTAACTCTCTTTATTATTATTATTATTATTATTATTATTATTATTATTATTATTATTATTATTATTATTATTATTATTTATTTATTTATTTTGGGTTAAAATTACCATTAATCCCTCATTGAAATTTGGGTTATTACAAAAAAGAGACGGTGTATTTTGCAAACTTAGTTACTTAGACTTCTAGAATTTGAATGAGCACATACGCTTTAAATTCTTCATGTGCATATAACCATCAAGAAGAACAAAGAATTCATTGCTGAAATATGGAAATAATATTATGACAACTTTTACCAAGCATATCAAACCAAAGGCTAGTATAAATGATCACGAGCTATATTAGAGGACTTAATTCAACAAAATTCAGCCGCCACTATATTTGACATCATGAATAACAAGGATCTTATAGTCGCCACTAGTTGAGTCATAAGCCAATCCCAAAATTCCTCGGGGCAAAATTGTGGATGTGGATGTGGAAGTACTATTGATTCTCTTGTGGAGGGATTCCAGCAAAAGGTTGGGTGTCTCGAAATCCACAACATTATCACAAACCATGATAATAGCCAAGCCATTGCAAAAACAATTGATTGCGCAATACCCTGGTTTAGAGTTTGAAGGGCCATCAAGTTTATGTACATCCTCAACCAGTTGAACCGACGATAAAGGTCAAGAATAGATTGAAAATATACAATCCTTGTGGCAATTCTGGCAAATAAGAAATTTTTGTGTATATTTGGTCATTCGTGGCATATTTGAGATGATTCCTCTTAAAGTAAGGCTCGGAGATCAATGTTTTCCAAAATTTTGTAACACATTTGAAATATAGAAGAGACCACACAGGTAACCTCCTGAGTATATCAACAAGTATTTCCTCTAGTATGTGAACTACCATGACCTAGATAGGACAACGAAGAGTGATCATAGTATTCAAATATTAGACATTTCAACCAAGAGTTTTAAAAAGATATACTTTTGATTTATTCTATCTACTATTTACAAACAATTACTAATAAAATTGAAACTTTCAAGAAGAGAAAGGGATAGATGAGCGAAGTACTTTTAAGCATTCCCAACATGTTTGACAAAATAACTCAGTGAATGCATAAACTGGTATTTGAATAAAAGGGACAATAAATTTGATGTTCTATTACAACCAAATATTATAGCAACGACGACGACAACAACGACATACCCAGTGTAGTCCCACAAAGTGGAGTCTGGAAGGATACAGTGTGTGCAGACCTTACCCCTACCTCAGAGGAAGAGAGGCTCTTTCCAGTAGACCCTCCATAGCAATGTTCAGATAAATTTTCCCACTAGGTCCAACACATTTTCAACAATTTCAGTAAAATCAACCACGGGAATTATACACCTTTTAGCCATAGCAAACAACAAAAATGTGGTTTAACAAAAGAACTCACCTCATAAACAACATTCATTTGCTTTGATGCCTTTTGACTTCTTCCTCTGTTGGCAATTTGCCTTTTGTGTTGGATTTGAATGCTAGGATTATTTTATATTGCCGAGGGAGAGCGTGTGCGGCTCGAAAAGAGATGAGCCGGTTTGGGACCTCCTCTTTGAATGTACCTACACAATAGTAAAAACATCACGGGGTGGATGTTTTGATACCGTCGTTTAACTTGTAATCTTTTTAAAAATTTGCACATATACCATTTCAAACATGTCGTGTCTAAAATTTCATATGACTAAAATTCTAGTAAAAATGGTTGGACTTCATCATATTTGTCCAAAGATATTTTGTTGACATCCTTATACTCATTATGTCTAGCATTGAATAGACCAGATATTCACCTTATCAAGATTTCAAATCAATGATGGGGTCTATGGCACCCCTAAATGGGCAGCCAAATTGGACCGAACCCTTTGTCAGCTATGGTTCCCTCAAAGTTATGAAGTAAGACATCGACTTCGCAATAAGATCAAATTTTCAGATTATATGATGAACTTGGTGAAAAGTACAGGAATAATTTTGGCCCTTTTTTCATAATTTGAATTACAAGCCATAGAGTCAAAAGATACAATTACAGCCCTAAGATGAACCAACTAAATTGCAGACAAAACAATCGAGATAGTGGTAAAAATGTAAAAGCTTTTTGCCAATATGGAAAGAGTAACATATACCGCTTGATGTTTGTTTATAACAATTGATTACAACAACATACCCAGTGAAATCCCACAAGTGGGGTCTGAGGAGGATAGAGTATACGCAGGCCTTACCACTACCTCGTGGAGGTGGAGAGGTTTATTCCGAAAAATGCTCAGCTCAAGCGTAGCAAATTCAAGTACAAACAATGAAGAAAATTATAACAACTAATAAGACGAGTAGTGCAAACTGCAAAGCCTACAAGAAAGGAATAAGAACAACGACAACACAGTGCAGTAACTGAAATACAACAAACAGATTATGATAACTATCAAAAGAAAGAACTACAACAATACGGCTAGTACAACGACAGACACCAACAAGCAACCCTCGAAAAGCAAGACAACACACTACTACCTACTAATCTTCTACTCTAATACGCGACCTCCACACCCTCTTATTTAAGGTCCTATCCTCAATAATCTGAAGTTGCACCATGTTATGTATAATCACCTCTCTACAATGCTTTTTCGGCCTACCTCTACCTCTCCGCGTGTCTATTATATCCAACCCCTCGCACCTCCTCACTGGGCGTCTACACATCTCCTCTTCACATGTCTAAACCATCTCAATCTCATTTTCCTCAGTTTGTCCACCACAAAGGCTACTCATATCTTATTCGGATAACCTCATTCCTAATCTAATCACTCCTAGTATACTCACACATCCATCTCTACATCCTCATTTTCATAACATGCATCTTCTGAACATGGAAGTTCTTGTTTGGCCAACACTCTTCCCCGTACAATGTCAATCTAAAAACCACTCTATAGAACTTACCTTTAAATTTTGGTAGTACATTTTTATCACACAAGCTTCCACTTCATCCATGTCGCACCAATACGATATGTGATATCATCGTCGATGTCCCCACTTCCCTGGATTACAAACCTGAGATACTTAAAATTTTCTTTGGGGGATAACTTGTGTGTCAAGTCTCACTTCCATGCCTTCCTCATGCATTGCAACATTGCATTTGCACTCCAAATACTCTGTTTTGGTCCTACTCAACATGAACCGTTTAAATTCCAGAGTTTGTCTCCATACCTCACCCTAACATTAACTCTATTGCGTGTCTCATCAATCAGTACTATGTCATCCGCAAATAAAATGAAATACTTATCCACATTTTTCAGAAGTTAAATTGTTGGAACATTTTGCTCATATTTTAAAATAAAATAAAAAGTGGTAATAGTTTTTTCAAGAAAAAAGAGTGAAAAACGCATGGGGCAACATTTTCGGAGAGTCAAAGTAACATAGCAAACACATACTCAGAGGAAACTTCATAAAGTTAAAACTTTTATACATAACCAATAAGAGAGAGTGTACAATACAAGAGCATGCCAACTTCCTGGCTAATTTGTAGAACACATAGATATACTAACCAGAAGAGTGTACTCGAATAGTAAGCACCCTCCACTTCCAACCCTAAGGTTGTGAGTTAACAGAGCGAAGTAGAAAGAAAAAGGAGTGCTTGCCTATAGCACTATAAGAGGCCTTTTCCATATTTTGTTGTCAAAGACCTATACATTTACAAAGGCAAATCGAGCACTGTTGAGAGTTACTTACAAGTCAGAATTCACCCAAGTGCCAAAATCATTTCATCATTATCAAAAAGAACTGATGACTCCTAGACGCCAGCATTATCACTTGTAGAATTGTCTGAAATCAGTTCTTGATACCTGCAAGAAAATCAATAAACCATTGCTTTTTCAGTTTAAGCGCATCAGTGTGTTGCTTCTCCACTGTGTTTAGAAGTTGACGCCATTTTATTGACTTCAGGTTCCACAAGCTTGGGAGCCATCTGATTTTCACAGTTTCCACGTCTTTTGATACTGCACTTGGATACATCATTTAAACTTGAGCTTATGAACAACTTTATATCTTTCTTTCCCTTAACGTCAACCCTTTTGTCATCTATCCAATCTCTTGAAGTCCTCAGGTTCTTCCTTTGAATCTCCACTAACATGTTCTCTCCTATTATTGAGAGAGAAAAAACACATTGGGGCATCAGGCCATTACCAACATGGATCATTAAAAATTCCGGAAAACAAATTAGCCAGAAGCTAGGCCTACTGTTTAAGAACTTTTTCCACTGCAGAATTAGAAGGCCAATTTATGACAATGCTGAGCTTAGACACAGAGGCAGACCCACGTGCACCCATTAACTTCGGAAAAATATGTATATATATATCTTGATATATGACATATAATGTATTAGGCACCCAAAGACACAAAAAATAAATTGGTGCACTGGTTTGAACGCTGCACACCTTTGACATGAAGGGACGGGGTTCGAATCCCACTTACTACATTTTTTCCTTTTTTTTTGTGAAGCTTAAAAATGTTGAATAAAATGAGGGGTGACTAGTTTCGAACTTGCAACCTCATGGTGCAAAGTGAAGTTCAAAATCACCAATCCACAAAGCAAACTTCATATAGCAAAGTCATTGAATTCATATTTATACGTTAGTACATTAGTTTTATATATTTATGCTTAATAAAATTCTCATACAAATCGGTATTCGGTGACATGCTTTAACTAACATGCATTAGCCGGTGGTGGTGCACCCGTCGTCTTCAAATCCTAGGTTCGCCTCTGCTTAGACATATGATTTCAAGTAAGAATTGAAACTATTTAGAGACTCCAATTTTACATCCATTGGCTGTTGAGTTATCCTTACGCAAAGTTGCCATGCATCAGCTGATAAGCAAGAATTCTTCTTTTATTCCTTGTTTTCTATTTCTATTTTAACTTTTTAGTTTTTTGGGTGTGCTTTGCGACTTTTATTTCTTACCAGGGAAGTAAACCTGATGATGACCGCTTCCACAGACATCAAATTCAGCAATAACACCTTCCCACCACCTGTCTGACAACCAAGCATCAACTGCAGCTCCTACTTCAAAAGAATGGGCTGAAGAATCCTCCAGAGGCCGGGGCCGGATTGTGAGGCGTCCTGTGCATCTCATGCCCAATTTATCAGAGCCTCCAACTCTGTTGGAAGGAATCCATTCCTATAAATCAAGCAAAGGTGATGAGGAAACAGGGTGAAGGGAGAATGGACAAGTCAATATACGCAAGTAGATCATAAGTTATAGTCAAAGTGATTTATGTACCTCGAGTTTTTCAGAACCATCAGAATCTTGGATGTCATCATATTGAACTTTCATACATTTTTGTGATACCTGTAAGACCTTACACCTGAACCAGCAGCCTTTCATGACACTATCCTGGCAAAGAGCCTCTTAGTTGTCACCAACTTCAAAAGACAGCTTATATTGAGGCTCAACAAGCTGAATTCCAACCGGTCCGATGCTTGGAAATTTATTTTTAACTTCGGGTAAGTTGGTGGTTTGGCTTTTGCTATCTGGTTACCAGCCATTAACGCACTTCTCCTTTCACTTCTCGGGGTATCTACAAGATCAGGGAAGTCAAATTTACTATAATGTAAAGTAGATTAAAGTTGAGATAAAAATAATTTATAACTTTTAGGCTTAGCATTCTATCTACAGAGATCCAATTGTATACAGCATCAACAACTCAAAAACATAAGCAACTTTGCAGCATAAAGAAGGAAGTTCAAGGCTTACAATTCCATAGGCGGCTATGGGGTAATCTTAATCTTTATAAGCACATAAGCATTAAATTCTTCATATAAATATAACCATCAAGAAGAAGAATGAATTCATTGCTGAAAGATGGCAACAATATTATGACAACATTTAACAAGTATATAAACCAAAGACTAGTATAAATAATCCCAAGGTATAATTAGAGGACTTAATTCAACAAAGTTCAGCTGCCTGGACTACATTTCCTAAAAGAAAATTTACTCTAAAATCGTCTAGTAATTAATTAGGATCTACATGAACATCAAAGCACAACATAGAACATATACACCAATGTCAATTAAAAGCAAAGCATACAGAGGAAGTTGAAAAATGCATCATCATTAATAAGATTACCAAATATGTATCATATTAAGGATTAAAATACAGATGCATAAGCGGAAAATGAAAAAGGGAAAAAAAGATATAAAGAAGATCCAAACTGCATACAGCACATTCACAACACAATAGATCATTGCATGTTCGTACGATTCTTGTGGATTTTGGGTGTGTTTGAATTCAGACGTAAAACAAAAATAAAAGAGAAAAGGTTTATTGTTCAAGTGAAATTCTAAAAAATGGTGTAAGAAGCAAAGGGCAGACTCGTATTGATCAACTAGGCCTATTAAAGATTCGACCTTATTTGGAAATGCAACAGATCACAGCCCGACAGCAGCAAGATCACAATCAGACATTTTGTGACCTCATATTATTACCTTTTTGAGAAGGATGACTTCATTATTTATTGAATTTTATATAAAACATTCCCATTGCAACAACTTCTTTGTTCATATTCCAAAAAAGATATCGAAACTAATGTACAACATACCCAGTGAAATCCCACACACCCCTTAACTCTACCTCGTAGAGATAGAGAGACTGTTACGATAGACACTTGGCTTCCTTGCCCCCACGGCCAATCGACCTTCTCTTTCCCCAAGAAAGTGTTGCACCTCCAGGATTATGTCCTTTCGTTTAGCCCTTTTCTCATTCAGGATGGAAGTTGAAAAGAGGTGAGACTGCTCCCTTGCACGTTAGAGCAAGGATGCCATCAATTTTTATGTGAAACCCACAAAGAAGATTTATTAGTGCTATCAAGAAAATAAAAAGGAGAATAGCATCAACACCATACATTCTTCATCGGTTATCTCACCTATCAATTAGAGCAAGAACTAATTAAACAAAAGGCCGAGAACTGTAAACCCCCTTTCTCTTTTCTATCAGATTTTCGGAGAGTTAAAATTGATTGTATTAGGAAAAAGAAAGATATACATTCTAGACTTCTATCAGGGAAAAGAGAGGATGGCATAGATGTAGAAGGAAACTTTTACCTGGATTTCTTTTTTTTTTCTTTTTTAATCATTAAATGCTAACTTTTACCTCAATCTCTCGACAAACACTATTAAAACCGAGAATAGAGAAAAGATGGACTCAGAAGGCTAGATACACTAGTGAGGCTACTAAGATACTAAGTAATGGTTGTATTTACTTTGTGTCTACTACAAGTGCAGTCAAACAAATGTCCGATACTGGTGATCTAGAGGTTGGATACTTCATGATCAAAATTTTGAGATTCGGGGGTACGAATATGGGTGCAAGAATTCGAATAAAATAAATCAAATATCTCCATGCTCCTTACTCTGTTGCACTATGTTCCATTTCACCAGATTGAAACCTTTATGCTCCTTTTTTCCATGCCATAGGAAGTTTCTTCTCAATTTATCTAGAACTTTGAGTTCTTTAGGAGGCATAGGAAAGAGAGACATCACATATGTTGGTAATGAGTCTAGCACAGAGTTGATTAGAATTAACCTGCCTCCTAAAGATAGATATCGTGCCTTCCACATAGCAAGCTTCTTTTCTGTCTTCTCAATGATGTTGTCCCAAATCTCTAATGCTTTATGTTTAGCACCCAATGGAAGTCCCAGGTAAACAGTAGGCAGTTTTCCCACTCCACATCTTAAATGTAAGCCAGAACCTGAATCTGAATTACTTCATTGATAGGAAAGATGTTGCTTTTTCTCCAGTTTATCTTCAGGCCTGAAATTGCTTCAAAGATGACTAGCATTAGTCTCAAAAAATTGATTTGCTCACTAGTAGCATCAGGAAAAACTACTGTGTCATTTGCATAAAGTAGATGACATATCTCTAGCACTTCCTCTGTCCTGCTCCCTACTCTAAAGCCTTTTAGCCATCTCCTTTGTATTGCAATCTTCATCATGCTATTGAGGCCTTCCATGGCTATGATGAATAGAAAAGGGGATAAGGGATCCCCTTGTCTTAGCCCTTTTTCTGCTGAAAAAAACCCAACTGGTTCTCCATTTACCAGAATTGAGAACCTGGTGGTTTTAATGCAAAAACTTATCCAGTTTACCCATCTTCTTCCAAAACCCATTTGTCTGAGGATGCTGAGTAAGAACTTCCAGTTGATGTGGTCAAATGCCTTTTCCATGTCTAATTTGCACATTACCCTTGGTTCTGAGCCTCTCAATCTAGTGTCTACACACTCACTTGCCACCAAAACTGCATCCATGATTTGCCTTCCTTTAATAAAGGCCATTTGATGAGGGTTTATTAGCTTATCTATCACTCTCTTTAACCTTTCAGCTAGTACTTTTGCAATGATCTCGTACATTCCAGTGATGAGACTTATTGGTCTGAAGTCTCTCACATCAGTTGCACCCACCTTTTTTGGGATAAGAGCTACAAATGTGGCATTGAAGCTCTTCTCAAAATTCTGTTGCGAATGGAAATTCTGTAGGGTCAGTAATATATCTAACTTCAACATTTCCCATAAAGCAATAAAGAATGACATTGGAAATCCATCGGAGCCTGGGGCCTTGTCAATGGCACACTGTTTAAGCCCCTCTAATATTTCATCCTCTTCAAATTGTCTTTCCAGCCACACCTGCTCTTCTGTGGAGATCCTGGTATTCCCTTGGAGGGTGAAATCAGGTCTCCAATTCTCAGATTCCTTGTAGAGTTTCTGATAGAAGCTCATTATGAAATTTTTTATTTCTTCTGGATCAGTAACTTCAGTCCCCTCAACTTTGAGGATGTCAATGGAGTAATCTTCTGTGAACATTGGCCATCCTGTGGAAGTATTTTGTGTCTTTGTCACCATTTTTGACCCATTGTACCCTGGATCTCTGTCTCCAGGCAATTTCCTCATTTCTGGACACCTCTTCAAACTCCATAGCCAGTTGAATTTTCTGCAGTTGTTCATCATCTGTCAAAAGTCTGATATCCTAAATGGATTCCAAATTTCCCACTTGTGATAGAATCTGACCTTTCCTTTCCTTCCAGTTATTCTTGTTGGCTTTGCTCCATTCTTTGAGCTTGACTTTCAATTGACAAAGCTTAGAAGCCAATTGAAAATCAGTTTTGCCAAATTCTTTGCTTCTTTTTGACAACCATTAAACAGTACGCCAAATTCTTTGGCTTTGGGGTACTGTTTAATGGTTGTCAAAAAGAAATAGCTTCGAAGAAAAGAACTAGGGTTCTCAGTGCTTCTCCACACTCAATGAGATGCGCCAACCTCGAGAAGCTTTACTCAAATTACCACAAGGTTCTGACACGGAGCTTAACATGAGTCTCGGTTAAGAATAGAGATGATATACATTTTACAGGACACACGATTCCATGGATAGTTTCATCCGTGATTGTGATGAAGGACATAGCTCACGATCATCGGCATATTTTATTTTTTATCGGTAAGGTACATAGTATTATTAACAATGGGAAGAAAAACCCACACACGAGAGGTATACCAAAAGTAGAGAAACTACATCAAAACATGATTCTCTATAAAAACCACTTGATCCTCTATACAAGAAGGAATATTCAGGGTGCACCAAAAAGCAATGAGAGAAAGTAGGTTGTTCCTTAAATGTTCAAAATCATATTTGATCCCCTCAAAAGCTCTCCTCTTTCTCTCTACACAATCATCAGCTTATATCATGCCACTGGGCATTGGACGTGTATGAACTCAATCTTCATTAATTTTCCATATAACTCCTTTACACAATGCAAATATGGCATTCTAACTTCTCTCACTAGATGCCACGATCCTTAGCAACACAGTAATAGCCTTTTCCACTTATAAAATCATTGTCCCAAACAACTCCAAGGTCATTTGTCGTTAATACTTCAGAGCTAATGTAACCACTAAATACTTGATATATTTTTTTGGTCACTAATAAGAAAATCCCAAAAAAAAAACTTTTGAGGTCTAATAAGAATTATGAGCCAAGGGTCTTGAGAAACAAGCTCTCTACCTTCCAAGGTCATTTGTCGTTAATACTTCAGAGCAAATGTAACCACTAAATACTTGATATATTTTTTTGGTCACTAATAAGAAAATCCTAAAAATACTTGAGATCTAATATGAAGTATGAGTCAAGGGTCTGCAGAAACAAGCTCTCTACCTTCCAAGGTAGGGGTAAGGTCTGCGTACACACTACTCTCCCCAGACCCCACTAGTGGGATGACACTGGTATGTTGTTGTTGTTGTATCAAATATGAAGTATTTTATTTACAACTGCACCCAAGGGTGTGCCTAGAGATCAATGAACTGGGTTAAGAACCATGAGTACTCAAGCTCAACTCCCAGCAGAGGTAAAAAATACAAGATGATTTCATCATATTTGTCCAACCCTTGGTGGACAGAATCACCCAGTACCAGTGATAGTGGAAGGTCACGGGTACCCGAAGAATTAGTTGAGGTGTGCCAGCAGGCCAAACACCATGGTTATAATTTTAAAAAGTATGTTAATTACAACTATTACTGCGGACATCGCTTTGTAGTTAAACAAGACCACTTCAAATAAAATAGTGCTAACTAGAAGTTTTTGATGACCTAGTGCTAACTATAAGTTAGTACTCCCTCTGTTTCAATTTGTTTGTCCTATGTTGACTTGATACGAAGTTTAAGAAAATAAAGAAGACTTTTGAATCTTGTGATCTTAAATTAAAGAAATGTCAAATATACTAAAGTGCCCTTTAATCTTATAATCTTAAACATGCCACGTGGAAAGTTGGAATTAAAGAGTTGCTAAAAAGGGAAAGATGCATTCTTTTTTAAATGAACTAAAAGGAAAAATAGGACAAACAAATTGAAATGGAGGGAGTATTTACATGAATAGTTGGATCGATGAGGGAGGAAGCAATGCTTTTGATAGGGATAGGGAGTGTTGGATAAAGTCATACTTGTCATGGAAAAGTTGGACTGGTATTATTAAGAGGTTTGGTTACCCAAAAAATCTCACTAGCTCGGTCATCTAAATAATTGGGCAGGGTAAACTACGATCTTGGTGGAGATTCGGATTAGTTTTGATGAATAAAAGAAGAATCGGTAGAAATTCTCGGCCGGAAAAGTTGTTTGTGATTGTTGTGTACATGCCCCATTATCTGACTCATTGCAAGATCACACGAACTTTCAATTAAAATGCATTAAATATAGTGAAAGGCCAACATTTGGTACATCATGCATAATCGGAGCCGTCTCGAAGACTAGTGCTTGTAAGGCCAACTTCAAGATGCAAATAGTACCTACTGATCTTCAATGGGGTCTAGATGTTAAGGCTTATAAGAGAGAAGTATATAACCAGATTATCCACATTACCACATCTGCATATAAATTTTCAAGTGGTTGTAAAAGCTCAAATAAAAAATTGAATGAAGACGTGAAGATAAATCTAGGTAAACACAAAGAAAACCCAAGAGTTATGCTAGTAGATTGAATCAAGGTGCTAAAAGATTGCTCTTAACTGTTGCTTTTAGTTAAAGACTCAGCTGTAAGGCTTCTCTAGATATGCACAGTTTCTTTTATCAACCAAGAGTCAGATTTAATACATAACCTAAAAAAGCATACTATAAATAGTAATCTTCAACAGGGCCTGGAAGGATATTAAGGTTTAGAATCAAAAAAGATTTCGGTTTTGCTTGACGATAGGGAATGTATTTATTTAATCTTGAAAGCAAAGATTGAGCAAACCAATGAGCTAGAGCTCCTTTTATATAATAAGGAATAAATTTAAATTTATAAGATTGAATAGCAGTTGTTGTTGTTGAATAGCAGTCTACCCGTCTTAGTTAGATATTAAGAAGTATAGCCTGAAAAGACTAACAAATATCGATTAACCAAATAATTTAATCCTAACATGATGAAGACCGTTTACCCTTAATCTCCTTATCTTCGGCAAATATTACGAATGTTACAATTCATTGCTACCAATAGGCCACACTCTTGGGTGCTAATCTCATCATTTTTGTTACTTGATGATAGTGAGGAAACCCATAATCTGTATGACTATTTGTCTACTTCCTAGTGAAGAGAGTACAGAAGAGCCTCTCAACAAGGGAAGCACAAAATACCCTGTGAAGGCTCATTTTAAGGTGGTGTGCTTTTCTTGGCTCGTAGGAAGAAATGCTTGTCTCACACAGGATAAACTTCAAAGAAGGGTATTTCAACTGTGTTCTACATGCTTCTTGTGGAAGCTGCTAGGGAAAATAACAGTCACTTACTCAGGGCTATTATGGCAACTATTCTTGAACATGGTGGGTATTTTTTTGTTTTATTTTTGGTGTAAAGAAAGCTATGTTGAGGAGGTTGAATCATTAGTTGATATGATAGGATCCTTGTGAAGCAGTAGCCTAAGCTTGGTTGGGATTTTGTAAAGTCTTTTTCCACTGTTATGGTACAACTTTAATATATTCTGGTAGCTAATGTTAAGACTTCACGAGATTGTTCATAACTATTGTTCTATATTAACTTACAAGTTTCAACAATTAAACGGAACAGCTGAAGTACAAATCACACAGTAATTTAGGATTTAGGATTGAACGACTCATAATGTTCGAATCGGCCAAAGTAAAAAGGCCTCATTCTCAAAATATTATAATAGACCACAAACTTGTGCAATGCACGTTTTGTTTTTCGAGTACAACAACACACAGGCAATTGTGGTTAAAACCAGGAGCACAAATTATACTTTCCTTGCAAAAATAAAGCATAGTGAAGCAATTACTTAGAAAGATAAGTTCTCATTTATTCTTCAACCAAGGATTATTCATCTCTGGGATACAAAGAACTGCCATCAGTACACCAGTCTAGGTTAAATCAAGATGTGCAACTAAATTGAAAATTCAGCTTGTGCCTGGAAAACTGAAGTCGGGAACAAAACTCTCAAAATAAAAATGGAACTAGAAATAACTTTTCACCACCTCCCACTTTTTTCATCAACAAATTGATTAGCAAAGCACTGTAAACCAATGAATAGTTCACAAAAAGTGAGATTGATATTAACCCATCACATTGATAAAGTTTGGACATCAGCAGAACTTGAACATTGTTGCTTTTAGACATATAAGACATCTGCCGTCTCTAAATTGATTGTGTGTAACCAGAAGCCAATAATCTATGATCAACTTCTTCAGAAGTGGTAAATACTAGAAATGCACGCCAACAAATACTGCAAATCTCAGGTAACTGAAACCTTAGACTGCTACATGATTATACATACTTGAAATAGGTGGTGATCTGTGATGCTTTGAAATCAAAAACGTCAGCCATTCCACTACATCTCGTTTTGCACGCCACTTTGTTTCAGAATTTATGCTACTTGTATGCCCAAAAGCATCCAAATAATCCTCTGAGATAACATATACCATGTGTCTTGCACTTCTTTCAGTACCCACCACAGCAAGGATTATCCCCACGATGAATCCTTCAAGTAGAAGTGCACAACACGATGGTCCTTCCCCTGAGAAACAACGCGCTCTTCCCACGAAATAAATACATGATTATCTGTATCCATCCTGATGCCACAGAGAAACAATTCGGATTAATCAAAAAACCGCCTAGTTCTTAAAACATCCTCATCCAGAAACATAAACAATCATTTTGGAAAAACAATCCAAAGCAGTCCCGAACAAGAATTAACGGAAGTAAAAAAACAACAGATAATAACAACAACAATTGATAGTAACAAAACAGAACTACAACAAAACAACACGATAATCAAGGTACAAGGAACAACAGCTAGTAACAAAAATCAAAGGACAAGAAACTATAGAGGAAATAGTACGACTACTAATATGAACGGACAGTAAGAGTCATAAAGCAAACAAATCCTCCTCAATTCTTAGTTACAATTATTCTAACTAAGAATATCAGACACAAAGAAGAGATTGCTCCTGATGACCATATAAACAATGAAAAAACAGCATCAAACCATAAACCCAAATGAAACACAAACAGACTTTTTCTTGATCCAAAGACAAAACTGACCTTAATCCAGAAAATTCTCAAATACAACACAGCTACAAAAAAGAGATTATTTTTTTCAAGATTACCAACCAAAGACCAAATTGACAATAAAGCCCAAACAAGGTGAAAAACGAAATGGGTTTTGCTTATTTTCAAAGATTAACCATGTAGAATAACAAAAACATACAACATTAAACCAGCATTGAGTCATACATGAAGTGATCACACTTACAACAAATAGCTTAGGGTTGGAAAAGGAACCAAAAAGGCAAGAACTCGAAATTCAAGAAAAGAAGCTAAGCACGTAACTAGAGTAACTCACCTCAAAAATAGCAAAAGATTGTTGTTTTACGAAGAAACAGAGGTTGAGGAAAAAGCCATAGAATGCTGAGTTGGGTTTTTTTGTTAGGGAGAAGGTAAAGAGTAAAAGAAGAAGAAAAGAAGAAGAAGAAGGGGAAGAGGTGAGAAAAGCCAAATGCCATTGCCAACACAAGCAAAAGGTTGAGGTTTGGGGTTTTTGTTTCAACTTCTTTCTGCCGTTGTGACATATGGGAAGGAAGAAACACAAAATTTGAAAGGTTTTGAGTTTTGGTCTCAAAATTCAGGAAAATACTTTTCTCTTATTTTTATTTTCCTGAATTCTAATAATAATGAACTTTTAAATACTACTGTATTGAAATATAGTGTTACAAATTTATTACTCCCCTCGTATTTCTTGCCCCTCTAATAAAATAGATATTTAATTTTACTTATTCAATTTTAAAAAATTAAGATGGTTTTTTTATTTATTTATAAAATAGTAATAGTCAAATTTAAAATTTCAAAATATGAGGTTATGAGGTTAGATAATAAAATACACTCCTAATAAAAACTTTGTTAAGAGATATGTCAAATCAACATATGACAAGTAATATAAAACAAAGAAAGTAATTAAGTTTAAATTGAATATCGGACAGAAAAAATAAGAAAGTGTTGAAAAATAATTGTGGATGTCCCTTTTCAGTCCTATTCTATTTTTTTCCTACCCACATTCTTTTATCTTTCTAACTATGGCTATAAATATGTCATATTGTGCAATGTAAAAAAAACGCGAAAAAATACAAACACAAAAATTTCTCTTCTGCTTCTCTCTTTTATTAATCTCTCTTTCTTATTTTGTTAAGTTGGTTTATTTTAAAATACGTTATCTGCACGAACTTCCGTCGCTTTAAGTTATATTTTTAAGAAGGTAACAAAAGGAGTAAGAATTTTATTTTCTTAAAATATCTAATATCTCAAAACTTGAATTTGTTGCTCTTGATATTTCTCAAAAAGGTTACTTATCATGGGCACTAGATGCCGAAATACATCTAGAATCGATATGTCTAGCAGACACCATCAAAGATTACAATACGTCATCTAGTCAAGATCGTGCCAAAACCATGGTATTTCTCCACCACCATCTTGACGAGGGGTTAAAATTACAATATCTCACATTAAAAGACCTACTTAAACTGTGAAAAAATTTAAAAGAAAGATATGACCACCTGAAGTTGGTCATGCTTCCACAAGCACGTCATGATTGGCTAAATCTAAGATTAATGGATTTCAAAAATATAACTGAATGTAATTCTGCCTTGTTTAGAACTATAGCTCGGTTAAATTTATGCGGAGAAGAAATCACTCAAAAAGATAAACTTGAAAAGACATACTCCGCATTTCTACCCGCGAATATGCTCCTGCAGCAGGAATATCGCGAAAAGGATCTTAAAAAATATTCTGAATTACTTTCTCACCTTCTGATTGCTAAACGCCACAATTGTCGATTACTGTTTGGGGTCATGCTATCTTACATACAGCAGCACTTGTACGTCTCAGACCGACACATTATAATAAATACTCTCTGACACAATTAATACTTGGTCATGAGTCAAATATAGCTCATCTACGATTTTTTTGATTGTGCGGTACATGTGCCTGTAGCACCACCACAACATACAAAAATAAGCCCTCAACGAAGGTTGGGAATCTATGTTGGGTTTTTGACTCACCCTCCATAATTCGATATCTTGAACCGTTGACTAGAGACTTATTCACTGCTCGATTTGCAGATTTTCGGTTTGATGAAACAACTTTCTCGCAATTAGGGGGAGAGAAAAAGGAATCCGAAAAAGAAATTGCGTGGAAAATTTCATCACTATCTTATTTTGATCCACGCACCCACACATGTGAGCAAGAGGTCTAGAAGATCATCCACTTACAGAAAATAGCAAATCAAATGCTAGATGCATTTATTGATTTGAAACGGATAACTAAGTCACATATCTCTGCAGTGAATGTGTCTATATGAATTGATGTCCCAAAAGGACCATCTACTAGTATCATAGCTTCTGAATCTCAAACACGCCTTAAGCGTGGTAGACCATTGGGTTCAAAGGATAAAAATCCTAGAAAGAGAAGCGTGAGGAATAATAAAGATGATACTACAAAAGAACCTCCTAAAGAAGGTCAAGATTTGAGTAATCCTGATATTCCTGAAGAAATCAGTGAACCCGAGACTCAAGTGAATGAAGAACTTTCAATGAGTTCTATCGGTGATGAGATAAATTTAGATCGATAGAAAATTATGGTGGATAATATTTTTGCACATAATGTTGCACTTAACCTCATGCAAGATAATGAAAGTTTTGAGCCTAAATCCGTCGAAGAATGTCGACGTAGATGTGATTGACCAGAATGGCAAAAGACAATTCAATCAGAATTAGACTCACTTGCTAAACGTGAGGTTTTTGGACCTGTAGTCCAAATCCTTGAATGTGTAAAACTAGTTGGCTATAAACGAGTTTTTGTGCAAAAACTAAATGAGAGAATTGAAATTATAAGATACAAGGCACGCCTTGTTGCACAAGGATTCTCTCAAAAACCCGGGGTCAACTATGAAAAAACATATTCATCTGTTATGGATGGAATAACTTTTTGATATCTCATCAGTTTAGCTAAAATCTTGAAATACATCCAATAGATGTAGTTACAGCTTACCTTCATGGTTTACTTGATGATGAAATTTACATGAAAATCCTAGAAAGATTAACATTGCCTGAAGCATGTACTAAGTCTCGAGAGATGTACTCAATAAAACTGCAAAGATCATTATATGATCTGAAACAATCAGGGCGTATGTGGTATAATCGCCTTAGTGAGTACTTGATAAATGAAGGTTATATAAATGATGTCATTTATTCATGTATTTTTATTAAGAAAACGGAATCAGAGTTTATTATATTCATCGTTTATGTTGATGACATAAATCTCATTGGAACCCCTGAAGAGGTCCAAAAGGCGATTGAATATCTAAAGAAAGAATTTGAGATGAAAGTCCTTGGAAAGACAAAACTTTGTCTAGGTCTGCAAATTGAACATTTAGCAGACGAGGTCTTTGTCCACCAATCTGTCTATACTGAGAAAATCTTAAAACGATTTTACATGGACAAAGTACATTCATTAAGTACTCCAATGGTTGTTCGATCACTTGAAGTGGAAAAAATCTATTTCGACCTACATAAGAGGATGGAGAACTTCTTGATCCTGAAGTACTATATCTCAGTGCTATTGGTGCACTTATGTACCTTACTAACGCAACCTGATCTGATATAACATTTTCTGTTAATTTGCTAGCAAGGTATAGTTCATCCCCAATGCGAAGGCATTGGAACGGTATCAAGCATATTTTGCGATACCTAAAGGTTACTATTGATATGAATTTGTTTTATACTAATAAAGGTTGTGCAAACCTTATTAGTTATGCAGATGCAGGTTATTTATCAGACCCACATAAAACTCGATCTCAAACAGGCTATCTATTTACACGCGGAGGAACTGCTGTATCATGGCGATCTACAAAGCAGTCTATTGTTGCTACTTCTTCAAATCATGCTGAAATAATAGCAATTCATAAAGCAAGTAGAGAATGTGTGTGGTTGAGATCGATGATACAGTTCATCAAAGAAAGATACGGCCTGGAAAATGATGTCAAAGTACCCACAGTTATATTTGAAGACAATGTTGCGTGTATAACTCAATTGAAAGGTGATTTCATAAAAGGAGACAGAACGAAACATATTTCACCAAAATTATTCTTCACACATGATCTTCAGAAGAATGGTGATATTAATGTACAACAAGTTCGTTGAAGTGATAATCTTGCAGATTTATTCACAAAGGCATTACCAACATCAACTTTTGAGAAGCTAAGATATAAGATTGAAATGCGTTGTCTCCAAAACATCAAATGAAGTTTTTATCAGGGGAGCAAAATACGCGCTGCACTTTTTTTCTCTTAACCAAGATTTTGTCCCACTGAGTTTTCCTGGTAAGGTTTTTTAATGAGGCAACACTCAAGGCGTATTACTAGATGTGTGTACTCTTTTTCCTTCACTAGGCTTTTTTGCACTGAATTTTTTCTAGCAAGATTTTAATAAGGCACAAGATATATGGGTGTTCAGAATAACTATGTATATCTGTCATTTCACTATAATTTTTTTTCCATAGACATCTAAAGGGGAGTGTTGAAAAATAATTGTGGATGTCCCTTTCAATCCTATTCTACTTTTCCCCTATCCACATTCTTTTATCTTCCTAACTATGACTATAAATATGCCATATTTTGCAATGTAAAAAAAACACGGAAGAATACAAACACAAATATTTCTCTTCTGCTTCTCTCTTTTAGTAATCTTTTTTTTCTTATTTTGCTAAGTTAGTTTATTTTAAAACAGAAAATTATTTAAGAAAAAGAGTAGTGTTGTTCTTATTTTTATTTGAGAAATAGTAGTCCTGTTCTAATTTTTTTTTTGCCTTGAGTACATCCTTGTCCAATTGTTCTTTTCATTCTCTTTTCTTCCTAAATTGCTAGCATTGACTAACAAGTAACAAATCAATTAAAATGAACAAGATCACTTCATTTTTAATCGAAATAAAATCCACATAACTATTCTATAGCCCCTGTAATTAAAAAATATTTAGTGTCCTCGAGTTTTACACTAGTAAAATTTTAGGATAATATCTATTTATCAAAGACATGATTAAAAAAAAATGATCAAATGATATTGCATTTACCTTGAACATAAGTTTCAAATTCATGTCCCAATGCTTTTCTATATAATGAGAGTTCTATGCCGACCAAATTTGAAATTTTGAATATTGAATACCAAATGGTTAAATCAAAAAAAAAAAACTTCAATCAGGCTTTTTGGTGAAATACCTCATTTTTTAGACCTATCCTAAATAGTCGTCCATCCAACTAGTCAAACTAAAAATAACGATCAAATGTATAATAATGTCTAGTATTTGTACGATCATGTATAATCTCTATGTAATGAAATAAAAAGTAAACTGTAAATTTGTTTGGCTATTTATGCAAAGATGATCTTCTTTTTCTTCCTTTTGACAATGTGGGCTTGGGTTGCCAATTATACAAAGATGTATACTTGGGCCATGAATTCAATTTGGTTGAGAAAAGCCCATTTTTCATAAGATAAGAGAAAGAAGATAATGTATAAATTGCAAATTTTGAAACAAAATAAAATCACAACCTTACATTGCTCTACCTCCCCCCTCCCAAAAAAAGAATGAAACTTCAACTCCATTTTCAACACTCTAATCTTCCATTACTCATTCAACTCAAGAACAAATCACCCATTAAAAAACCAAGATTTTCATATGGGAAAAGAGAAATTTACCAGATAGCTGCAGAAAAAAGAAACACAGTGAAGCCATTAGCTCTGGAAATCTTGCCCAAATCCAAGAAATTCTCAAGTACTGAAATTTCCAAGGAAAGATCAAATCGTTTGGTATTGGGAGTTGTATCTGTTGGTGTAGTAGTGTTTTTAATGGGTTTTGATGATAAATATCAGGCATTAGCTTTGGGTCCTGAAGGTCCATTAATGGAGGAATTCTGGGATAATATGAGGAGATATGGTCTTTATGCATTGACAGTCAGTACTGGAGTTCTTTGGGCTGTTTTCCAACCTATTTATGAACTTTTGAAGAACCCCATTTCTGCTATATTAATCTTGACTATTATGGGAGTAAGTTTTTACATTGTTTCTCAAGTGGTCTCAGCTATGGTTGGTATTACTGATTTTAGTTATGATTATAACTATTAGATTTGAGTTTTGTTTATGTATAAAGAGGGATTTTCCTTCAGTATGTTTATGTCTGTTTGTCTACTTTCTTGATAGTTCACTGTTGAGAGTCATATTTATGAGTTTAATTTCAGTTTAATATGCTTCATTATTTGATTTTGGTTTTACAATTATGTTTGTGATGCGAATATGTGAAAGACATGAACAATAGATATTCATATAATCGACCACAATTGTTTTAGATTTATGTGCATATACATTTAGAATAGTAGTTGTTTCCGACACTTTATATATGCATTCAACTGTAAACCAAAATACTGCTGAAACACAATTGTACTGAGAAATTGGAATAGATATTATTTGCATTGAGGCCATTAAGACACTAGCAAAACCATAGACAAGTTAAGAAAACTAAAAGTTCCCAAGAGAAGCTAGATTTTTACAAGCCATCTGATTTAGCAGACAATGGAAGAAACGGAGAGCTTATATGGAAAAGTATTAGCATATATGAAAGTGAGAGACTGTCCAGCAGTGAGAGGCTCTCCATCGTTGACAAGGCAGTCGTTATAGTCAAGTCTCCTGAAAACCTTGGGATTTATAAGCCTTGCTGAACTGAACCAACCACAGCTCAAGTGAATATCGGAAATACTACAACTTCCTGAGAAACACGCGTTCGCAATTATGACAGTGTATGTTGGAATGCCACTCGGAAGTGGAGTTGATGGACCTTGGTTCACTTGAATATTGTTTTTTGAACATGATCCAGGTCCTATTCTGTTCTCTGAACCATCGCCATTACTATCACCACCAGTATCATAATCGCCCCCATTACCATCACCAACACTACCAATATCGCTACCATTACCAACACCACCACCAACATCACCAAAATTGCCAATACCATCACCATCGCCAATATCTATTCAATAATTCAAAAGAACAAGAAGAAGTCAATCAATATAGATAATATTTCAAAGTGCTCAACAAAACAAGTTTACAAAGGACTTTTGTATAAAATTATTAAATCGATAATTCAAAAGATTTACTTTTCACATATTTTAGAAAGTGCACGTGAAGGGTGATCAATAAAACATATTTGTACGAGAATTAACATATATTACCAGGCAGAAGTAGTAACTTCCTAGAAGGAGTGACAGCGCAATTTAGCCTGGGAATAAGGGCTCTTTCTTGAATAGTACCACTTTCTTCATGAACTTGTTCCAAAGCATGATTAATATGTATAACTGCACCATCAAAAGATAAACATCACTAAAAAGTAAAATCTGATCCATGAGCTTCCACTATGCAATCTTACCCTACTTTTTTATAAGTTGAAACAAACAATGGGAAATTATAAAATTCCAAAAGATTTAAACCAAAAAAAGGAGAGAAAGTTGGTCATACTAGAAGCTAGTTGACTATATATATGCATGCAAGTAGATTAAATTTAGTAACTAAAGTTATGAAAACAAAACATGTTAAACCAACATGCAGCCCAACCCAACATTCATTTATAAATCATGTTGAGAAATTGAGATAATTCAACATTAAAAGCTAATTTGTATGTATGGGCAACACTGTCTGCATACCATTTAGTTAATCTATGACAATAATAAAACTTTTAAAAAAAATAATAATAATAACAAAGGGAGAAGGAAATATTTGAATGTTACTTTGATTACACTTATTTTGAGTTGATGATCTACCAGAATCAACCTATTTACCCCTACAAATATAGAGTAAGGTATGTGTATATACATCATATTTACCCATACAAATGTAGAGCAAGGTATGTGTATATACATCACATAAACATCAAACCTTACTTGTCTTGTGGAATTAGACTGAACACGTTGTTATTGTCAAAGGGAAAAGGAAATAAGAGTGCAAATTATATATATATACCAGAGAATGAGACAAGCAACAAAACAACGTGAAACATGAAAAGGCTCTTAATTGTCATCATTCTTTCAGCACTTGTATGTGTTCTTCAAAGTAATGAAACTGCAAAAAAATAAAAAATATGAACCATATAACATAAAAGATTGAATGAAAACTTAATATAGAAATATTTGAAGTAGAAAAAATTTAGGAAAATAGAGAGATAAAAGTAGTACTCCTTATAAAATCCAAAATTAGGTTGAGGGTACTAAATGTGTAGAGGGGTAGGAGAATTTATAGTGAAAAAAAAAGGTTGATATATTAATGATAATATTGGTATAAGAGCTAGTGGATTTATGGGCTTGTTCTAACACGTACTTGTCATTCAAAGGGTTCACATATATTCAAAGGGATCAAATATTTACTTTAATTTCTGTTAGAAAATTAAGAAATAATTTATTATTTTATATTTATTATATTCAAAGTTAATATACTAAAATTGTCCTTTTTTTTAATTATATGTTAATTTAATATTATTGAACAAATAAAAATAGACGAAAGGGTAATAATTATAGTTGCCTCCATTTTCCAGTAACTAGGATGTGACTATAGTGACCACCTTTCATTTCAATGACTGCTCCCTATATATATATATGTCTAGGAACAAATGAATTGCATTTAAGTAACTACTTATTTCGTTTGAATTTATGTGATATTGTTTAATTATGCATGAAATTTGAAAGTAAAAAAATATAATTGATATTTTATAATTTAAAATAAATCATAAATATATATGTGATTGTAGATTAATTAGAAATAAACAAAAATTAAAGTAAAACTATTACAAAATACATAAAAAAGATATTATTTTCGTTTCATATTAGATGGGCACTTTCAACTTTACACGGTGATTAAAAAATCATTAATACATTGAAAGACTTTACCATTTTGCTCTTTGTTTATATCAGTGCAATATACATAGAGTATAGAAATAGCTAGTATTGAGAATTATTTACATTCAAAAGGCCATATTAATTGTAGGGGTAAAATATGAAAAATTTAATTAATTCTATCTTGCTTTTATAAGTGATCAAATAATATGGACAAATATTTTTAATAAAACACTCATATAATATGGGAGGAAAGAAGTATTTTTTTTCTTTAAAAAAATGTGTCACATTAATTGAACGAAAAAAATAGATAAGTTGTGGTAATAAGAGAGACTACCAGGCTTGAAACTTGAAAGTCTCTTCTTGAAATGTGCTATAATTATTCATATCGAAGAGGTATATTAAATACTAGCGGTAGTTCATGCGCCAGTCAAATTCCTTTTAATGTCAAGATCAGATTAGATTAAAAAGCTCAATTCGAGTTGGAATTTTTCAAAAATATTTTTGCATCTATCAAATTGTACTATTTTTAAAGAAGTCCACGCACTATTTTTGAAGAGTTAAATAATTTAAAATGTACTATTTTTGTAAGATTTTGATATTTCATCCGTCCATCTTTACTTGTCCACTATATTAAAAATAGATATCTAATAATATTTTTTTAATTTATGAAATCAAGAGATAATTTATATTTAGTTCCTAATTTATCTTTATCATTAATTAGTAGTTATTTCTCTATTACATTTTTCAAGAAATTGTATTTATTATATTCAAAGGGTGTTATAGTAAAATTACCCTTGTATTTATAATTTCTTAAAAATTGTGCAAAGTCAATAATGGATAAATAAAAATGGACTAAGGGAGTACATATTTGTCCATTATTTTTGAAGAGTTGGTCTTATTCGACATGGTATTTTTAAAGAATCAAAACCTCACAAAATATAATATTTTTATAGAATCTAACATGTATTCATCAACATTTTTGAAAAATCAAATCCTCTCAATATGCATGTTGTTTAGAGAATCAAACACACACCATCAGTATATTTGAAGAGTTGGATCCTCTCAATACACTATATACTTTTAGATGATACATAAAACACACACCATCGATATTTTTAAAAGACGAATTCTATTAAAATATGCTACTTGAATAATTTAACACATACTTGTCAATATTTAGGTGATTGACACTTATTACTACCTCCGTCCCATATTAAATATGTATTTTATTAAAAATGTTTGTCCCATATTACTTGATCACTTATTAAATTAAGATAGAATTAATTAAATTTTTCATATTTTACCCCTACAATTAATATAGTTTTTTGAATGTAAACAATTCTTAATACTAGCTATTTCTATATTCTATGCATATTGCATTGATATAAACAAAGAGCAAAATTGTAAAGTCTTCCAATGTAGTAATATTCTTTAATCACCGTGTAAAGTTAGAAATGCTCAACTAATATAGGACGGATGTAGTAGTATTTTGAAGACTTAGACCCTCCAACATTTAGGCCTATTCGATATGTAATCATTGATATTTTTGAAGAGTCAAATTCTTTTGAAATACATCATTTTTAGAAGATCAATCACACATTCATCAATATTTTTAAAGAATCTAAACAACATAATTATAAATGTACAGGTAATTCAAGTGTCACTGTCTTTTCCATTTCATCCATAATAATGTAGTATATGAGTTACTATTTTATTTATTAAAGGAATACGTAGTGAATGCCAATTTGCACTTTGATAAGATAAGAAATGAATTATCTGATTTCATTAATTAGTGATCGGGAAAGCCAACTAGTGAAGTATGGTATGCATATACCTCTGCTCCTTTTAATTCCTAGTTTCATTAATTAATTAAATTAAAAGATAGATGTGATTAAGTCTATAAGTTGTAACTTATCATTTTTACTTGTTCGTGCGTCCCTTGGAACGCTTTTTAAGAAATAATAAATAAAAATATAATTTAAATATATTAACTCTATTAATTATAAATTATCTAAATATCTCTTAATATTCTAAATTAAACGATTATTTTTATAGTATACTGAATAAGTAAAGATGAACGAAAGGAAGTAAATATTGGTTTTTCTTAAGCATTTGACAGATACCAAAAACACTTATTTACGCATTTGACAAATACTAAAAATACTTATAAACCAAAATGAATCATAAGCCATAATTGGTTATCTTCAACTTCTGACTTTTATGGCTTATTATATTTCTAATATTTTTTGTAATTTTCAAAATATTATTTCTAAAACATAATTCATCATTATCTTTCTATTCTATTCTATTTATGTGGTTCTTTTTTTAATACAAATATACATTTTAAGTTACATATAGTCTTTTGTAAATAGTCATTCCAATCACTTTGACAGAAAAAATATTTATCGACCAACTAGTTAATTATTTATTGTCAGTTTCAACACTTCTATTCAAATACATCATTTTTAATACTCTACTTAGTTATTTATTGGAAACGTTGTGAAAATTAATTCATTAACACTGCTATTAAAGTAGCAGTTGGAGTCCAGAAAATTTAGTCACATCGAATAATGAACCCTACGACTGATATTTACAACTACACTTATGGTAATTAAAATTTCAATTTAATTACTGCTTGAAAACATTCCTAGTCATAAAATACCATGTGAAGTGGACAATTAGACATTTATAATCTCTCTATAATTACTATTTACTACAGTAATCATTAAAAAAAAACTAATATATATTCATAAGATTAGCGAGAGATTTTTGTTGTTTAGTAACAGAAATCATTTTTGGTTTTTTTATTTGATTGTCGATCATATTATAACTTCATACATTTATCAATATTAACTTCAAACATCGTATATTAAATGAAGATGGCAAAACAGATTGTCCGGTGAAACGGAAATAACGAAGAAGTATTTTTTTTAATTTATTTATTTTAGTGAGAAAAGTTGAGAGGCCAAAAGGCAGAGATTGAACACCATTTGGCAAACCTGAACTGAAATTGGGCCTTAAATTAATTGTGGTCTGCTATACACACATCTCCAAGGTCAAATATGGCTCTTGGATTTGTATGATTTATAATAATAGCCTTAAAAATTGATGGTCAAGAACTTTTAACGTCACTTTATGTAATGATTTTAGAGAATGAGAAGCTGAAGATAAAGAGAATTTTCTGTGTGTATTTTCATCAAAATATACATGTATTTATACACAAGTTTCTGCAACCAATTGTAATATAGACAAAGAGAAATGGGTTGGTTTTGTTCTATTCTAACTTGTCATTACTTTATTTTATTTACCCATAACTATATGGGCATAGTCATATTTTAATTTGGTTGTGTTGTATGGACAGGATGAATCCATTTGTAGGGACAGGATGAGGCCACGTGGTGGAGGATCATATCATCAGAAGAAGTGGAAGAGTCTTCTTGAGGCTTCTGTCTTCTTCTTCACTCTTCTTCTCATTTTTCTTCTTCATTCTTCTTCTCATTCTTCGTCTGCTTTCTTCTTTCTCCAACATCCCCCCTCAAGTTGGAGGGGAGATTCATGACCCCCAACTTGTGTAAAAGCGCACGGTGAGAAACCCCAGAGAGGGGTTTAGTGAATAGATCGGCAAGTTGATCCTTAGAGGGAACAAAGGAAAGAGTAATCAGACCGGATTGAAATTGTTGGCGCACAAAATGACAGTCCAATTCAACATGTTTGGTGCGTTCGTGGAAGACTGGGTTTCGAGCGATATGGATGGCAGCTTGACTATCAGAGTGCAGCAGAATTGGGAGCGAAATTGGAGCAGAAAGGTCCTCAAGAAGACAAACCAACCAAGTGAGTTCAGCGACAACACGACGCATGGACCGATATTCTGCTTCTGCGGAGGACAAGGAGACGGAGGCTTGTTTCTTCGATTTCCAAGAGGTGGGGGCACCTCCGAGGGTAATGAAAAATCCACTAACTGATCTACGAGAATCCTTACATGAAGCCCAGTCTGCATCGCAAAAGGCCAGTAAAGAAAAGGATGAATTGGAAGATAGTAGTATGCCTTGACCCGGATCTGAGCTCAGATATCGTAAAACTCGTAAAGCAGCCGAGAAATGTGATAAACATGGTCGTTGCATGTATTGACTCAGAGAAAGAACAGCAAATGACAAATCTGGGCGAGTGTTGGTCAAATAATTCAGCTTGCCTATCAAGTGTCGATAAAGGGTGGGGTTATCCAAGCGAGGACTATCATCTGCGCGAAGCTTGGAGGAGGGATCCAGTGGAGAATGAACTGCAGGCAGATGAGAGACATTGAAGTCATGAAGCAGATCCATGGCAAATTTGCGTTGATTGACAATGAAGCCATGGTCTTCGCGCAAAATTTCCATGCCAAGAAAGTGGTGAATTTCTCCCAGGTTCTTAATTTTGAATTCTGTATTGAGGAAGCATTTGATATTCTCGAGTTCATGCAAATCATCTCCTGTGAGAAGAATATCGTCGACATACATTGCTAGGATGGAAATTAGTGGCCCAGTGTGTTTAAAAAAGAGAGAGTAATCGTTGAAAGAAGAGGAATAACCTTTGAAAGCCAAAGCTCCTGCAAGCCGAGCATACCACTGCGTGAAGCTTGCTTTAAACCATATAGAGACCTTTTCAGAAGACAGACATGGTTAGGACTAGGAGGTGTCAGTCCTGGGGGAAATTTCATAAAGACCTCTTCTTGGAGGTCACCATGCAAGAACGCATTGTTGACATCTAGTTGCGAAACAGACCACCTCCTCTTAGCAGCAATGGTAAGTAAGCACCGTATAGTGGTCATTTTCACAACGGGTGAGAATGTCTCTCCATAATCTATACCTTCCCTTTGTATATCCCCCCTCACAACTAGTCGTGCCTTTAATCTTTCAATACTACCATCAGAGAGATGCTTTATCTTGTATACCCATTTGCAGGGTAAAACTCTTTTTCCTTTAGGTAGCAAGACAACATCCCAGGTTTGATTGGTCTCCAAGGCCTGAATCTCTGAGTTTATGGCTTCCTTCCATTCTGGATGTTGAGAGGCCTAGTGATAGCAGCTAGGCTCAGTAACATTGGAAAGGGAATGGAGTAGTTGCTGATTATTGAGGGATAAAGAGGAGAAAGCATATCTCTTAGCCTTAGGAGAGTGATCAAAGAAAGTTTTCCATAGATCAGTGAGTATCACACTATTGCAAATGTAGTCTCTTAGATATGCAGGCTCATGAGATATTCTACCAGACCTTCTTGGTAGAGCTGTTATAGGGACAGGAGGGGAAGTATCTGATGTAGTAGAGCTTGGATAAGCATGTTCAAGTTGTGGTAATATAGGTTGTTCAGTAGGGGTTTGCTGAGAGGGACTCAGTGACAGATTAGGAAGTGTAGATTCAGGATGTGGACTATAGCCAGAGGCATTATATGGAGATTCTGAGGGTGTGACTGGGTAGGAACAATCATTTACAGGTTGGGCTGAGTGATTGTGGAGTGATAAATCAGAATGATGATCTGAGGAAGAGGGGGAGTTGAAAAAAATAGGTGTGTGTGAGTTCTCAGATGAGTTGAAAGGAAAATGTGATTCATGGAATCTCACATCCCTAGATACAAACACTTTCCTTTTATCAAGAGACAATAATTTATATCCTTTCTGTTGTAAAGGATATCCTAGTAAAACACAAGCAGTAGCCTTTTCATCAAACTTGTTTCTTCCCTGTGCCAGGGTGGAAGCATAGCACAGACACCCAAAATTCCTCAAATGATCATAGGTTGGTTTCTGTCTAAGCAATATTTCATAAGGTGTAACTCCCTTTAGAACACTAGATGGCAACCTATTGATGATATGAGTAGCAGTTAAGATGGATTCTCCCCAGTAGCACATAGGTAATTTGGATTGAAACATCAGCCCTCTTGCAATCTCTAATAGGTGTCTATGTTTTCTCTTAACAGTTCTATTTTGTTGAGGTGTAGCTACACAAGACAATTGATGAAAAATCCCCTGAGAAGTAAGAAATGCTGATTCTTGTGTGCCTTTTCCCAATTCCAAAGCATTATCAGATCTGATCATCTTAACCTTTACATTGAATTGTCTTTCTACCATAGATAGAAAACTTTTCAGTACAGGAAAAGCATTACTCTTAGTACTCAGTAAGAATGTCCATGTACCTCTACTGAAATCATCTACTATGGTGAGAAAGAACCTGAAACCATTGTAAGTATTACACTTGTATGGTCCCCAAGTATCTATATGAATAAGATCAAAAATTTGCTTGGATTTTATGCTGCTGGTAGGAAAAGATTATCTAGTTTGCTTAGCTCTAGGACAAATGTCACAAATAAAATTGGAGTTGAATTCATTAGGGAGAAAACTTAAATGTTTCATTGCTGAAAATGGGATATGTCCCAACCTCACATCCCAGAGCTTTACATTAGGTGCAGCATTAACATAAACTGAATCAAAATCTGGAACTGAGATGGGATTTCTTCCTTTTGGGATTGAAAATACATCATTTGAATTGAAAACATTTCTACACTTGTCACTATTAGAATTCAACAAATAGAGACCCTCTCTAACTTCACCAAAAATTTGAGGACTCTTCACTGAAAGGTCCTGCAAGAAACATCTATTAGCAGTGAACAGGACATCATATTGAAACTGGACACCAAACTTGTGAATTGACAGTAAATTGTACTTAAAATCTGGCACAAGTAACACATCAGTTATGACATGTCCTGGCAAGATGGAGATGCTGCCAATATGGGTCACACTTACCTTGAAAGAATTAGGTAAATTAATGTTCAAAGGCACATGGAGAGGTTTTAGAAACAAAAAGGAGTTGGGATCAAAACACATGTGTTCTGAAGCTCCTGAATCAATTATCCAGGAATTCTGTTTAAGGTTACTGAATACAGAATTTGAGTATTTAAGAATGGTACCAGCTACTGCATTTGCATTGATTCCTGTTTTTGTCAATTTGCTTTGCTTGTACATTTCCATCATTTCTGCAATCTGTTGTTTGCTATACTGTTCTTCAAAATCTCCATCATTGACTGCAAAATCTGTCCTCCCAATGTCTTCATTTTTCTGCTGAGTTAAACTTGCATTTGCTTTAACCTGAGGCTGATAGTTCCTGGAATTAGTGAACTCAAAGTCTGCAGGGAACCCATGCAGCCTGTAGCAATCATCATGCACATGTCCTGTTTTCCCACAATAAGTGCATGACAGATTTGGATCATATTTTTTCTTACCCTTAAACTTGTTTTGTGGCTTGTCAGATCTCTGGTTCTGGTTTGGGTTAGCATACTTCTGATATGTGTTTGTTCCTTTCATTGGTTGATATCTGAGCCTCTGTGCATATCTTCCCTGTCCATTAGCCATGAATACTGCAAACTCAGCAATTAACTTGTTGTTTGGCTGGTTTGCTTGGCCTACTGCCATAAATGATCCAGAATCAGAAGTGACACTTGTGTTTGCACTCTTTGGTTCTCATCCTGCAAAAGTAAGGAATATGCAACATCTATTCCAGGTAATGGATTCATCATAAGTATATTTCCCCTTGCCTGAGTATATATATCATTCAGTCCCATTAGAAATTGAATCAATCTTTGATCTTCCAGTGATTTTGTTAACTTTGCTTTCCCATCACAGGTGCATTCACATGAGCAACAGGCAATCGCATTCATCCCATCTAATTCATCCCATAATCTCTTAACTTTGGTGAAGTAACCTGCAATGTCACTATTGCCTTGTACTAATCTTGTTAATTCCTTTTGCAGATGATAGAGTTTGGCATCATTTGATTTGCCAAATCTCTGCTCCAGGCTGTCCCAAAGTTCTTTTGCAGTTTTGGAACTCATTACACTATCTGCAATATCCTTAGATAATGCATTTGATATCCAACATATAATCATGTCATTGACACAATTCCATTGCTCAAAATCTGCAGATCTCAGGTCTGGAACCTTGCAAGTTCCATTGATAAAACCAAGTTTTCTCTTGGCTGATAGAGATAGAAGGATAGATCTTCTCCAACATGAGTATCCTCTTCCATCAAAAACACTGTTGACTAGAGTCATACCAGGTGAATCTGAATTGCTTAAGTAATAGGGATGGTTGTTTTCATAGATGATTCCTTTTTCACCACTGTCTGATTTGATTTCAGTTGTTTCAGGCATTCTGGATTTTGAAAATGACTTTGATGTTTTGACACAGATTTGGATGGAGCTTAGAGGTGCTCTGATACCATGTAATGATTTTAGAGAATGAGAAGCTGAAGATAAAGAGAATTTTCTGTGTGTATTTTCATCAAAATATACATGTACTTATACACAAGTTTCTGCAACCAATTGTAATATAGACAAAGAGAAATGGGTTGGTTTTGTCCTATTCTAACTTGTTATTACTTTATTTTATTTACCCATAACTATATGGGCATAGTCATATTTTAATTTGGTTGTGTTGTATGGACAGGATGAATCCATTTGTAGGGACAGGATGAGGCCACGTGGTGGAGGATCATATCATCAGAAGAAGTGGAAGAGTCTTCTTGAGGCTTCTGTCTTCTTCTTCACTCTTCTTCTCATTTTTCTTCTTCATTCTTCTTCTCATTCTTCGTCTGCTTTCTTCTTTCTCCAACACTTTATTCAAAGAACAAAATTTATAATTTAATAAATTTTGATTTTTGATCTTAAAAAGTTTGCTCAAAGGACAAATAGAAGTCGAAAGTCCATAACTGTTCATTTTCAAGATCATTAAATGTAATTTCTTATTTGGATTTAGAGTTGATGTACTTGAGAAAACAAATCTACTTTATTTTTTTAAAAAAAAAACTTTGGATCTTCACATAAATAGCCGAACAAATTTTTTGTTTATTTTTTAGTCGATATATATAAATCATATATGAATACACAATATTATTCATATATTATACATTTATCGATTATTTTTTAATTTAAACCATTGAATGTGCTGTTATTTAGATAAATTGTTCGAAAACTTGTACCTTATAGCCATTTGTTTAAACTAGTATAAACTTCTAATGTATCAATCACATTTTATTTCCATGCATGAAGGCTTCTCCAAGTTAATCATAATATCGTCCCTCTATCCATTCTAATATATATATCTAACACCTTATGAAATATTTGGTTAAAATAGATGCATATAATATTAAATATCAAAATAAAGTTATTACAAATAGTAGCATGTTGAAGCACGGACAAATTTTCAAAACGAGTAAAAACATTACAAGCTGAGATCAAAACCTTCTTAGTTATACATAAGTAAATATTTTTTTCAAAACATGATCACTTCGTTTCATTTTTCGATAGTAGGTTTTTCAATATTATAAATTCAAAGTTGATCGGGCTATAAAAATGTGCCTATTGCAAATTTTCTTTTTTCTTCCAAATTACCATTGAAATTCAAGAATCCATATTGGTTGAGAAGAATATCCAATCTCCATTCTTCCATTTTCTCATAATCTCCCTTCTTGTAACTTGGATAGTGAAGTGGCATCTGAAATTTTTTAATCTTTTTCTCAATTTTTTGCACTTTTTCTTGACTTGAATTGTTGCCATGTCCTAAAACTATAGTGCATGCTGATTGAAACAAATGGCTCAAAGACATTTTTCTTAGTAATAAGAAAAATTTCTAAAAATTTAATTTGAGCATAAATGATGGAATGATCAAGATTGAGATTATATAGACACATATATCATTAATTTATGCAATAAAGTCCGGGATATATAATAATATATTATTTGGGAACAATTAGAATCCCGTACGACACTCAAAAGGAATAAAATAAAAAAGGTATGAGTTACTGTTAGCTATAGTGTGCAGAATAAGTAAAGCAGAAACATAAGTCACAAATACATTTAGATGAAAAGAAAAATATGTGAGACTATAGAATTCATTATGTGTTTCTAAAAAAATTAATTATTTTATTGTATTTGAGGTTGTAGATTATTTCCTCTTACGATAAAATGGATATATATGTTAAAGAAGTAGCAGCACTCGAACTTCAATAACTTCAGCGAATTCAAAAATCAGCAACGAAATCACACAAAAATTCTACTTTATTTGTAAGAAAATATATGTAGAAGAAAAAGAAAATACGATGCAGAAAAATGAGAAAAATCCCTCTATTTATAGCTAACAAAGGGTAATATGAACAAGTGTTTATTACGTCTTTTGAAAAAATCATAATCTTTCAAAAAAGTCACAATTTTTTAGAAAAGTCACAACCATTAGAAAAAGTTGCAATTCTTCAGAAAAGTCACAATTCTTTATTTTTCATTTACACAATTTCAAAACCCGACAAGTAGTATGTCAGTGTAAAAATAAGAAGTAGGATATCTAATGATAAAGCCTACATAAAAAGTTGATTTGTAACTTGTTATAACATGTAAAAGTAATCTAATAATATATAAGTATTATTAATAATATTATTTGTAATCTTTACATTGGTATATAACTTAAATTTATATAAAAAAGATTATAGTATGGTATTTGAAATTACTAATATTGTTACCTGGCACATGAATGATTAATGATATTGGTAATGTAAGGGCAGTCGCTTTCTAATAAAGAAATGCCAACAATATTCAATTTCTATTTAATTGTGTGATATTTGAAACAAATTCAATGATTGTCATTCCCAGTTGAGAACTTAAATAACAAGTTAGAATAAAAGAATACTTGATTAACATAAATGATAACATACTTGTTGATTAATTAATTTCATTTTCAAAGTTTTTAGCTCAATGATTTAGAACTTTCTCTAATCAATGATTACGTGAGCGTTTGATAAGTGTGAAATTTGAAGAAAAGAAAAATATAGATTTTGTTTACGAGTTGAAAATGATATTTGAAAATTCAAATTGTATTTGGATATGAATATAAATTAGATTTTTTTTAATATAGGAGTGATTTAGAATGAAAATGTAAAAATATTTTTTTGAAGTTTTTCAAATTCCGAAAAATCATACAATTTTATGTCACAAAAGTTGTTCAGAATTGTATCTCAGGAAAAGTTAAAATTATTCATGATCAAACGAGCCATTAAATAGCTAGGTAAGCTAATTACCCCTTTTTTCGCTTTCAAAATGGTAGGAAAGGGGGAAGTGGAAGAGCGAATTATAAGGTGGAGAATCGAGTTCTCACTAATAATGTGAAAGTTCAGATAACCAATCAACTAACCTACTCAAATGCCGATAAGCTAATTACACAGTTGGTACTTACTGGAGTATTTGTTAAGGGAACATACAAGATCATCAATTTTTTTTTTGGGTGTTTTATCAAAAAAATATGAAGAGTAAAAATGGATCTCTTGATATGAATTTTTTGTTGGCCTGAAGTGAATTTAATTAAGAAATATGGTAAATGCAAATACATATGACTGATATTAATTTATTTGAGAATGATGTATGGTTAATGTATAAACCTAATGAACCATACTTTGAAACCGAAAATAAACACAATTTATATGTTATTCAAAGAGAATAGTGTTGCCTGTTTTTGATAAATTTTTACCAATTATCCTTTTTGGAACATCTATTTTGTATATATATATATATTTTGTAACTTATGAACCTTTTCGAATTTTGGCAAACTAAAAATCTTATGAATAAACATTAGATATAGTTTATAATCTCTTTTGGCAGACTGAAATCTTATGATAGAAACGTTAGATCATGATCTAAAATTTAATAAATTATTATAAATGTTAGACGATAATGTAATATTTTGTCGATTAAACTGAAAAATATAGGGCCTCGAGGGATTAAGCTATGGGCTGATTCTATTTGGGCTTTTTTTGGCAGAGGGGAATGGTTGGGCTGGCAACAGATCTAGTCCTAGGATTGGGAAAATTGATCCAACATTTTCCTTTATTACAGCAAAAAAAATTTGAAAAATATGTTAGATAACTCTCTCATTACTATAAGTTAGGATACATTGTTTCAGATTAAATTTATATTTCATGTTCAAAGTATAGGGTTCAGATGAAGTCGTAGTAAATTATAAAAGTTAAAGTCATTTGTTTTGACAGAGTACAAACAACAATTCAAGAGGATAAATATACTAGCAAAAATAGGTGATATATCAATTGTTGACATGCTAGGCAACTTATCAATTTTTTTATAGCTCGAACTTTTTAAAAACGCCGATGAGTGTTGTAGTATTTTAAAGAGTTCGAACAGTATAACTTACCACTATCCATTGCTACAGAAGGTATTTGCTTGCACTTGGTATTAAGCTGCGTGATTTTGACCTTAATTGTTCACATAAGAGAGTCTTCTAGGCTTCTAATGGAATGAAGATAAAAAATATTTATTTAATTAAACACTCGAATTATGACTTATTTCAATTGAACACCTAACACATGATAAAATATGTCTGTTAGACACTAAATTAGCTTCTAGTTCAAATCATAGTTATCAACAACTTACAAATTATATTTTTCAACCTCGACTTACAAATCACAGTTAACAATCGCAACTTACAAATCACATTTATCAATCCTGACCCGACTTACATATTATATTTATAAACGTTACCACTTAAGATCAAATTTATTAATCGCGATTTATCGTTATCTATTTGGGACATACACTTGAGACATTAAAAGACACACATCCACATCAACACCTACTACAAATTAATAATGCTACCCTTATTTTTGTGTTAGTCTAAACTCTATTTAATGGGGTTTTAGTAGGAAAACGATGTATTTATATCGGAGGAAAATGTAGCATATTGCACATATTCAACCAGATTAATTATCAATGAAAGAGCAATTACTTTAGTGATAGAGGACATAATAGAATTTAAACAAACAACATAATCATTAATTTCCAAGATAATTGAACAATTGAATAAGATAATCTTCTATGTATAGGAATTGTTTGGCTGGCTATAAGAGAGTTATCCAGGGTTATCTTATAGTCATGAGTTTATAATTCTGAAATTACTATCACATATTCAATATGAGATAAATAATTCTAAAACGGTACAAAATATATCTATGTTAGCTAGTATTTGTAACCATATATGGGATAAATATAGTTCTTAATATTTTATCGGGATCAATATTCTTATCCTGATAACCAAACAAATCCTAAATTTATTATAACCAAAAATATATCAATGGTATTTGATAGAAAAAGGAAGGGAAAATGAAACAAATTAAATTAAATTATTAGCAAGTAAAGATAACAACCACTATCTTATCACAATTCACCTACTCAACAAAATTATCCAAATGTTTTATATATTAAAAATAATAACCTTCACAGCTTAGTTTGTGACCACATTTGATGTCACTTTCATAAACACAAGTTTTTCCTCCATTAAGCCAAATGGATGTACGAACTTATAAAGTTAATCACATTAATTCCTCAATCAATTAATCCCCTTTGACTATATTGAATCTTATTGCTATTTTAATTTTAAACACTTCAATCAAAAAAATACTTTGAATATTTTAATACCACATATATATATCTATATCTATATATTTGTCTTGTACTTAATTATTTCTTCCCTTTGTTGTCTTACCAAAAACATTATGTATAATTAGAAACTTGCCACTTTCATCCAACTGGCACAAAGCTTCATATAGTAGTAGTATAACATATATATTTTTTTCTCCCATTATTTTTTTTCGACTAGATTTTAGCTGTCATTATTTTCTATTTTTAATTTTGGTTTGATTTCACTCTAATTCACAAAAATAAAAGTAAGATATGCATATATCTTACCTTTTACCTATTCCGTTTGTGAAACTATATTGAGTATGTTGTTGTAATAGTAGTAGTATTTTTTTTTATTAGATCATTGATACTTAAAAGCAAAGATGAGTGATGGTATTAAATCTTTCAATAAGTAGTTTTGATTCCTCAAACTTGAAATATTTTTTTATTATACTTTTAAGCCACTTCTCATGTTTGAACCATTTTTGCCCAATTTTGTGTCATCAATACCTCATTATCTGAGTTTTTTTACCAATGAGTACTTGTTATTAAGTTCACCAAAAACCAATGTTTTAAGGAGTGTTTAACGCTCAAGCAATTGCTTAGTGTTAAGTAAGAGGTTTTATCAAGGAAAACATCATAGCTAATCCAAATTATACTTCTTTCTCTTCTACTCCCCCTCCCCTCCCAACCCCTCCACCAAAAGAAATAAATAACGAGCGCTCTATCCAACTCTTATTATAAATTATTTTGTATTTAAAATTTACTGCTCTGATTAATTCAAATTTATGCAGCGTAAAGCTCATCAAATATTGCGCTCATAACATTTTTTATTTTCAGAGCTCAAAACCCGAGATTTATTATTATTATTTATTTTAAAATTATGGGGCTGGTTATAGACATGAGACTTGGTCACCTACCACATCTCTTCTGCTTAAGCAAAACTTCACAAAGGCAGATTCTCCGTACAAGGGTAGGAAAACTTAACCTGTTGTTCTCTAGCTAATAGCAATTGTCTTTCTTATTTTTTTACTTTGATTTGACTATATTTTCTAATTATAAAATGCCACCTAGTGTCCTCCATTTTCTTATTTTTTTCTTTTTTCGTCCTATATAAAAGACAATCATCAAGAATATTTTATAACAAAACCATATTATATATATGTAATAATAGAAACGTTTAGAGTCGGTTTACTAACTTTATTTTTAGTCATGGAGTTGTTTGTTAAAAGAGAAAAAATTATTGGAATTTGTCAAAGTTAAAATAAAACAAATGGCAATTTAGAAAATATCATAAGGCACACCCGGGGAGCAAGAATTTTAAGCTTATAGGTACATGATTCTAGTCATTTTAAATTAATAATTTTCTTAAGACAAATAGAACGTTGAACCAAAACTATTGAATTCAGTTGAATCTGTATTTTAGTTCGCCGACGGCTTTTATTTCTGGAGAGTTCTTCATAGAAAGAGGACTCCACTTTTTGCGGCCAATTTTGCTTATAAGTAATGAAACTCTTTTAAATATCTTTCATTCTTCTACATTTTATACAAAGTTGTTCCATATATGATGTATATCTAAACACTTTCTTTCCTTAAACGTCCTTAATATTTTTCACCAGTACTATTAGTTTTATATAGTATATAATATATTGTGTTAATAATTCCTTGCACTCGCAAGCAACTTGTAGAAGAGAGAAAAAATAAAGAAGAAAAATGGCAGGGTTTGAAGAATTTGGAGATGAAGAAAATTATTTTGTTGGCCATCATACTGATGCTGTTATCTTTGAACTTAATAGTTTGCACAACCAAATCAAAGGTAATTTTATATCCTCCTTTTTAGCTTATACCCAAAATTCATTCTTGTGCACCTCTCGATTATTTCATCAACTGCTTGTTTTATCTTCGCAAGTATAAATACTTAATCATGACCTTATACATTTGAACATGAAAATTCTTGAATCCTCTTGTGTTTTTACAACCTTCAACCTTTCATTTGTCGAATGTGCATGTTCATGACCTTCTCTCATTTTTTCCTCTTTTGAATGAACATGATCAACAATGAGAATTCATATAACTTACTTCAACGTTGGTATTATATTAAGGCTTAATAGTTTTTCTTTTAAATCAATCTTGATCTTCTCTTTTATGAGAGATATGAACATATTGCTTTTTTATTCTCTATATTTGCATCTACTATTATCATTTTATGATTTAATTCAACTACTTTTTAACCACATTTTTCATATGAAGTGTTAAAAAACGATTATGAAAATTATATGCATATATTTGTGGGAATCGGTACGGTTAGATGACAGATAACGTAATGGAAGATGTAGGCTGTTGTAAACATTCTATTGGACAAAGAATATATAAATGTGTTTGTGTGTGTTTAATTAAGGTTAATTTTTATTTCATCGAAAATGAATAATGAAATTTTTATATCATTATATCACTCAAACGATATGTATAGATAACTCTTTAGAAAAGTGGGACTATGATTTTGAAAATAAAATAAATTACCAGTTGTAACAAATACGAATAATGTAATAGTGTTAAAATTTTTATCATCGATGTAGATAGGTTAAAAGTCCAGTTTCCTGTGACTTTAGGTAATGTTTCATTTTCATGTTATTGATTTCAGCTGAAGTGTTTTCGTTTTTAGCAATTATTCTTTTTGTAACTTAAAGGGAGACATTTGTGATGCATATATTACATTTAAAAATATTTGTAAAATTACAAGTTATTGAATTACTTCGAATTAATCTTGATTTTGAATATATTTTTCAGAGAAGGATCGAGAATTTGGAGCAATTCAAAGTGAAATAAAGGCTTTGAAAGCAACAGATGCTCTCAAAGATAAGGCACTCGAAGAGGTATTTTTAATGATGAATTTCGCGAATGATTATTAAATTTTATTCATGTAACAATAAAATTACAAAGAGTTGTTTGTCATAATGAAGCAATTGATCTCAACCCATTATAATTTTGCATTTGCTAAACTTTATACGTCCTACAACATAAAGTCATAAGTTACTTTAATTTTGTCATATTAAAGTAACTGAACTAAAATCAATGTAACAATAAAGTTTGATCGTTATAGAGGTACTTTAATTTTGTCATATTAAAGTAATTGAACTAAAATCAATGTAACAATAAAGTTTGATCGTTTACCCTCTATAACGACAAAAACCTACATACTATTAAGGTGATTTTACTGTTATAATACTTAAGGTTATTATCCTTGAAATTAACAAAATTTACTTGATAATCCAATTGCATTTTTTTACAGCTTGGAAGTAAAGTTCAAAGACTAGAAGAAAAACTGAAAATAAGTGAAAACCTTCTTGAACAAAAGGTTTGTCATTTTATTTATTTTCCTTAATCTAGTTCAGAAAGCAGTATTCTATCTATGTTGCTCAGACTTTTTAAAAATGTAGAAGGGTGCGTGTTGGATTCTCCAAGAGTTGTGTATCTTTTAAGGATCTGACACGGGTACAACTATAATTTTGGAGAGTCCGCAAAACATAGGTATTTACATACTAAAAAAGGTCGTAAATTGTTTTTGGTCTTTGATCAAATGTTGCAGAATCTTGACATCAAAAATCTCTGTAATGAAAAGAAAGAAGCTCTGGCTGCACAATATGCTGCTGAATCAACACTTAGAAGAGTGTATGCAGACCAGAAGGACGACGACTCGCCTCCTATCGAGTCCATTATTGCTCCTCTTGAAGCAGATATCAAGATGTATAAGAATGAGGTAATGTATAGACAGTCAAACCTCGCTATAACAGTTATCCGATCTATATATAACAACATTTCACTATAACAGTCAAATTTCTTTAGAACTGTTTTTTCATGTTATGTAATGTCATATGTTCTCTATAACATCATTTCGCTATATCAACCAAAAACATCTCCGAACACATGATGTTCAAAACTTTTTTGTTTTGTTTTGTGTTGCCATTAACTTGTGTTTTTTTTCTTTCTTCAGATTGCAGCATTACAAGAGGATACAAGGGCTTTGGAAAGACAAAACAAGTCAAAAGAAGCAGCATTGCTAGAAGCAGAAAGGATACTAAAAAGTGCTTTAGAAAGAGCACTAATTGTTGAAGAAGTTCAGAATCAGAACTTTGAGCTGAGAAGACAAATTGAAATCTGCCAGGCATGAGTTACAAAACCAGAATATAACAAGTTGTGTTGCTCAGAATCTTCAAAAATGTTGATGAGTCGTGTTGGATCCTCCAACAATAGTGCATTTTTGGAGGATCCGACACAGATGTAACAATATTTTTGCAGAGTCCGAACAACATAGATAAACAAGTTAATAGATAGCATAAACATGAATTGCTCCTCATCTGCATGCAGGAGGAACACAAAATACTTGATAAGACAAACCGCCAAAAGATTTTAGAAGTTGAAAGGCTTACCCAAACTATTAAAGATCTTGAAGAGGCAATTCTTGCTGGAGGAGCAGCTGCTAACAAGATTCGCGACTGTCAAAGACAAATTTCTGAACTACAAGTAAAAAAAAACCGCGAAAACAATCCATCAAAGTCACAAAACTTAATTACTCTTTAATCAACTGATTGGATCTTTTCATGAACATGTAGGAAGAGAAGAGGACATTGGAAAGGGAACTATCAAGACTCAAGATTTCAGCAAATCGAGTAGCAACAGTCGTGGCAAATGAGTGGAAAGATGAGAATGACAAAGTCATGCCTGTTAAACAATGGCTAGAAGAAAGAAGGCTTTTGCAGGTCACTAGAACAATATACTAATAAGTCTGATCAAATGAGTTATCATACTTAACTAGTCAATTTCTTTGAGTAATTTTGTGTTTTTGGATTGTAGGCGGAGATGCAACGATTAAGAGACAAGCTCGTGATATCAGAGAGAACTGCTAAGGCTGAAGCACAAATCAAGGTGAGCTTTTGTTTTTTACATACAGTCAGACCTCGCTATAACAACTATCCTTTATAGCAACATTTCACTATAACGACTAGTTTTTGTTTAGATCTGATTTTTCATGTTATGTTATGCTATATGTTCTTTATAACATCATTTCACTTTAGCAATCAAAAAACATCTGAACAAACGATGTTGTTATAGAAATGTTTGACTGCATATCATATCCTAATGTTTTGATCTCTTATCTGTTAACCATTTATAGGACAAGCTAAAATTGAGGCTCAAGACCTTGGAAGAAGGGCTAAAGCAAGCAACAAGTGTCTCTGTCATTCCTAATGGATCGCCAAAACCTCAAAAGACTAATCATTTGTTTAATATTTTGTCGACCAATGCTGGATTGAAAAAGAGATCAGCGTCTCAACCAAGGGCGTCAACCATCAAAAAAAGTTCCGAGCAGCAAAGTTTGGAGAAAAGAAGGTATGATGCTTCGAAGCAATTCAACAAGGAAGGCTCGGGAGATAGCTTGGTGAAGAGGTGCCTGTGGGCTTCTCGAAATAAGGTTGTTGACAATGCTGAAAAGGAAAATTCAGAAATCAAAGAAAATTCTCACGGGCAAATATATAGCAAGGAAATGGCAGATATGCAGAAAATCAAGAACAGGGCTGGTGAACATGAAGAGAATAAGAACAACACTGGAAGCAACGAGAGACATGATAACGATATGGTATCAGGACTTTTGTACGATAGGCTTCAGAAAGAGGTGCTTTGTTTGAGGAAATTCTGTGAGACAAAAGAGTCTGCTTTGAATGCTAAAGACGAAGAAATCAAGGTAAACTATCATGCCCTTTCACCATCAAATACATAACAGAAATATCACAATTCCTTTCAATTTTTTTAATTTTGTTTTTTGTATTTTCCAGATGCTAATGAAGAAGATTGAGACATTAAACAAAGCCATAGAAGTTGAATCTAGGAAAATGAAGAGAGAATCAGCTATAAGAGAGAAAGATTCAGTATCATCGACGAAGACAGATGACAATGCAAGAAGCAGAAACTCATTAACAAGGTCTGCATTTGCTCTCTTCTTTTTTATACTTTCTATGTAGAGATTAAATCAATCATCCAAATATATTACTTTATTTTGTTCTGCAGCTCCATCAGGGTCAAAACATATTGAAGAAATACATACGTTTGTAGAAAAAAGATCGATCAGATTCCTTTGTTCATCAGTGTAATACATTCTTACAACACTTGTATATACAAAATGTAATTGAGTTGGGTAGATACAGAATAAAAGTTGTGATTAATTTGTGAAGTGAGGAACTAATTCAATCATATTTTGGAGAGTGATTCCATATTGTTATTAACTCTCGTTGATTCGTTTTGCCTATATCATTTTGATAAGCTGTAACTATTCGAAAATGAGAGTGGAATACATGTATTCAAGTTTCAGAAATTTGTATTGTACAATGCTACAATCAAGAAACAGACATTTCATTTTTTTGGGCTTATAATAGAGTTAAATAAACAAAAGGAGAAAGTGAAGCTTTGTATCTTATGTTATACCCCTGGGCCCTGATATTAAACTCTGGGATGGCAGGTAAAAATGGCCACCCTTCTTGATATCTCCATTACAACAATAACGATGTCTAAATCTCAAACAAGTTGAGATTTGACTATATGAATGCTCACCAGAGTTATTATGCAAAATAAACGTAAAAAGTACTAGAAGCTCTCAATATTTTCTACTGGCATAAACATAATGTAATGATTCATCGTTCATTGGCAGCAACCCTTCTTTATCTGGCTTGATATGGGCAACTGGTGGAGTTTCTTGATGTCACCTCTCTCCAATATGTTCGTTTGCTCATGTACAACGGGAAAAATGGTGTTGTTTTTGCACCAACACGAAAATATTCGTACGCTCTTTCTCTAATAACTCTACAACTCTCGAATTGTATCTAAACATGGCCTCCATTTCTTACTTCTTCTTTTTCTTCTTTTTTCCCCGAAGGATCGAATGATTTTTCCAGATTGGAGATCTTTAACATTGTTCAAAAAGATCTCCAATTGTTCTTTCGTTAATACAATCTTGACTCTCTGATTCTTGCAACTATTACGTTGATAATGAACCTCCGCGGAAGTCAACTTCTGGACTTGCTGGGAGCAAATGTCTGTTTTCTCCAGCAATTCATCTTCTTCCTCGAAACTCAAAACTCTTTCTTTCCGTATGTTAATGCAGTTCCCCATGATTTTATTATTTTGCATGTACATTAGGACTAATGAATAGCTGTTCTATATATATACAGCTGCTATAATATGTCCCAGACAAAGAAACGTGCAGGCAACTTTCATTTTTCGTCTAAAAAAGCATTTTACAGTTTTCAGCACCCTGCATTATTAATTAGTTTCAAGAACAAGAAAGATTAAAGTATTACATGGAAGTCAAAACTCTTCCATTATTTTATTATCTAAGACTATTTTAAGGCACCGTAGGAGTTGAATATTGTTACTCCATTATTTCAGAAAGTCAAGAGAGGTGCATCATTCACTATACATTGCACCAGTCAACTCCTTAAGTCGGTACCTAATTTAGACCAACGTACAAAAATTGAATTTAGAACTCAGTTACTAACATCTGATGTGTCGATCCTCGAATTTAGAACCATAAAGTTCAAATTCTGGCTCCGACTCTGCCTAAGATGATGAAAGAGGAGAATAATCTCCAAGATCAAAGGTGATTGGAATCTTCCATTTATCATTTGGACAATGTACAATATTCAGGGTCGAGTTGTTGACCACGCCAACTTGTAACTAAGCAAGTTCAACGCGCCTTAATTAACGTGATGATGCATTTATAGGCCATAGCTCTTAAGAGTTGTGTGCATCAGAAGGTAATAAATAGACAGTCGGGGAAAGATGCAGAGAATATCAGGCTAGCTAAGCTTATAATGCTGAAAATGGGTAGGTGTAATAAATGGAGAAAAAACTGGACTTAGTTCATGAGCTCAAGCCTAAGTATATATGAATGACCTGATTCCTTGCTTTATTAAGTTAACAATGCCAAAATTTTCATGAACTTTCACTACATTGGGACAACATATATCAAGAATACCTGAATTTCGTGGCTAACTAGCTAGTAACAGGGAAAACGAAACACAATTACCAAATAAAGTTGAACATCCAATTACATGTAGTGACATCCAGTCCTTCACAATATTCCTGACTGTATGCTTGTTGCCTTGGTTAGGAAAATAGGAAAACAAGCTCTAATGGAGATGGTAGGTCATGTTATAGAGAAAGAGTAAGTGATAGCCTCATAGGAGGATATATTGGTTAACAGTGGGGCGGAAGGAAGAAGATAGGCTAGGCGTACTCCAGATGGTAAGGGAGAGCTCTAAGAGATTGAATCAGGAGATCTGGTGCTGCTCATCTTGATTTTGGTGTAACCAGAGTAGTCGGTGCTGCTCAAACCATGGATGGATCAAATGCAGATCACATTTTCTCCCCCTCTCCCCCCCCCCCTCCCCCACCAATAAAGCAAAGCTATCAGCAAAACTGAACATCTTGATTTTGATCTCAAATTTAGTCATTTGGTTACACTGTCTATTTTATTTTTAAGTATTTAATCAGCGGTGCCCTCCAGTGTACAATGTACGGCGAGTATACTCCTTTTTAACTCTGATACTAATTTTCTTGAGCAATTGAACAGTTGGTATTAATTTAAAGAAGTATGTGCACAGGTAAAAACAATGCTTATTATATGAAACCAAGAATTCTTTTTAGTCATCACAACCATCCTTGTCAATAAACTTAAGTCGGTAATATTAAGAAGAGATATCATCCACTCCATTTTTTATACAAAAGAGCTAGCTATCCAATACAATGAAAAACAGTAACTTGGTGTGAAATACTCCTATATGAATAAAACAGTAACTTAGCGCCACAGAAAATGTTTTCCATCAGCTTAATTTAATGTTCTATGCAAGATATGGTTACGATAGAATCAAAATATTAATATGATATCTCATTCATTTTTCCTCAAATTCTTTTTCTATTGCTGATTGCAAGAGATAGACTTGGATAGCTACTGGACTCAAAATTCAAAACTCGCCATCTAGAAACAAGAGGTATCCTAAACAATGAATAATCTACTAAAGGTACCTTTTAGATGTAAAGAGTAACAAAATCTCTGTAGCACAAGAATCATCAAGGCCAGAGAGCAAAGAACCCTAAGTCATTGCTAAGCAGCAACCACCTCTTGAGCACGCCTAGACTCCAACCATGATGTAGCTGCAACCTTTGTAGTCAAAAACCACCCAGCCTTATCAGGTGCCTCATGGAATGGAGCGTTTAATTCCTTAAGGTGCGACTCAAATACACTTGCCAGACCTTTCTCGGAATATTTATGTTTTCCATGTCCTGTGTTGATTCCCAGCAATGATGGGAACTCTTCCCCACTTTCAAATGCTTTGCTCAAGTCGTTCATCCAGATGTGCAATGCTGTTAAAGCGGCCCCAAGTGAGAGGCTCTTCAAATGCAACGACCATTGAGTTGCAGTTCGAGACATAATATCAGTATAGATGTTGAGAGTTAGCCCAACATCTAACAACTCACAAGCTCTCTCCAACTGGTTAAGGTTGACACATATGTCAATCAAACAGTTACAGTAAGCTTTCCGTACATCTGTAGTTGCACAATCCAAAAGTTCAGCAGCATGTTTCTTAAAAGCCCCTTCTTCTTCAACAACCTCTTCATCCACCAAGAGTTTCAGCACGTAACCGAGCTGCGGATTTGCCCTCTCAAGGCAGATAGTTAGCTTATGAAGGTCTTCCTTTGCTGTTTGTGTTAACACATTTAGAAGACAACCGGTAAACCGCTCATCTGCAGATAATCCCAACTCTGATAGCCTATCAAATGTTCTTACGACATCATCTGTCCGACCTGCTTTTCCATAACACTGAATAAGCGAGGTCAAGACAAAGATATTCGGATCAAACCCTGCTTCCATCATCTCATTCAATGTGGATTCTGCCTCCGAGACCTTCCCACTACATGAGTATATGGTGATTAGAGAAGAGTATGTCCAGCTGTCAGGTTGGCAAGTCCCTGAGGCTGAGCCTTTCATCTCCTCAAAAATGTTAACGGCCTCATCTGTAAGTCCAACATCAGCACACATTGCCAAAAGTGTATTATATAGTACCACACTCAGCTCCAATCCCTTCTCCTTCATTTCTTTATAGATTTTAAGAGCATCTTCACTATAACGAGCCCTACCATAAGCCCGAATGAGTGAAGCATAGGTACCCCAACTTGGTTGAAACCCATTGCTTAGCATTTCCCCATAGATGTTCTTTGCCTGCCATGGCCTCCTAGCTCTTCCCATAGCATCCAACAAACTGTTATACACAGTCATGTTAGGATTTACACCAAGCGCTTTCATTTCCTCATACACATTCAAGCACCCATCAAAATTCCCCGCAGCCCCATAAATCCTAATCAGCGTCGCAAATGTTACAGCATCTATACGCCATTTCTCTGTTCTCGCACGATCATACAAATTCAATGCCATATCTACATTCCCAGCCTTACCATAAGCATCAATCATCACAGAGTACGTAACATCATCAGGTTCACACCCAAAAGTAGGCAACTTTTCAAACCATTCTATAGCTTTTTCAGGCAAATTACACTGCCTAGCACAACTAATAATAGTCGAGAAGGTAACATTATCAGGCTTTACCCCTCTCTCAAGCATTTCATCAAACACCACCTCTGCTCTATCCAAATCCTTATTTTTCCTCAAAACTTTCAACGTCACATTATATATAATCACCTCTTTGCTCAATTTCAACCTTTGTTGAAAATACTTCAAAGCCAGCAACGCAGTTTCAGCATTTGACATGTTATTCAAAGTCACAACAGCATCTTGTTCTACTATTTTGTCACCCAAATCAGCTAAAACATTAAATACATCTTCTTCTACAGGTTTACAAGAATCCAGAGACTCAGCCACTTTCATTAGAGAAGCATACCTGAAATCATAAGACTTCCGCTTCAGCTCAGAAGCTCGTGGGCTATTGGGGTTGACCCAAAGCTTGCTTTTTGAGGAAGAAACAGCTTTTCTATCTGGGTATTGAGAATTATTGGGATTTGAGACCTGGGATTGTTCTTGAAGTGACACTTGGGTCGTTCGGATACAAGATTTGGAGTGAAGTTTGAGGGGGAAAATGAATTTTTGGGGAGAAGTGAAGTTGCAGAAGATGTTGGATTCATAGAGAGGAGATAGTGTAGAGCTTGGAGTAGACGCCATTTTCTTGGAGCAAAGCTTTAGCCTTGCTGCCTTATCAACTATGGTGTTTGAGAGAAATGGGAGAGGTGAATTTGATTATAAAAAAAAGATTGACATATTGCCCCTTATAAGTTTAGGATTTTGAACAATTTATCCCCTAAACTTTTGGAGTATGTATTTATTCCCACTTGCTTATTCATGCAAAGGTACTAGTTTTGCGGCTTTGGATAGCCTTGGTGAAACTGCCCATGAATCCCTAATTCAATAAGATTGTTGAAGTAATTGTTATTAACAATGGATGAAAGAATATGAAGATTTTTTCTTTGACGCTAAGGATGTTGTCGATATGATTTAGAAATGAGTGACTACGTCATGGGTGTAAAGATATTTGGATGCTCTCGTGCATGTTTGATCATGTTGATTTTATATATATTTCTAGATGTATGAATAAAATAGTTCATAGTTTAGCTAGATTTTTTATTTCTTTGTTGAATGAAATTGCTTGATTGAGGGTTTTTTTCAAGTTGAATTGTACATGATGTCAAAGGTACATTTAAAATATGTAATTCCTTACAAAGTAATACAAATGGTTAATTTCGATGACTTTTTTTTTCACTTATAGGCTATGTGGAAAACTGTTTATCTTAAGAAGGTGATTACATATTTTTTAATTTCTAAAATGAATGTTATCTCTTAGGTGATCAATATGCGTTTGTTTTTTGTAAAATAGTTATTTGAAAACTATTTCAAGTAAATATGCATTCCTCATTTTTTTTCTCGACTAATTAAATATTGAAGACTTTCTCTTATTCTAGAACAATTGGACTTAATTAGTAGTACAATACTTTTTTTTTGCTCGAACAAAAATAATACTCTTGTTACAATATGGAAACTTAATTATTTTAATTGAGTGATACACAAATTGGAATTAGAAGAATTTTCAATCGAACTTTTCAAAAAAAAATTGAGAAATCACACCACTAGACATGGTTTTGAATGTATAACAATCTGTAAAGAAAATAGACAACCAAATTAATAGGAGCCCATAACAATTGGGCCACCTTACATAATTGAGCATCCTGTGGCATTTTCATTATTTGAAAATAGACAACCAAATTAATAGGAGCCCGTAACAATTGGGCCACCTTACATAATTGAGCATCCTGTGGCATTTTCATTATTTGAAAATAGACAACCAAATTAATAGGAGCCCATAACAATTGGGCCACACGTTACATAATTGAGCATCCTGTGGCATTTTCATCATTAAAGTACTGATCACATCTGCTCACACAACAGCCCCTACGATAGCCATAAGGCCCACACCTACACCCACACCCACACCCAGGCCCAGGCCCATAGCAATATCCATAGTTACCGGAACACGGGGGAGGAGGGACCGGTCTTCCGTACAATTGATAACACGGGCCCCCGGTATGACCTTCGTAGCATTGTCCACAACAATATCCATGTGGCGGTTGTTGTGGGTATTCTTGAATTGGCATTGGCGTTGGACATACTGGTTTAGGTTTAGGTGGTTCTTTGGGCTTTTCGGGCTCTTTGGGCTTATGTTTCTCAACTTCTTTCGGCTTTTCAGGTGCCTTAGGCTTTTCGGGCTCCTTAGGCTTTTCAGGTGCCTTGGGCTTTTCGGGCTCTTTAGGCTTTTCAGGTTGTTTGGGCTTTTCGGGAGGTTTGGGCTTTGGAGGGTCTTTGATTTCAATGCTTTTGATTACTCCACATCCTTTACAACACAATTTGTCACGAAGTTTTTCAGGATTGCAGCAAACAACAGTGATTGTGACTGTATTGCACTTTTCATCATATATTTGGTCTCTAATTTCTATTCCCCCCCAAAAAATAAATTGACACCACAAGAAAAAAGGGAAAAAAATCAAATTAATTCTTATTCAAATCATGATATTGAAGAATTCAAGAAAAAGAGACTTACGAGGGAATTTACAGAGAATTTTTTTCACCTTTTTGTAGCAGCTGGAACATTGAAGATCAACCTTGAGTACCATGATGGTTGTCTGATAATTAAACAATAAATTAAGGTGGGGTTATTAATTAGTAATTATAAGCACACAATTAATCATAGCTCTTATAGAAAGATTTATCAACAATATTATGCAAGAATGAACTTTTTTTGTGTGTGAATGTAAGTGAAAAGACAACATGAGAAAAAGAATTATGCACAAGAAAATTCAAGATTGTATGATCAATCGCATGTATTAAATTCTTGATCAACCGCTATTTAGAGATCGATCAAAATCTTTTTAAAATACAAAAATTGAGTAATTTTCAACAAATTAGTAAATCCGTACCTTATCACCACCCATGGTTGATACTTAGAGAATAATGAATTTTGTGTGGAGAGAAGAGAGTGTAGTTTTAATGAGAATATGTACTAGCTAGTATGAAAGAAACATCAAAACGTCTTTTGAAGAAAAATAAAATGAAAAAAAAAAAAGAAGATGGAAAATGGAAGGAATAAAGTAGGAAAACGTTTTAAAAGTTAAATGGAAGTTGAAATTCATGATATCATCAAAATTGGCAGCCACTAGAATTGATGACGATATATATGTACTCTCAATTTCCATGAACTAGCTTTGATGGTCACATCTCACCTTCCCTTTGTTACCAAGCAAATATACATAGTAGAATGTTTGTTTTTTTTTATATTTCTTTCGTATTCGAACCACTTAAATTTTGAATTCACACATTATAAGGTTCATTTTAAAAGATTTTCAACAAAAAAATTTTTATTTTCAAAAAATCAAACGCAAAACTTTGATTAAGGGTGAATGAATCACAATCATCCACTACAATTCATATTGATACATAGAAAATATTTTTTAAAATGATTTTGCTAGGGTTACATAATCAGGTCATTTATAAATTAATTACAGATAAATTTCATGATGATAAGGATAGCAATGTGATAGAATGATCGATAATTAATCTATTATAACATGTCAAAATTATACTCCCTTCATTCAATGAGATTCTTAACTACTTTAGATTTTTTAGGAGAATAGTTTGGAATAATGAAAAGGACAATAGTAAAAAGTTGCATTTTATTAATGTCCTAAAACATTTTTTTCAAAAATGTATCATACAACAATAATTCGCTTAATATGAACTAGGAGTGATGCTCGTAAGAAAAAAAAAGAATCTCTACTTTATCATTAATAAGAGAGGTACCTTTCAAGTTGGATAGAATTAAATACTTTTGATCCAAATTATTTATGTGGTAAGAAATTTATTTAAAATTTATCGAAATTAGTTGAGTTGGTGCATTATCCCCCACAGGTGTCTAATTCTATAATGTACCCATTCAATTTTACCTAATTTGTAATCATAAATCTTTTCCACTTTTTTCTCTTCTAGAAAAGAGTGTAAATGACTATAATTAAACATTGTTGACACATAAAAGAATTAGACTAATTACAAAAGTTTTAAGTGGATGTGATAATTGTGGTGTACGGATTAATTTGTGCATCTCAACTAATTTTTGAGGTATATGTTATTTTTCATCAATACATGTGTCAGGTAAGTCTGTTCATTCGGGTTTGGACATTTGAGAAGATATCACCTAGCGCTTTTGACTTCATTGAATTTGAATCTAAGAACTCATAATTTTCAACTTACTTTATTTCCTAGGTCACACCCTTGAATGCCTAATCATGTCACCTTTTAAATTTGATCGTTTGGAAAGGTCAAATAGTTTCAAGAAATATATTTAGGATTTAAGTTTATGAATACATCTTATCCCAATATCAAATTAATATTTCATAATAATTGATCCATATTAAATATTTATAGATATTTAGTGAATTATTAAATAAAACCAAATTGATAGCGAAAAGTCAAAGGTCAACATCATTAGTACTAAAAACAGTGTAATTCTTTTATTTTAGGTAGTAGTTTAATGTCAAGGTGGGTCGTGAGGGGACCAAACTAAAAATTCATAAATCCAAAGTGATGGGTGGCTCATTTCGATTTTATAAGATTATGTTTGAATGATTACGAATAAGGATTTATAAGTGTAATCGTCAAGTCAAATCGAATTAACGAACAAAGTTAAATCGATAAAAAATTAATTTGTGGTTTGATTTGGTTGGTTTGGCGTTGAAAAAAATAAAACGATCATTGTTGGTTTGATTTGATATTAATAGAAAAAAATTAAATCGAATCCAAACCAAACCGACATAATACATATATAATTTTATTTTTTATATACACAAAAAAATATTTATTATAATATGCTTTGTAAGTATTTTTAAAATTGGTCTATAGCTTTCAATGTTTACATCTACTATTTCATATTTGAGATTGTAATATAGCTAAAAAAAATTGACATGTGTTGTGTCTTTTCGTGAGTTTTTGATATGTTTTTCTAAAATAATGTCTTGAAGATGACATTGTACATCTTAATTTTTCGATTTTATTTATTCAAGTGTCTTTGAGATACCAATAAGCAATATAATCATACAATCATGGGAACAACCTTCAATTGAGAACTTTCAACTACGGCATTAAATCACACGATCAAGGGAACAACCTATTCAATTTGATCTATTTTTCAATCACGGTATAATTGTAAAAAAATTGAAAAGACCAAAAAAATCAATTAAAACTTAAACCGAAAAAAGGGTATTAAATTGGTTCGATTTGATTTATAAGTTTAATAAATCAACATAATTAATTTTGTTATTTTTAATGAAAAATCAAATCAAACCGCATGACGTACACCCTAATTACGAATATGAAGAGAGAACAATCACTACGTTAAAGTATGAATTGTGTAATGAATTTAATTTCTCGAAGATTATAAAAGTTTGTACAAATCATTTTGATTGATGTCCTTTTTAGATCAGTGCCCGTAAAAGATCACTTCCTCTATAAAATCAATGCATTTTTGTATATTATAATTAACATATTAAAAAATAAAATATTTGTTAACTACTATTTTGATGGACGATTATATGATTAAAAAAAGTAATATTTATTTATTGTATATATTCCTAATTAGGAATAAGCAAAATTATCAATTTATTTATGTATAATAGCTATAGTTTAAAAATATTACAAAATATCACTATATGTTTTCTTATAGCAAAATATTTAATTTTAATAGTTATAGTTTAATATCAGATTTAACTCAATTTTAAAAGATAATTCATGAGGTGAGAATTAAAAAAAAAGATAATTAAATGACAATTCATTCCCTTAACGATATGGAATGTTTTAGCATTATCATGATATCCTCCTGGGATTTCAGTATTTAACTCATCTCTTTTGATCGATTCTTCGAATTGTCAGAATTTCTCATTCGATCAGGTTTAGGAGTTCCAAAGAGAGAAGCGAGCCATGCTAGCCTAACAACGTTTTTCAGCAGGAAGCTATCGATGCCTGACATCTAGAGCACAAATAATTATTTCAATATGATGATTTTAGTTGATATTTATGAAAGAGATATAAATATTTTGAAATATGAAAGTGATAAAATTAAATGGGTAATTAAGCTCAATAAAATATCCCTTGTGCCTAAAATCATGCATAAAATCATTGGTCAAAAATCTAACTCAGGCCTCATTTGTTTGCACTTAATGGAGGACTGAATCTTAATCATTCATATTTAATCCATTAAGTGTTTTTGGTTTTTAGTTGTGAATCTGAACCATTCAAATTCAATTCATTAGGTCAATTTGTTTCTTTTTTTAAAAGTCCTCTGAACGAATCACATTTGTAGGAGGGTCTTAACAACATTCAAACTTATTAAATACGCTATAAGATAATTACAGATCACCTCTCTCGCTCTTTGCACGACTTTGTTCTCACTGCTATAAACCTTCCTTCTCTCTTTTCTCAATCAAACATCAATTTTTTTCTCTTGAACTGGTAAGTTTTCATAAACTTTACAAGTATTTTTTTAATATTAACAAATTTTATAGGGTGTATTGATGTTTGTCAAGAACTCTTGTTTCAATAATATTTTTGGTGTATTGATGTTTATCAAAGATTTTAAGCGAAAAAAACACTAGCTATGATTAAAAAAATTAATTATGTATACATATTTGAGGTTTCTTATTAGAATTTAGTCTTAGACTATTGATTTTATTGAGACTCTTTGATCATCAATTCTACTTGTGAGATTACACTAGATATATTATTATTGTTGAACTACATACTTGAGGTGTTTTATTAAAAAAATGTTTTAGACCACTAATTTTATTGAGATTTTGTATGATCAAACCCTCTATGAAATTACATTAGATATATTATTATTATTGAACTATGTATATACTTGAGGCCTTTTATTAGAATTTTATCTTAGACCACTAATTTTATTGAGACATTTTGATTTTCAAACTTTCAAACTCGCTTGTATGATCAAATCTGCTTATGAGATTACACTAGATATTTTATTATTGTTGAACTAGGTATATACTTGAGGTCTCTTATTAAAATTTTGATTTAGACCACAATTAATATTTTAAAATATTCAATAAGTCCTTGTATATAGTTTTGACATTAATACTATAGTAACTTGTCTTTTCAATTTTATTAAATTCTTAGTAAAATAACAATAGAACTTTATCTGACATTTTTAAATTTTTTAAATAAACTATTTAAAGTTAATATACTAGTAATATTTTTGAGAACTAAAACCAAGGTATTATATTGCAACAAATGACTAACATTTTTTTTAACTTAGAAGAACTTTTTTCAAGTTATATACTTATTATTGAACTATGTATATTCTCTTATTATAATTTTATTTTATGCAACTAATTTTATTGAGACTCTTTAATCATCAAACTTTTTGGCTCATATGCATATTCAAATATTGAAAACAAATAGTATTAATAATTTAGTGTTCAGATCTGGAGACCACATCTTAATTATCCGATGTGTATTCAAATCTAGACATCTAGATCTTAATGCACATCTTAATATTCAAATACTTATTCAGATTCAGACGTCTAAATCTTAATGAAAACAAATAAAATCTCAATCTGCTACGTTTTGTAATATAAAATTATATTTAATAAATAATAAAAATGTTTTTATCTTTTATAATATAACGTCTTTATGTGATATGATTTCTCCTTAAATAATAAAAACTACTCTAGTCGATTTGTCCAAGAAATCACATAGTGGAATATTTTGTCCATTACCAAATTTGGAACACGGTGAATTTCTTTTTTCCTTTTTGTCGACGTACCTAAAGTGTATCATTTTCCTTATTGAAATAGGAAATCTTATTAGTTACCAAAAAAAATAAAAAATAGAAAATCTTGTTTACTCTCTCTCTATATAACATAGCACATCAATTATTCATAACGAAATTGTTATTTTTCATAATCACATTGCTTTCAAAATTTTATCGATAAATTAATCATGTTAACGGGAAAGATTGGATGCGATTAGTTGAGTAAAAAAATGTCAAACGAATAATTTTTTCAACAAAGTCTAGCTTGCAGCCGCAGATCGTCTTCTCCTCCTTTCTTTTGAAGTTCCACCACATCTATTTCCTGCTCGCTTGTAGCTGTTGCCCCTGAACCTGAACGACTTTTATGAGCTTTCTCAGTAGTGACCGACTTTATTTTAACTCCACCTAGACGGAGATTCATCTGTTCGATCATTTCTCTAGGTTCTCCTGATCAAATTGAGAGTTCGCTTTGCCAGAAAATTGTTTTTGCTTTTTTTGCTAAAAACTTTGGAAAAAGTCACCTACAGTGGCAGAGAGTTTGATAATAGCATTTTGTGGTGTATACAACTGATCATAAGTGTTGAGATAATCAGACAATTATTGTACATATCTAAAGAGGAGATTGGTGTTCCAAGTGACAACAGTAACATATTATCGTGTGATGAATTATTAATGAACTACATCACATCACTCATTAAAAGAGGACCAATAGTTGCAGATGTTCAGAATGCTTTGCTTATATCAATCTGATGCTCATCAATATCAATTTAAATGTACTGTTAAATATTATTTTTTGTAATTGTTTCTTGATATTCCTTTCATTCCTTTCGTTTGTTGTAATTGTTTTTGATAGTTTATTCTCCTAGTTTGACGGAGTTAATTTTTCATTTAGTTTAACGTTTCCTTATATTTGCCTCTCATAAGGTTCAGTAACTAAAAGCATTAAAAGAGAATTCAATCCTCTTCTTGTTAAAGCATTAAAGGTCCGTATTGTTCTTTCCTGTTAGAGGATTCAATCTTCTTCTTGTTATGTTCTTCTCAATAATGGTGATGGCTAGACCATCTTGCGTGCGCTTCGAATAATTTTACGAGAATTATCACTATATCATTTACTACTTAGGTCACACCCTAATGCCTAATCTTGTGACCTTTTAATTTTGATCGTTTAGGAAAGGTAAAATAGTTTTAAGAAACGAATTTAGGATTTAAATTTATGAATTCATCCTACCCCATTCTCAAATTGATATTTAATAATAATTAATCCATAGTAAAATATTTATAAATATTTAGTGAATTATTAAATAAAACCAAATTGATAGCGATGATATAGAAAAGCCGAAGGTCAGCATCATTAGTACTAAAAAAATGTGTAGTTCTTTTATTTTAGGTAGAAATTTAATGACAAGTTGAATCCATGAATCCAAAGTCATGGGCGGCTCATTTCGATTTTATATGATGACGTTTGATTAATTACGAACAACACTCATAAAAGATCACTTCCTCTATCAAATTAATGCATTGTTGTATATTATAATTAGCATATTAAAAAATAAAATATTTGTTGATTATTATTTTGATGGACAATTACATGATGCAAAAAAAAAGTAAGAGAATCCATATGGGCTTCAATGCTTCTGGGCTTTAACTAACTTCAAAAGCTTGGTCCCAACTCCCAACATATTGGCCCAGTTATTTTATAATGACTTTTTTCTGGGGTCAAAATAATATCAAAATGATTTATAATTATATGACTTCTTGGTTGTAACATGATTAAAAATTGAAAGAAAAAATTGTCTCGATCATACATAAGTACGAATTAATTAATTGATTTTAGAGATCGAGCATTTTGTACAAATTAAGAACCAACGCAATCAGAAAACTTGCAGCAAAGTAGCACCTTTATCGTCAACAACAATAATAATAACATATCTAGTATAATTTTATTAATGGGAAGAGATAGATGTACGCATACCTTATCCCCACTTTTATGGAATAGAGAAGTTATTTCTGATAAACCTGCTTAAAGTTTGTTTGCGCAAACTTACCGTCGATGAACTTATATTTTGGATATGACGGAATAAAGATCGGTACATTTTATATCAATCTAAATATACCAAAAATTTGAGTATAAGTAGAACAACCACAACCACAAAGCATTCCTCTCAATACACCATAAGTAACGGGCCATGAAATCAAGAGTTCGTACACAAAAGCCCATAAAAAGTACTTAGAACCTTACACTGTATATCATTTATGGAAAAATTATTATTTGAGTCAAAAAAGTTCCTTTTTGTAGCTAAATTTTCATTAATATTTAGAATCATTAATTAGTCAAATGACTTATATATATTTTTTAATTTATTTTTTTGAAGAATCTATGTTTAAATTCATATTTCTACTCTCGTATTTTAAACCTCTCCATAAAAAAAGATCGCGCAAAGAACTCTTACGTATAAATATAAAACAAAATTATAAATTTTGAAATAAAATTGATAAAAGACCACAAAATCAAGTGAGGGGAAACTTGTATTTTTATGTATATTGTCTTTGAGGGGAAAAGCACAAGGGTGAGCAATGCAATGATAGTGGTGACCAAGTTGTAGGCATCAAGTTGCTTACAACAAGACAAAAGGTTGAGAAATCAATCACCTTCAAAACTCTCTTTTCCAAAAAAATAAAAATTGAATTCTGCAGAAAAAATAGCAAGGAGTTTTTTTTTTTTACTCGGTGTTCGGAGCATGTATGGAAACTTCGACTAAATTCGAATTCCGACTGCAAGGTCCATTTGGAGTGATGCTCCCAACATAATTTTCTGCACTCAAGACTTAAACTCGAGATTCCTAATTAAAGGTGAACCAGTTCGACCACGTCAATGCCACGTTGGTAAAGAGTTGTTTGATTGTACCAAAGACCAGATAACCATCGAGATAACAACATTTTATCACCACACATGTCACTTCATCCAATGGTCATCACACACGCTCCAATAGAGGGAAAAAATCAATTTTGTAGTGTGTTACAAATATTTAATTTTCTCCATTTTAATTTGTTTTGTCCTATTTTGTTTGGATATGAATTTTTCAAAAAGTAAAAAGAGCTTTTGAATTTTGTGGTCAGTAATTAAATATATATATTTAAATGCTTTTTAATTTTATAGTTTTAAATATGATATACGAAAAGTTAAAATTAAAAAAATATTAAAACATAGATATTCTTTTTTAAACAAACTAAAAAGAAAAGTAGAATAAACAAATTGAAATGAGGAGTATATTTTTAGTTATTCTTTTTACAATAGTAAGATTCAAGTCAATTTACACGCACCTCGACCATAAAATTATAATTATTTCTCTTTCAAAAATGACTTTTTTGATAAGTAAACTTATTAGATATTTATCTAAATCAGTAGATCCCATATTAAGCCTAAAAGATATTGGTGTCAACAATCTAACAAGAAAAATAACTGCTCAAGCATGTGAAGCTTCTCATCTAGTAGATTAGTAAAATTCACTTGATCATTATAATACAACCTTGAGTGCTTTTAATATAAAGATAAGTGTCAAAAACACACTTAAACTATTCTTTTTTTTTGAGTTTCATATCTAAATTATTGGGAGTGTGAGTTTCATACATAAACTATCACTTTTCAGTTTAGGTATGTTTTTGACACTTATCTCTTTAATATATGACAATTTTTATGAAATATGATTTTAAAAAAATACAAAAAATGTAATAATGATAAGAATCTCTTATATCTATTTTTGTTCAAATTGTAAATGGTGATAAAGAATCTCTTAAGCCTCTTTTCTTTTCTTCAACTTTGATGGATCATCCTCTAAGTCATTGATTTGTATTTTGTACAACCAACTACTAATTTTTGTGGATTTTCAATTTTTTCCCATTTTCTTTTCTTTTCTTTTCTGTTTATTTCACTCATTTTCATATAATATAGGAAATTGAAAGAGGGGACCTTTGGTACATTCATCTAATAATTTAGAGATTTTATCCAAAAAGTGTTCTTCCTTTGTCATATCTAAAGTTTACTAATTTTCTTGGCCTTTTTGGGTTCTCAAAGATATTCTTTCACATTAATTATTATTATGGTTAACATAGACTTTGAATTGGTCTTTTTGGAGAATAATTAAAGATAATTAGATTCAAGACTTTAAATTTGTGAAAGATAAATAGTTATTGCATCAACTATTTGCTTTGTTAATTGGAGTAAGTTACCATTGCTAAAAGTGTTGAATTATCAAAACTGCACATCAAGTTTAACTAATCTAATTATAGATCGAGTAGATCAATACTCTATTTCAACTAATCATTTGATTTTTTTTTTCCGCCCGATGTTCGAAATCTGCATTAGAGTCCTAATTAAATTCGGATCGTGCACTATAGGCCTATTCGGGGTGACACTCCTAACATGATTTTCTTCATACCTAAAACTTGAACCGAATACCTCTGATTAAGAATGAAATAATTTCACACCACAACCCATGTTAGTATCATTTGATTTATTTATGTTTAGTACACTACTAATTAACCCCCAAGAAAGAGAGATGATAACTCAAGTGCATCATATATGTAACTTTCATATAAATTATATATGTATTAATATGGAATACACACATAAAGCGCGTTCTAAAAAGCTAGTCCATTTTAAACAAAGATAGGAAATAAAAATAGTGAGTATCAAAAAGACAAATAATTAAATGGGAGATAAAAAGGGAAAAGTAACGTAAATTAATGACCAATAGTGGACAGCTAGGACAAATAATAGGATGCTGAATCAGAAAAATTGGACCACTGTGTTTTCCCATAGTCTCAAAATATGTTTTGTTTTCTAAAATCAACTTGATTAATTTAATATTTTAAAATTTAAATATTTAAAATTATATAAAAAATATAATATGTTACAATTCCTCTCATATCAATATAATAAAAAAATACATTTTAAAATATTGGTGTAAGTTAACGTAGTTTAACCCTAAAAAAAGAAACGTGACAAAAAATTTGGGACGGAGAAATTAACCTGCAAGAAATTCCAAAGTCAGATTTTGCTGTTGTCACCTTCTATCCACCTCTCTACTTAAATGTTTTTCCCCACTCCAGCAGTGAGACAATTACAAACACAGACTGATCAAATACTAGAATTTTGAAGGAGGAAAAAAGTTTTCATTTGCTTTGTAGAGAAAACATTGATTGAAAAATCAGCATTGTTTAAAGATGGGGGAGGTAAGTTTCTACTCTTCGTCAAAATTTATATTCTTATATATTCTTGAGTCGAAGCTCTATTGGAAACAATCTCTCTACTTTTATACGATAATGGTAAAATCTATAAGTGTTCTTTCTATCCTCTTCAGATCTCACTTTGTAAATTATACTGCATATGTATGTTATTGTTGTTGTATATTCTAATGTAGGCGGAACTTGAGTACAACATATGAGTTTATGAGAATCGAATATTGTCTAGATTCTGTGTACTGTGTATCTATCAAAAAATTTACCACATATCTATAATAGAAAAATTGACTATATAAATTTAAATATTATTTGTATATTAACTTGAGTCTGATCTTCCCCAAGAGCTCACATCGACGGGAAGATTTGGCTTTTCGGGGTAAAGATTATGTCGTCACGATACATAAAATATTCAACCAGAGCGGTTATAGAAGAGTTCAGAAGGATCTGATCGTAGATAGAGACTTCAACCTGCCCAGTTGCTTCCTTTCCAGTCGCTTCCTAAAATTCTGGATCCCTACCCATCAATCATCCAACACAACCAACTATTCATATCATCTTTCAATAGTTCCAACCTATTCTGTGGATCAAGATAGCCTTAGTCCATTACTGAAATTCAGGGAAAAGGTCCGGTTTTTTCCGGAAGGAATGAGACTTCTTAAACAAAATGAACGAAGGCCCAATGGCTTTTATCCATCAGACATGAATGAAAGGGGATGCTATGTTGTGCCTAGTAGTACCCGAAGCATTGACATTGAAAGAAGTCCATCTTCATCAAAGGTCAAGATCTCCATAAATTCAATTATTTTGCCTCTCTTTGCTTATTCTTTCAAATATAAAATGATCTCGGGAATGGCTAAAGAGTTGCGGATTTCAATTCTTTAAAGATTTTGATTTTTTTCTATAAATAGAATCAGGAGCTCGTCTAACTAATGTACTGATGTAATTCCATGCAAATATGGCTATTCGGCAAAATTCCTATTTTATTTTAAGGTTGATATTTGAATCAGGTAAGCTTTGAGTCTGCTGTAGGAATCCATAAATATCAAATTCTGGATTTGCCTCTTATGTAAGCAAAGGCAAGAGTTAGGATTTTGAGTTTGTAGGTTCTAAATTTAATAACAAAGAAATCATCGTTTATTGTGTTCTGAATAAAGTAGTTTCTTAGTTACAAATTAAATACATGATCATAGTCAATATTACAATTTTTAATCAAATTCGTAGACAGGCTGATAACTCCGCCCATGAATGTATGTAGGTACTCTAATGTTCTTTTTTTTTTCTTCTTGTTGTTTTTAATGTTTGAATTTTGAACATTTAGAACAAAGTAGTAGAAGATCAAGAGGCTCAAGAGATAGTGCTAAAAGTTGATATGCACTGTGAAGGTTGTGCTAGAAAAGTTGCTAAAGCCTTGAAAGGCATTCAAGGTATTATTTCTCTCTAATTTCTTCATTTTATTTTTTATTTGTTTTCTAAAGATTTTTGTTTTGGAACTAGACATTAATTGAAGAATTAATTTACTCACAAGTAACACATTCTTAAAACCATCAATAAATTAAAGACTATAGTCTAACAAAGACATCAACTTTTTTGTGTTAAATAGTACATTATGTTGTTTTGGGTATGGTTTATTACGATTTGAGTTAAATAATAACGTTATCTGTAATTATCTTTTAAATGAAGCGCAGGAGTAGAGGGAGTAACGACGGATTACAAGACGAGTAAGGTGGTGGTGAAAGGCAAAAATGCAGATCCACTTAAAGTGTGTGAAAGGGCAGAAAGGAAAAGTGGTAGAAAAGTTGAACTTATTTCACCTTTGAAGAAGACACCTGATGAAAATATAAAGGAAGAAGATATTAAGAAAGAAGAAGAGCCCAAAGAAGAGAAAAAAGATGAGGTAATTAATTTAATTACTTACTATTAATTAGATAATTAAATTCAGCATACGTGTGATATGAACTTGTGAATGAGTTATTTACTTTTAGCAGACTAATTTTGAACTTGTAAATCTCATGCATGTACAAATTTAATTAATATTTAATTTAATCTTATTCTCTTTAGGTTGGGGGGGGGGGGGGGGATTGGGGGGAATTAATTAGCCCATGATTAGATATATTTCGTCCAACTTGTATTAGTATTAATAATTAGTTCATTCAATTTTGATGTGTCCAACAATTAAGTTAGATTGATTTAGACTATATATGTAAACCAAGCCACAAAATGATCGATAAAGAAGACTTGTTTAAAAAAAACCTTTAATTTGATATGCTATATAGTCAAAATAAAAAGAAAATAGTTATGTTTGATTATAAAATAAAATAGGAAAATAAAATGTAGCGTGAATTTGACGGATTGAGTTTATGACCTATTGTTTAACTCATTTATGATCTAGTTCAAATAGTTTTTGGAATGACCAACTTATTTATTTACTTATTAGCTCATTTTTATCTGTTCAAATTCGACTAAATTTGTTCATTTGACATCCCCAATTGTCTGAATGGGTACATAAGGTATTTTACATCAATAATTTATTGTGGGATTGATAATATCATTTTTTTTGGTTGGTGAGAAAAATAAAGTTAGTTTTCATAGAGACCAAAATTAGCTGCCGACCAAGCACATGCAAGGTGAACAATTCTGAACAAACCAATGGGGGCTCTATTGCTTTCAAAAATTTTAGTAGCTAAGTTGATTGAGTATCTGAATTTTCACCTTGTTGATAAGATTTTCATTTTTCACCTTGTAATCCTTTCCCGTATTCCTTTTAAAAAAGGAAGGCGGCTATAGCTTGGATGGACAATTTTTTTTTTGGAGCAAGAGGATATCAAAGTTTGAGCTCATGGATTCAGAAATTAAAGTTTATGGGACTTAGGAGAATTCACAGATCGGACCGACATTCAATGCCTTGAATGTTATGTTGTCCGAATTCTTTAAAAATATATCATTGAATATGTGTTGGATTTTCTAAAAGTTATGTATATTTGAAAGATCTAATATGAATACGACAATGTAGTTAGAGGGTCCGATCAATATTACATGATAATTATATGTATTATTAATGATCATTTGTATGTACTACATACTCCTGCCTAATCATATGCATATCTTCTTGATGAGTATGTTTACTTGATTAGATGAATTAATTAACATGGAAGTGTTATATATATATATGTAGCAGCCTCCTCCAGAAATAACAGTTGTGTTGAACATTCAAATGCATTGTGATGCTTGTGCTCAAGTTTTGCAGAAACGAATCCGCAAAATCAAAGGTACAATATAAATAATTTATTTAGAATTCTTACACTCAAGATCTTAGTTCTGACTTCTAGTATTAATTGTGCTACATGTTGTGACAAATATCAACTTTAATTTAACAATGTGATGTATACAGGTGTAGAATGTGTTACTACAGATCTTGAAATAAGTCAAGTAATTGTAAAAGGTGTCAATATCGACCCAGAAAAGCTAGCAAATGATGTATATAAGACAAGTGGAAAACAAGTTTCAGTTGTAAATAATATTATTCCTATTGAAGAGAAAAAGGAAGAAGAAGAGGAGGAAAAAGAAGAAGAAAAAGGAGAAGATATTATGAAGAATTATAATTTGGCTCAAAAATACAACAATAATATGGAGTACTATGCTAATTATTCCCCTGAAATTTTCAGTGATGACAATCCTCATGCTTGCTCTCTCATGTAACTTAATTTTCAGGCCAATTTAATTTTTATATACTGGTAATTAATTATATCCGATGTTCGATAGTTATATTAAAGTCTGATTAATTAAAATTCGCACTACATAAAGCCAATTCAGGAGGAAAACTCTTTATCAAGAATTTTTTTCATATTCAGAAAGAAATAACTCCATTCATTTGTTTCACCACATTCTTTGGTGATCTTATAATATTTTATATTTTTCTTCATGTTTTTGCACCAATTTCTTGTCAATGCAATCCCCTCCAACTTCATTATTGCACTTGAAAAGTACCACAACCCTTTTGCTGAAGCCCTTTATCACTTCAGTTTTTTCAGAGCCCAAGTTGTTGGTAATTAATAATATCCACATATACTATAGTCAATGCCATGGAAAATGTGTGTGTTTCTTTCTTTTTTGTAGGTTAGTATAAGAGGAAAAGTCAAGTTATTATGACAAGTACATTTCTAGCATTTGGTCATAATTTTAAAAATTTATCGTAAATATATGTTTGATCATAAAAATTTAATCTTCAAATATTTTTAAGTTTCAAAAATTGGCTTATACCTGCTTTTAGATTTTTAAGATTTTCACACATAAAATTTTAATTTTTTTCTAATAAAATGCATGTCCAAAGTTCAAACACAATTTTAAATTACAAAAGTCACAATATTTTTTTTTTAAAAAAATAAATTTTAACTTTAAAATTTATGATCAAAAAGATAAATTTTCTATCATAGGTAAATATACTTTTGAGACATCGATACATTTTTGGCTGTTTGTGTGGTTCTTGTCATTGATTAGTTGGTGTCAAATTGGAGAATATTAATTATTGTGCATATATATATATATACATACATACTTGGATTCTTTTGATAGCCAAATGCTAGGTACCGGTGAAGCATAATTAAATGGGATAAATATGCTTTTTTTTTTTTTTTAAGATGCTTTTTGTATTGTTCTATATTTTTGTAGTAAAAGTTACACTTTTTTCCTACTTAAAATTAAAAAGATAATTTTACCTTTTTTAAGATTCCAAAATTGCTCTTTCCAACTTGCGACATTTCCCTTTGTCCCTTCTCGATGATCCCTTTTTTTATTACTAATGTTGTTTGTAAAATATTAATTATTACGATAACAATAATAAATCTAATATATTTTCATAAATGAGATTTGAAGAGACTAAGATATACATAATTTTAACTCTATTTTTTTGTATAGATAGACTATTTCTGATTGACTCTCGACAATTCTCTTCGTTTATTCAAATTTAGGAGCAACAATGAATAGGAGAGGGTGCTCACATGAAAAAAGGTGAAGTAAAATATATAATCATTACTACATCAAAATTTGTTACACTTTATATACACTTTAATTTGTGAGCACTTTTAATCCAACCTATATACATAGCTCACTCATTTTCGTTTGTGGATTGAATAACACAACACAATTTTCTCATTTCAATCTTTACTTTATATACTCTGTTGGCTCATATATATATTGGGCTTGTGGTCCTCTAGCTATATCCAAGTAGACACCACACAACACGTTCTTCTGTTCAACTTGTCTTCTCTCATTTTCAAAGGTTCTCTCATAAAGAGGAAATAGCTAGACTAACATAGGTCGATCGGTTCGTTATAGTTTGAATAAAAGAAAATAATTTTATAAAGTCACACAATTTTGTCAAAAATTCTCTTAAGTGTTCCAAATACATATGTATCTCCACTTCATGTTAAGGCCAGGGAAAGAAAGAATTTTAAAAAGATATATGTCCTAGCTCCTTGTTCCATAAGCTTGTTTAATTTGTCCCCAAAGTTCTTTTTCTCATTTCATTAGTATCTTGTATCTGAATCGATGTCGCACTTATTCTAAGTAATTGGGAAGAAGACCGAAACATGCCACTAAAAGACTCCACTAAGACAAAGATGGGCTGTCAAGAACATAGATGATGTAGGATGGGCAGTTGGTCAAATCTAGTATGGATCATACATGGACGGTAGTTACGTTGGAGTCGGCGGCTCTCCCAGTTTTCCCTCATCTGAGGAAGAGGATCAAGTTGGCCCTTGCGAATAGTTTGATGCACTATATCTCCCTTCAAACCTTTGAGTAAAATGCGGCAAAAGAAAAGAAAGAAAAATTCATGGACCGACCCCATCATATCCACCCCGTAGTTCCTACGAGATCACCCCAAGGAGCACTAAACTACACCCTTATTTTGGTTGCCAGTGAAAGACCAAAACTTTTAAAGAAAAAGGTTCTTGTTTATTTTTTGTGACTCATTATTATTCTAGATTTATGGTAGTAGAAGATGATTAAATTTTGAGGAAATTAAGCTAATGAATTCCCTTCCATTTCCATCAAACACATGTGTGGAGGCAGCAATCACAATATATTCTGGACCACTTCGTCATATATGCTAAAAATATATGGGTACATTATATACTATTGAAATAGTAGCGGATCAAAATTGAAATTTACGATTTACATGAATACAATAATTTTTGCATATGTTTTAAAATTTTCGTAAATATTTGACTATAGAATAAAAAATATTATTGTAATCAACTCGAAATATTATAAAAATTCATAAACCTTAAATTTTGTATCTATAGCCATATTGAAACCAAAACACGGTTGACTAAACGAGGACTTTGTGATGTTTCCATTAATGGGTGGTGTTGATATTATGTCCAATTAATGTGGACATAATGCGTAAGCACAATTTCTAACTATAGTTCTACTACTAATTTCGTCTTAAATTATTTGAATTTTGATCAATTTTTTTAATTAAATTGAGAAGAGAAAAGGTGCATATTGTATTTCTTCTCATATAATTTTAATATTTAAATTTTAACTATAAATATTAAGTTGATCTAATCAATTTAACTTTAAAGATCAATCAAAATAACTTTGGCAAATCAAATATATATACTTGATGTCACGGAATTAAAACTCGAAACTTGAAACCAAAAAGAGTTAAGCTGTTGTGTCATTTTTTATCACAAGACTACAAGGGTTTTTTTCCAACAAAATTCCACTTCCAGCTGTTATCCAATTCATGAACTTTCCTACTCTTTTACTTAAAAGTACTAATATAGCGATTATAAAATATATAAAAATTATTCCGATGATGGTAATTGATTAGACACAAAAATTAGACCTTGTTGTGTAACTGCGGTGATGATTTGGTGACACCTTCACGATTAATCACTACGTACCACACTAAATAGGATTTTTTTCATATTGATTTAAGTTTTGTGAATAACAAAAAAATATTAATTAATAAAAAGCATTTTTTCTCTTTCAATCGATATTATTACATACAAATTCAAATTAATCGAGATAACAAATTAAATATTAAACACCGCATAAATCAGGGGAGACGTGTACACATGTGCGCAAATAACAGTGGAAGTGCTGAAAAATCAACGCTACTTCTCTAGTGAATAAGTTTTAGTCCCACCACTAAATTTCAATCGATAGGTCCTTAGCTATCTTCCTTTCTTAATATATACACTTGCACATCACTAACCCTCACTTTTTCCATTTCTTTTTTCATTTTGCGTGCATTATTTTCAATTAATTTGAATTCGCGTTACATAAAATCAAAGAATGTCATATTCATCGCATTATCCTCCTTTTATTAATTTATCTCTAGTTAGTATGTTGTCAACTCAATACATTACGGAACCAATACCTTGCATTTAAGTACTATTGTTATCTTTTTGTATAGTGATTGAGAATCTAACGCCCCAAAAATCTATGAGTCCCTTTACAAATTAAGTTTGTCAACGGAGAGTGAGTTAGGGTCTATGGACTATGATCATACAAAGAGGCATAATCGATGGGCTATATATATGTGAATATTCATGTTCTACCGCTTGTTCGTTCTGAAAAACCGAGGAGGTTAGTGACAAGCAAAAAATGGTTATCAGTTCAAAAAGTATTTCTGCTTTTGAATGAATGTAACCTTCATAAGCGCATTTGTTAGAAACAAAAATATGTACAATAGTTTTCTATATTCTAGCTAATTTGAAATAAATGAAGTCCAACTTTAAATTCTCTACTTATATGAATTAAGAACTTATACCAACATCATATATAATCCAAAATAAAAAGTCTAAATAAAGGTTACGAGTTGAATTCATACTTAATAGTTAATATTATAGCTCTGCCACAAACTTACAACAAGATTGCATGCATCAACTATTGTTCTTTTATTACCTATGATCAGTGTCAAATGATTCTTGAATGAGCTTATTATAATTTTTCACTAAATTAGTTATTTATTAGTGAAAGTTCTCTGATTCCTATTACAATCACCATACATCGGAGTTCTTTAATTCAAAAGTTTAAACAAGAAATTATAAGTTAGTAAAATGGTAGGCTAATGACCATTATTTTTCATTTTCAATATATCAAACACTTGTAGTCCATTCAATTAATACATATATAGTGGAGCGCCAAGTTCAAAAATTTACTCTTACGTGGCGAATATTTGAGTGAAGGTTGATTCCTATGGTTTTTTCTGTGGGTCCCAATCATGGGTAGCACACGTGCTTCTCTCTACACGTGTCATAACTAACGGTCAACCCAACGTTGAAAACTAAATTCTTTAAATTAAGAAATAAGTATAAAAAACATACCTAAATTAGTTTAGATATGAAATTCATTCTCTCAATAATTTAGGTATGAAAGTAAAAAAAAGAGAAATAATTTAAGTGTGTTTTTGACACTTATCTCTTAAATAAACTCCATTAAACCATTAACGCCGTTCATTTCTCCGTTAGTTTACACGTGAGCTTACATCCCTACGTGGAACTTTTAGTGGGTCCCATATGAAGAACCACGTGTACAACGGAGTAACTTTTTTGTCAGAATGGGTAAAGAGTGTGTCAGTACCAATATGGCACGTGAGAATCACATGCTCGCCCAAGTCCCACTTTTTCCCATTTTGATTGGTCCACATTTTTTATTTTTTTATTTATATACCATTGAAAATGTCATTACTTTTCTTCAAAAGTCAAAATTAAAATATTTTATTAATTATAATAAAAAGAAAGAGAAGCAGCAGAACTAGTTCTTGACTCATATAGGTATGTTACTTACTCTTCATTTCAATTTTTTCCTTCATTTGAAATTCTTCCTTTTGGGGTATCGTGTTTGTGAATTGAATAATAAAAAACGAATCATCGGAAAATTTGAGTTTTGATTTTATATATAGAAAATCTTTTTTGTCATGAATCTAAATTAGTTTGATTTCAAGATAAAAAAAAAAAAGACGAAATGAAAGCAAACAACATGAAAGAAATCTCTATTGAAGTTATATTTAATTATTTGATTATAATATAATTGAGTTTATAATTAAGTATGATTACTTTTGGTATTCCATACGTATGCAAACAGAGATTCTACATGCCTAAATTATTGTTGAACCCATAAAACATTCTCCCAAATAATAATATCATATTAGATCTTTAATAAATGTTGTTCCAAGACAAAGACATTGAGGTCACACAACTCATAAGCTTCCAAGAACATATTCATATACCTGTAGTAAATCATTGAATTCATTTAATTTGTCCTTTCAAATCACGGACTTAAGTCAATGCTGCTTTTTAACTTTAGAAGACGAGTATTTTGAAAAAATTACAACGAAAACAATGACGTATCAATATACTCTCATAATTGAAAATTATGCTGGTGTTTAGTTATAGATTTAATTGAAAGTTAAAAATAAATAAATAAGTTTTGTAATTTTATTGAAGAATAGTTTTTAAGAATTTTATATTATATTTAAACATGTATTTTTTCTTGAAATTGATAATACGAAAAGGCGAAATGAGAGAGGTAATTATAAAGTGACAATCGAAATTCTACGAGGTGAAAGTTCACCTTGTTAATTAATTAAGTTATTAATACTCTTTAACAGAGAATTCTTTAGTGAAAATTTAGATCCGGCTATTTAGTTACTAGTAACATAGAGATAAAAGGGTATTTTTAGTAATAAGATATATAGTGTAACTAACTTTGTCTTCGTACAGGCTTATATATAACGACATCAAAGTACAGAGCATTGTCAGAGTATTGCCTCTTCAAAAATTCACTTCCAATGACTACCAAAACCTCCGTCCAACCACCACCTCTCTCCACCACCGCTGGCGGCGGCGGTGGCAAGCTTAACGGAGACACACCCTCCAACGACGAGAGATGTTCGGTAGAGGAAGTAGCTTTAGTAGTACCGGAAACCGACAACCCGACTTTACCCGTAATGACATTCCGGGCATGGTTCCTCGGACTTTCTTCTTGCACAATCTTGATTTTCCTCAACACTTTTTTCATTTACAGAACCCAGCCATTAACAATTTCAGCTATTTTAATGCAAATTGCTGTTCTTCCAATTGGGAAATTTATGGCTGCTACACTTCCCAAGAAGAATTTTGCTTTATTTGGGAGATGGGGTTCATTTAGTTTGAATCCAGGGCCATTTAATATCAAAGAGCATGTGGTTATTACTGTTATGGCGAATTGTGGAGTTTCCATTGGAGGTGGTGATGCTTATTCAATTGGAGCTATTACTGTTATGAGGGCTTATTATAAACAGAGTGTCGGTTTCCTCTGTTCTCTTATTATTGTTTTGACAACTCAGGTACAACACAACTTTTTTCTTTTAGCTTATTTAATCTCAAGTTTACGGTTATTATTGAATGTTTGACATTGCGGAGCTAGAATTTTCAATAAGTTAGATTTAAAATATATCGAAATAAACACACGAAGAAAATAAAAGTGCGTTCGACATCTATCGTATATATTTAAGAAGTCGTTTTAATAGTGTATAAACAGTGTAATTTTTCAGTTAAAAGGGGTTCAACCTGGCTCCTCTACCTACTATATGTTGTTGTTGAAGGCTTGAAGTGTTTGATTTGAGTTTTAGTTGGTCACTAGAAAACAGCAACATAAAAGAGATAAGGGGAAAGCGTTGAAGTTAAGCACACTGTTTGAAACTATAGTGCAAGTAGGTGTTTGGATATAACACACCTAAACTATTTTATATATTTTTTTTGAGGGTGGGTTAGTAATATTTTAACTTAATTTTAACTAATTCTAAGAATTTATTTAATTTTTGTTTAGGTGTAATATTTTGTCCAGGTGGAGTTTGATGGAGTTTGATGTGATAAATTTTTTAAAATGAAAGAGAGAGTGTAGCACACACCTGAGAGTGAAATAAAAGAGAGAAGTGTTTCTCAAACTAAAAAACGATAGTTTAGGTATGAAATTCACACTCCCAATAATTTAGGTATGTTTTTGACACTTTCTCTCTTTATTTTTTGAAAAAGTAAAAATTTTGTTTGAAAAAACAGGCTCTAATATCGTTGTCGGAAGTTTCGATCTTTGTTCTTGTAATTTTAATTTCATGGATTGGTATAGAGGAAAATTTTACACTTGGGACAATTTTTTGGATCATTTTCCTGTATTTGGTTGGGTATCAATGTATTCAACATATATTAACATGAAGATGATAGTATTTGTGATACTTATGAGCACTAGAGGTTGACGATAGTGTCTGATAGTTGAAGTAAGAATTTGATATTTGTAATGGTATGTGACAATCGCTAACAAACAAGAAACTCATTTTTTTCCATTTTGGTGGAAATTTTTTCGTTTGAAGATAACATTTTCCACAATCCAAGGTAATCAAACATTGGAATAATTTTATCGACAAAATGTTTTATAGGAGAACATTTTCCCCACAAATCTGGAAAGATTTTTTTTTAGATAACAATGTATTTTGTGCAGATATTGGGGTATGGATGGGCGGGGATGTTGAGGAGATACTTGGTTGATCCTGTGGATATGTGGTGGCCATCAAACCTTGCTCAAGTTTCTCTATTCAGGTTCGCCTGATCGCTTATGCAACTATGCCATGGCTGTCCTTTTGTCTAAATAAAATTTTGTGCCTTTTCAAATGCAACAAAAGAAAGAAGTGACTAAATTCCACAATTTAAATGTCATTGTTGTTGGTCGTGTTTTCATCTTTATATATATGACTTTCTTATAACAGGGCACTTCACGAAAAGGAACCAAAAACAAGAAGCTTGACAAGGATGCAATTTTTCCTTATATTTATGGCTGCAAGCTTTGCATACTACACTTTCCCAGGCTATCTATTTCCCATTTTGACCTTCTTCTCGTGGGTCTGTTGGGCGTGGCCACATAGTATCACAGCTCAACAAATTGGCTCGGGATATCATGGCCTCGGTGTGGGTGCTTTTACCCTTGATTGGGCTGGCATATCAGCTTATCATGGCAGTCCACTAGTGACACCCTGGTCCTCGATTCTAAATGTTGCCGTTGGATTTATCATGTTCATATACATCATTATTCCTCTATGTTACTGGAAGTACAACACTTTTGATGCTCAAAAGTTTCCTATCTTTTCAAATCAGTTGTTCACAGCTAGCGGGCACAAGTATGATACCACAAAAATCTTGACTCCACAATTTGATCTCAACATTGCTGCTTATGAAAAGTACAGCAAGCTCTACCTCAGTCCTTTGTTTGCCCTCTCAATCGGATCGGGATTCGCAAGGTTTACAGCAACCCTCACACATGTTGCACTATTTCATGGCAGGTTAGTCTCTCATAAAGCATTATATACTTGTATCTTGTCATTTTTTAAATTTCTTAGAACTTGTAACTTATTCTTGAAAATGAAATGAGATTCGTTGAAGTTTGACTAGAGTTATATGTAAAGCAATTTAAATGGCATGGCTTCTTAAAAAGAGAAATAGCAGGTTGATTTCTAAACTCATAGTTATTATCTCAAATAGTCACTCGTCTTCTTGATTCCAATTTTTCTCAATAAAGAAAATGTCTTTCTGAGATAATAACTAATAGTTGAGTGACTATATGAGAAATCATTTCGAAAAATAGCTCAAATGGATTTGTGAACTGACAATCTGTTTCATTTCAACTCGGATAGTGACATTTGGAAGCAAAGTAGATCAGCTGTGAAGAATGTCAAATTGGACATTCATGCAAAACTGATGAAGAGTTACAAGCAAGTCCCTCAGTGGTGGTTCCTCGTATTATTGATAGGTAGCGTAGCCCTATCACTTCTGATGTGTTTTGTGTGGAAAGAAGACGTGCAGCTGCCGTGGTGGGGCATGTTGTTTGCGTTTGGTCTTGCTTTTATTGTTACTCTTCCTATAGGAGTCATTCAAGCGACTACCAATCAGGTGATCAAACCTTTGTTTAGTTTTTCATAATGTTGCCTTGGTTTTGACCTTATAAAAGTTCGATTTGGTGACATAAAAATTGTTATTGCATTGCAGCAACCCGGATATGACATAATTGCACAGTTCATAATTGGTTATATCCTCCCAGGAAAACCAATTGCAAACTTGCTTTTCAAAATTTATGGCCGGACAAGTACTGTTCATGCTCTCTCCTTTTTAGCCGATCTTAAACTTGGTCACTACATGAAAATTCCTCCACGATGCATGTACACAGCTCAGGTTAGTAACTTCTTTCTATGTTTTTCACTATTCGAACTAATAACATGTTTGCAAGGATGTCATAGTTTCCAATTTATTTCTCGTGTTCCAGCTCGTGGGGACGCTGGTTGCTGGAACAATCAACCTTGCTGTAGCATGGTGGATGCTAGGAAGCATCGAGAACATTTGTGACGTTGAGACTCTTCATCCCGACAGCCCATGGACCTGTCCTAAATTCCGAGTGACTTTTGATGCATCTGTCATTTGGGGTCTGATTGGACCACAACGGTTATTTGGTCCCGGAGGATTATACAGGAACTTGGTATGGTTATTCCTCATAGGTGCATTGCTACCAGTGCCTATTTGGGTGTTAAGCAAAATCTTCCCGGAAAACAAATGGATCCCATTGATCAACATACCTGTTATATCGTATGGTTTCGCGGGAATGCCACCAGCCACGCCAACGAATATCGCTAGCTGGCTTATAACGGGTATGATATTCAACTATTTCGTGTTCAAATATAGAAAAGAATGGTGGAAGAAATACAACTATGTTCTGTCAGCCGCGTTGGATGCTGGAACAGCTTTTATGGGTGTTTTACTGTTTTTCGCGTTGCAAAACGAGGGTAAAAACCTGAAATGGTGGGGAACAGAGTTAGATCATTGTCCCTTAGCAACTTGTCCAACAGCTCCTGGAATTATAGTGGAAGGATGTCCAGTTTTCAAGTAGGCCTAACAACAAGAATGGTTCAAGTTGAATATTCTTAGATAAGTTTTTGTGTTTTGAGGGTTCAAAGAATTGTTGATGTAATTTTGATAGTTTTTTTGTATTGTTCAACTAATATATTTCCCTATCATACTTCAATTAGATGAATGTTCCATGGTTGCCTTTGGTTCATCAATCCTATTGAGTTCTCGAACTATTTTCCCTTGATTCGTATTATCGTTGATTGCTAATTAACCGGATTATTAATATTCGTAGTATTATATTCTCCCAAATTACTACTTGCATATTCAAGATAGATCGTTGCCTATATTTCTATGAAATTGTTCTATTATGAATGCAATAAGTTTACGGTGTTTAATTGAACACTGTTAAGTATATTCTTATCATGAAGAAACTTCCTCCTATTACTTAAGTTCATCCGATATATGATCTATTTCCTATTTTGATGAGTCGCTTGTAAATTCATTATTTTTTTCAAGATAAGTAAGTATTTTTTTCTCTATCTCTATAGTTTTGATTAAAAGATAAAGAAACTCGGGCATCGACCCAGGAAGAATCAATTTTCGATTAAGAATTTTGCAACACAAATCTTCATTAAGTGAATTGAAATTTACCTAACTACACCTCCACTCCTAATGAAAAAGTTAGAGAAAAGAAACTAAATTTTAGTTTTAGGTAAAAAAAAATTAAAAAATCGAATAAATAGTTGAGATGAAGCCACATGTCCAACTGTTAGTTTTAAGGGGTCGTTTGATTGGGAACAAGTTATTTCAAAATTAATTATCTTGGAATAAGATGGGATAACTCATATATATGAGACAACTTGACAGCACAAAGTTTTAACATAGCAAAAATTCATAATATACAAATAAGATCATGTTACCGGCTGCACCCTCAACGTAAACTATATTTTTTGAACCTTAGGACCTCTCAAATCCCAATCTGAAAGACGCACACAAGTTAAAAAAGACAGTATAGTTTAAAAACTTTTCAAGATCAAGAGGGAGCCTTACATGATCTTGTCAATTAATTTTTAGGGAAAGTAGATTTATTCAGGTCTTATTGTGTCGACGGCGCAACAGATGACTTCATACCTGACTAAATTATATCAATGATGAACGATCATGTATCGACTCGAAGTTATAGATGATTTGGACAAGGCCACTCTATATCCAGCTCAAGGTCTTTCCAATTTGACTCTTTGTTCTCCCTCGTGGTGCGACCTTATGAATCATACCAACTCTATGTCCAGCTCTAAGTCGACTCAGGACTTCAGAAATACAGATTGCAATTTCTTGGTTGATTTTCAAAATATTTACATTAATTTCTGGAATAATTTCGCTCATTATAAAATAAGGAAGCAAAGAAATTAGAATACAAGATTGGTAGTGGTACCGTGGAGAAGAACAAGAAGATAGCAAGGATGAGCGTATAACTGGTTGTTTCCATCAGGTCACTGTTTGTTGCCATTTTCTGTGGTTGATCACAGCACGCAACAAGTTGTGATTTTGCCATTTGAGGGGGTTGGAGCAGAGCAAATTCTGAGTGGTACGAAAGAAAAGATAATTAATAGGTCTAATTTGTAATTTGGGATATTTAAGTCAAAGTTGCATTCAATTTCTATTATAGGCTTTCAAAAATGTTAGCCGTTATTGTTATGTGCATATACCATTAATTGAACATATAATATATCATAATATTAAAACTCGATTTCAAGAACTTTGATCGATGATTATTATTTGCAGTGTTGATTCTTTTTAAAAATTAAAAATTATTTTGCTGTGTTTTTTAAAATAAAAAATATCTTCTCTTTTATTTCAAAAAAAATTTCATAGATTTTTTTTATCTATCAATATTGTATAAATGGTGTAAAAACATGTATATATAATATACAAATAATTATGTAGTGTATATGTAATGTATCGATTTTTTATAAATAGTTATGTAGTGTATATGTAATGTATCGATATTGTATAAATGTATATGTAATGTATAAATATTGTATAGATAGTTATGTAGTGTAATGTAATGTATCGATATTGTATATATATTGTATAAATGATGTATAAACATGTATATATGATGTATAAATAATTATAGTGTATATGTAATATATTAATATTGTATAAATGTGTATAATCAACAACAACAACAAAGCCCAATATAATTTCACCATGTGGGGTCTGGAGAGGGTAGAATGTACACAGACCTAACCCCCACCTTGAAAGGTAGGGCGACTGTTTCGATATTATATAAATAATTATGTAATGTGTCAATATTTATTTGACTATCATGCATTCTCACCTAAATAAATAAAAGAATAAACAAAAAAATAAAACGACATAAATATTCATATTTTCCACAAAAGAAGTGAAACAACTATAAAAAAAAGTGAAAATAAAATTAATAAACCAACTATTTATTTTTATAAAATAGCACAACATTTTTAAAAAAAACAATGGGTCTTGCACAGCCGAGTTGTCCATTGGCCATTTTTTTATAAGAGAAAAAATAATGGCTATTTTTTTGTGAAAAGAAAAGGGCCATATGGCTAGTGGGTGTAATTTGCCCCTTTTAAATCACATAGATATTAATGTTAAACACATTTAAAAATAGATATTCACTTTTACTTGTTCAATTTAAAAAAATTAAGAAATAATTTATAACTTAGCTTCTAATTTATTCTTATTATTAACTATAATCATTTTTCATTACATTAAATTTATCATATTCAAAAAAAAATGTAAAATAGTCATTTTATTTATTGTGTGTCAAATCAATACTAAACAAATAAAAATAAATTAAAAAAAATAGTAATTTTTATTAAACTCGATTTTGGCCAACAAAAAAAGATAAATAAGATAGTTGATCAAAACCAACCCCACCAAAAATTGGCCCTAAAAGCTTAACAAATATTCATCGAAATTCTACACTATATATCTAGTTAGCTTTATCTATTATAACATATATTATGTCTTATGGAGTATAACATGTGAACATTTTTTAAATTTTATGATACTATAAAAATTGCGTTAGATTATTTTGCTGTATTAATGTAATAGTTAATGTAACAGAAAACAATCAAGATTTAGTAAAGATATAAAGCCAAGCCCCACCATTAATTGTAACTTTCGTCAACTATTTTATTGGTATTGGAAGGAAAGAAAACAAATTACAAAACAGTTGTGACTCAATTTATTAGTTGAACGAATCACATAAAATAAATAAAACCAAAATGGGAATTTTTGGTGGGATTGGTTTTGACCGACTATGTTGACCGAAATTGAGTTCAATAATAAATACTACTAAAATCATAAATAATAATGTATTCATCCGTATGATTGGGGAACAAGTTATCACGAAATTAAATTATTCTACAATTTTATTTTAACTAAATATGGGATATTATTTTAATATTAACCACGGACTTAATTATTCCTTCTCCCTCTTACAAACGAGCCCCTAGAGAATTAATATTGCTTGTCTGCCTATATAGGTGCTGATAAGATTAGGCTACCAAACTGACGGTTAATCTTCCAACTTTTCTTATATGAAAATCAAATTAAAGAAATTTATATATAATTGAGATATTAGCTACCCTTTCCATATACTTTGTCTCGTCATTCATTCCATATATATACATAATTGATCATATTTAGAAACACAAATTAAGGATTTCATATATGTATTAAAGATGATCCAACAAAGTATTGTGACATTACTGTCTTTATTTGTAATTGTGCCAATAAGTTGGGCAATTAATAATCCATTAATAGAACTTTCAAGTAGAGAAGAATTAGCAAAGATAGCTGGTTATGGTGAAGAAAAACTCTCTACTGTTTTCCTCCATGGTACTCTTCTTTGTGGTCACACACCACATCCAGTTCAAGGTTTAATTTCTACTTTTTCTTTCATCTTCAAATTTTTCTATATTGTACATTTGTTTCAATATTTTTTGTTTGCTTTTAGCACATGATATACTATAACATAATATGAATGATCCATGCTATAGAAAAAAAAATGGTTATTATAGAAAGATTTGACTGTATTAATATGATGATCAGGAGCAACAGTGGCGGTGTATTGCGGAACTAGTGGGCCGGGTCAGGTAAGGAGATCATCATGGGCCAAAAATGTAACAGATGAAAGTGGAGAGTTCACAATAGATGTCCCTTCTCATTTCCATGCTAATATTCATGATCCAAATATATGCCATATTCAAATTCTTCATCTCCCAAAGGACAACTCACTTTGTCGTCGTCATCATCATTCTTTTACAAAAAGGAAAGCATTCACACTAACATCATCCAATATTGGTGTTCGCGTTTACACGATTCCAACAATTTACCTGATTCCTAAAGCCAGCTCACAAGTATAAGAAGACGAAATTCATCTCCACGCACAATTTCCTGAGATGTTGTTTTAGTCACACGCATTATATTGAGTTGTGCGCTTATATGTTAAATTTTTGTCAATGTACAATTTTGCATATATAGCTTTCTAATTAAGCGTGTTGTACGTAAAAATAGTATTATTAAGTATATGTTATGTGAGAAATCTCATGTTTAACTCTTTGAGTGACACCTTAAAAATTAAATATGTAAACCCCTTTTTCAACAATTGGTTAGTGACTTGTAGATGATCGATTAAACATGAAGTTAGTAGGATCTTAAATTTCCGAACATTATCACGAAATTTTACTTATTAAATTTAATTTTTCATAACATTAACTATATTTTAATTATAGCGTCAAAAAATTGACTAGTGAATAATTTTTGGCTGATCAGCCCAATGGATCATCAAGTACAATAATAATTTTTGTGGCTAATTGTGGACCATACATATTAGAAAAAAGAAAAATTACTTGATTGAGTATTTTTTAAAAATTAATTACTGATTTTAGCGATATTTTTTATTTATTACTATTTATAGCAATACATAGCAATATTATGATAAATATACACTTGTATTAAAAATGAATTGTGTATATAATATAAATGTATTATAAGTGTTTTAAAATATATATTATATTTGTGTAGTAAGAAACTGACATAATGTATTATAAGTCTATTAAAGTATGTGATAAATGTATTATCCATCTATAAAACTTGTATTATATATGTTTTATAAATAGTTCTCTGCAATATGTATTAAAACTGTATTATAAGTGTTCAGTGATTTTTTTTATTGCTATAGATGGTAAATATTTTCTTAATATTGTATATTTATGTAAGTTTCCCTTAGAAAAATTAGAAAATGCCTAACCCATCGGTGACCCCTCAAAGTTGGCACCAACTTTCACTTAGACACCTCAACTAAGTTTTGTTCATTTTAGACACCTCAAGTAAGGTTCCGATGTGTCATTTTGACATTTTTTTTACAATCACTCAAATATCTAAAGTGTGTGTAATACACGTGCTGCTGATGTGTCAAAGTGACCAATTAAATGAAGTTAATGACCAATTTTTTTCTAATCAAAAGTCATTATTTTAAAATTATTTTTGATATATCTGTCACGTTTCTTCATTTAATTGGTCACTTTGACACATCAGCGGCAAGTATATTACACACACTTTAGATATTTGGGTAATTGTAAAAAAAAGTGTCAAAATGACACATCGGAACCTTACTTGAGGTGTCTAAAATGAACAAAGCTTAGTTGAGGTGTCTAAGTGAAAGTTGGTGTCAACTTTGAAGGGCTAGCGATGGGTTCCGCCATTAGAAAATGACACTTCCAAATGCCTATGCCATTGATTGCCATTTTCATTACCCAAAAAAACACTCAATTTTTGAAAGTGACTTACAACCACCCATATTTGTATATGTATATGGTTTTTGGTGTTTGGTATCCGTTTTAAGGCTCGAGTAATCATATTCTCCTTAAAAAAATTTACTTTAGGAGATAAAGCAGTATCTATCAAAAGTAATAGCAATGCATATTCACGATTCATACGAGATTTTCGATTAAATGCGAAAAAGTACTTATCACTCCCAATACAATCTTTAATGGTACTTGCAACCACTCATAGCTATAATCATCAAGAATTCTGCTGCATTTCCATTTTCCTTTCAAAAGTTACTAACGTAATATGACTGATTATAGTAAATTACTTATCTAATTATCTTCTTCTCAAGCAACTAACTCATATTTTCTATAAAGAAAAAGTACTCATGATATACCCACAATTTTAGTGGGAAAATTAATCATTAGAAGTAACAAATTAAATTTTAATATTTACATATATATTTGTATTTTACTATTTTCCCATCAGACTATTATAGATTTTTCATTTTTGAATATTTTAATCTCAATTGGAAAAAAGGCTTTCAATATTGTACATAGCCATTTCACTTTATTCATTAAATTAATCATTGAAACCTAAAATTAAGTGATTGAAGTAACCTTTGAGTAATGGAAAAGTCTATTAGATGTTTTATTTATTATCCAAAAAAATGAAGAATTTTACAAAAAGAAAAGGTGATGTGACCCAATGACCCTTTAAGACCCACTGGACCCAAACCCATGGAACCAATACATCATTGGGCCACCTTTTTCTTTTATCATATTTTAAAATAATTTAGAGTAGTACTGAACAGACAACACCAAAATGAATTGATAACAGACAACACATAATGTTAAAGAGTTATATTTGGGTTTGTCGAAAATTTATGATGTCGTTTGCAACTTCAAATTAATGGGTCTTCATGTTTTTATTGTATTTGTCTATCGTAAATCATACTACTAATAGATAGATCATAAATGTAATTCAAATTTTATGAAAAATAGGTTATATATGTTGATTTTCTGAAATTCTTTTTTGCTTTATAATCAATGAACATAGAGCAGTGAAAATTGAACAGAGAAGCGGGCCTAAGTTCCGAAAATATTTTTCACATGAACACAAACTACCAAACATAAGAAAACTAAGAAGTTAAAGAGGTGAATAAAAATGAAATAATAATTCAAATATGAAGGACTATTAGTGCTCCATAAAAAAGAATAAAGACGATTTTGAGTTTAAAATTAAAGATAAAAAGATTATTTTGAGTTTTTCCTCATTACATTTTTGCTTGAAGGATAAACCAATCACCAAAAGTTGTTCTATCTGTTCTCTTTGTGCACTTTATTGAATTCGGAAGTTTGTACTAAATTCAAAAATAAATGTTCAAGTTATAACATTACTTTAGGTTCAGAACAAACATAGCCATCTAAACTAATGGAAAGTAATTGCATTAACCAACAAACTGGGTCTTTTTTATCCTCATCACTAGAACAGTCCTTACATATAATTTGTGCCAAGGAAAGAGTACATCAAAACCACCTCTGTAGACGTATGCACTGTAATTATAACATCTTACACTATAGATGAACTAACTTTAAACCAAAATTATTAAATATTTGAATAAGTAACTTTCCGACAGCTTTTCACCCTAACATATCCAATTGTTGACATATTTTATAGAAGGAAGAATGTAAGAACTACTGCAAGTTGGTGTTGAATAAAGACAAGTAATTCAACCTTCTTGTCAGTATTGATATGAATAATGCAAACCCACGAAGGAGTCTAATTGCTCAAGAACTAGATGAAATCGAAAATGAAGCACCAATTATAGTGAAAGAAGAAGTAAAAGCAGTGAGGCTGCGAAGGAAGAGGGGCAAGTAAAACACTGAAGATCATCTCCAAATCAAAAATTAAAAAAATGGCATAATACATAAATTAGCTCCTAAACTTGACTTTAAATTTTAAGTATGACCTCTAACTTTCATAGTGCACAAATAAACAATTTAACTATCCATTTCTTAAACAAAAAAACACGTGAATCCAATAGCCAAAATGCGTAATATACAAATGCTCCCATGTGGATTTTTGAGTCACTCAGTGGCTGCCACGTAATTAAAAAAATTACGCGTATTTTATAATTAATAAAAAGAAATTCATTAAAGGTAAAAATGTCATTTCCACTTTTTTTTTGTTCTGGGCCTCAAAAATGACACGTGATGCACTTGAATTGCGTCTCCATCATGCGTTTTGTCATGTTGGATTCGCGTGTTTTTTTGTTTTAAAAATGAATAGTTAAAATATTTATTTGTGCACTATAAAAATTGAAGGTATATAAAATTTGAAACCAAGTTTAGGAGTCAATTTATGTATTATGCCTAAAAATATAAAAGTCGAGACAAAATAGATAACTTTCTTGATAATGGAACTAAACAATGAGTTCCTTCTCTTGCTAAACCAATGTATGTATCTTATTACCTAAGTGTGAATTCATAATATTTGAGCGTTTTTCTAATTTAAAACTATATCACTTTTGCTGGCAGAGCCTTATGAATTGTGTCATCTATTCTCTCATAAAATAATATTGGCCCAACGTCATTATAATGATTCAACCATTTAAGATTATCACAGTTTACTATCTTTATTTATTTATAAAGATAAATAACCAACCAAAAATGATGTTAAGTTCGAGCTATAATTTAACATCGTAGTTAAGTTTTTTCTCGGTGGCAACTGGCAACGGTATTTCATTGGTCCTTTCAAGTTTAAATCCAACAATGCATACATTTCTATTTCATAAAGGCTAAGATTGTAATCCCTCACAACACAACACATTATGAACTCACTCAACGTTGTGGAAATCAGCTAAAATATGCATGAACTTCAAACAAAAGACATTTAACGGAGTATTGAATTTAATGAAATAAACTCACCTAAATTAGATCTGACTAAGATAAATACTCCATATACACTTCAATATTCTCCGGATTACAAGCCAAACTTGTAATAAGCTTTCAAAATGACAAACATTCCAATGATCCTCTATTCTACTTAATATGGTACTCATTCGTCAGATTGTTCATGCTCATGTAATTTGTAAAAATAATTAACTGCATTCTCACGTGAACATTGATGCTTATTCCCATATGATTTATCCCTTTATATAGAAATGGAAAGAGATGCCAAACAAAATGCATATAAACTCTCACAAGTAACTATTTTCTCCGATAACTCTCTGTTTCATTAGATCTACATAAATTGTTTTACTTTCAAATATTTGTTGATGAAATTTGTACAATTAATTTAATGTGCTCACTTCTAATTATCACTGCTTGATCTCTTTTGGTTGTTAGTGTCTTTGAAAAAACAAATAAACTTTCATTGGTTTGTATTCATAGGTTCGGTTGAATATGAGACGAGATGACCATCACAATTTAACTTTCAAATATCACACTACTATCATGTAGACTTAATTATTAAAAATTACGATACAACTATTTTGGTACTACTTAAAGATAACCTATATTTCATCACTCGGCATAAATATGGGTCCCAAATATTGATTTGGCTCAATTAGTTACTTACAAATTATCTTAACCTTAGACAACAAATTATCTATTGAACTAATATGAAACTTTGAAAACGACGTTCTTCAACTACTTCCCGACAACCAAAAGAAATCAGTAAAGCAACCAATTAGTCGGACGTAATAGAGTACTATTCACAAACTTATTTTGGTGAGCCTGAATCATCCATTACGACTATTCATTTAAATTATCAAGAAACAATGCCTAAATTATACCATTATTGCATATCCAATAGTTTGAACAAATATAGTATGGATACTATTTACGCTTATATGAATCTTAAGATGAGGCATACACGTGCAACGCACGTGCGATGAATCTAGTGTGTGTGTATATATAGATCAAGGAAAAGTAGTATTTTTTGTTTCTCAATTTACATGACATATTCTCCTTTTTTTTAGTTTGTTCCGAAAATAATACTATCCTTTCGTAATTAAAAATAATTTAATTTTTAAATTCTTTTGTTATTCTTGATGAAATGGTTTATAGTTACACAAATCAAAAGTCAAATGTTGACACATGAATTGGGACCGAAGGAGTAGTAATAGCAATTTCTCTCCAAATTTCAATTCGTTTGTCTTATTTTTTTTAAATTCGTTTAAAAAGGATATTTCTTTTTCTATTTAGCAATTCTTTAATTTTAATTTTACACATATTAAATTTAAAATAACAAATAAAAAGTATTTTGATATATTTAACATATTTTTAATTTTAAAAATACAAAATTCAAAAAAAATAATTAATTTCTTAAATTTCAATCATAATTAAAATCAGATAAAATATTAAAACGAACCAACTATGCTATAATTAGTCATTATAGCATATTGTGCAAAATACAGAAGCTAACATAGTTCCAAACTTGTTGGATTGCACAAAGTATCAATTTTCACCTTTCGTTTTTTCTTTTTCCAATTTCTTATTATTATTAAAAAAAAAAACTGGTGTGTTCCTCACTTCACTCATCAGCACTCAATCTAATCTAAAATCTAAAATGGAAGGAGAAATCCAATTCTTCTTTCCTTTGATTCTCCATAATCATAATTTCTTTTTTACCATAATTAAAATGTCAATGTTAATTGTGATGTCATAAAAAAAGTAGTGGGTAAATCGTGTTTATATAGTTACACACACTCTTTTTTTTGTTCTTTTTTCCACAAAAGGAATATCTTTTTTTGTAGATTCCGAGTAGGTTCTTTTCTGGGTTTTGTTTTAAAAAATACAAACTTTAATGGGGAATGTTAATGGAAGAGAAGAAATTGGTCAATCTGGTGTTGATGGTGTTGGGGTTCAAGAAACTATGGATGCTCGAGATGGTGAATTCATGGGTCAATCTCCACCTTCAAGTCCTAGGGATTTTCATTCTCCATTGATGTTTCGACCTCAGGTCAGTTCTTGACCAAAAAAAAAAAAGTGAAGGGGGTGTTTTTTTTTTTGGCTGATTGTAGTATTGGGTTGTTTGTTTTGATGTAAAGTTTTGATCTTTTTGAAGATTTGATGTAGATTTAGGCTGGATAGATTTGTACTTTGAAATTAGATCTGAAGAAACGTCAATTCTTTGAACAGTTTGAGCTTTTCTGGGGAATTAACAAATATGTTTTGTAATTAGTTAATAAACTTTAATGATTGTTTCCTCACATAATGGAATTCAGAATTTGAATTTGAAGAGTTTTACAGCAATATTCAGATTGTCTGAAATTTGGAAAGTGCTACCTTTTGTATATATTGGAGGATGATCGAAAAATATAGGGTCCGAAGATAGGGAAAATTGGCTTTAGGGAATTGTTGTTAAGCACTAACAAGCATTTAAAGTTATCTAGCAAGAAAGTTTACATATATTTGTGTTGTGTTTATTATTGGTTCAAGATGTTGATCTTCTTATAGGCCGGGAGGTTCTCTTTTGAGAGGAAATATATGAATTTGTTTGTTTTGAAATGTTTTGTCCCAGATGCCAGTGGTCCCTTTACAAAGACCTGAGGAGTTGCATATCCCAAACCCTTCATGGATGCAAACTACCTCAGGGTACGAAGATTTGAATGATGAGCAAGGAGTTCCCACACTGATATCATGGACCTATGATAGCAAAGAAGTTGCCGTGGAGGGATCATGGGATGATTGGAAATCAAGGTTTGTAAGCTTGGTTTTGTTCATCCAAGTTTTACATTGAAAATGACAGTTCTCAACTTTTTGGGCTTTAAGATTGCAAGTTGACTCGGAAAAATGAAAAATTTATTTCTCAGGAACCCTTTGCAAAGATCTGGTAAAGATTTCACCATTTTGAAGGTGCTTCCTTCTGGAGTTTACCAGTATAGGTTTATAGTTGATGGACAATGGAGGTGTTCTCCTGACTTGCCATGCGTCCAGGATGAAGCAGGGAATACTTGCAATATTTTGGATGTGAAGGTACATTTTTCGTCTCAAAATTATCTCCGTCCATTTTCTCTCAAGGATTCTATTGAATTCCAAGCCTAGTTTATATTGTATTTTCCTATTACAAGGATCAAAGCAAGAATAGAAGAAACTGGACGTCCAATAGGGACTCAGCTAATACACACACTATATATATAGACACACTATCAAAACTTAAGTACATATTGTTGGCCTTTGAGATTGTCTATACACGGCCTCGCTTTATTTGCCTATGTGAACATAAATATGAGTCAGATTAATTACCCTTTTTAACCAAGAAGAGTATAATTGTTATTTTTTATGCAACTGCAAGATATTAGTTTCCAAAATGAAGTTTTGGCTTGTGAATAGTGAACACTGTAAGGGAATTGAATTACAACTATGGGAGTCTCTCCAACCTGGACTTTTTTGCTCTGTGACAATCTCATTATGGAAACAAGAAGTGTCAGCATATGGATCCTTGTCCTGTTCAAATATGGCATGGATATAGATTGTAAAGTGTTTTGGTCCAAAAGGTGGACTTACTGAATCTAGCCTTTTTCTCAGACTAAGCCTTAACTTTAAAAAAAAAATGTCATTATATTACGGTGTCAATGCATCACAAATAATTCATCCTATTCTATGCCTTTTGTATAAGTTGTCATGTTGCTTAGAGAGTAGAGGAAGTTTATAAAGTGAGGACCAGCTCTTCTCTACAAATAAAAGAAATTATGGAAGAGCTCTCTACTCCATAGTTAGTCTTTCAATGCAGAGAGTTTGGTGAAAACTGAAAAAGTAGTGTTTACTCGACAAGCGGAAGGTCTATCGGAAATAACCTCTCTACCTTTCAAGGTCTTATAAGGTCACTCTACTTTCCTAGATCCCCCTGTGGGTTTATACTATATGTGTTGTTGTTGATATTATATATATATACACACACAGAGAAATATCAAGGAATGGATAAAGATAAACTAACCTCACCACTGTGCAACTTATAAAAGTTTAAAATGGGACCAAGAAAGAGCAAGAAGTGAACTAAAGAGGAAAATCACTCTTGACAATTTATGAAAATAGTTTTTTCTCATACCCTCTAATTGTCTTCCATGACCTCCTGGAACTTTTGTATTTGTGCTGAATTTCATAAAGAATCTTTGTAATATGTCTATAGTAAGAAATTTTTCTTTAAGCTGTTTGGGCTAGTTTTTATTTCCTTCTTATAAGCGAATTTTTGCTACATATGTGGTAGTCTTTATAGCAGAACTATTAATTGTGAATTTGTTTTGTTTGGTTTTGGCAGTTTTTGTAACTTCCTTAGTGCTTTCGGCAGCCCAAAATTAGGCCATTTTTCTAATGAGTTGTGCCTTTGTTTCATTCACTGCAAATTCTTCTATTTTCCCCCTTTTCTTCTCTACTGTCTATTCACAGCACTAGCAATTGTGCTTCATGCGTGCAAGCAAAATTGCCAAAACTATTCTCTTTTTTCCAAAAAAAATACATTTACTCCACTTCTCATCAGAAGCATGCAAGATTCAGCCATCAATAAATTTAATTACTGTACATACTATTTAGCTGCTGTTAACCTTAACAGACACTACATAGTTTCTTGAAACTCATGTGGACTTAGCAAAGAGTTGAACACAGTGAAAGCGAAAGATCCAAAGATGTCTTAAGAGAAAATACGGAAAAAACATATACTGAAACACATATGCCCGTCATTTTTGCGCTTTTGGTGTTGACTAGAAGAAGTCAACCCAGAGGATAGGATTTTAGATTTTCTCAACTTCCTATTTTAATGTTAAAGGAACTGAGTCTGTTTGTAATTTTGGCACAATCTTTGTGCTTACATGTATATAAAACCATTACCTTTCTCAAAAAGAAAACAGTGAAAGCAAAAGATCCATATAGATGATACGAAACGCTTGATTAGGTTTAGTTGTGTTGATACACTTACATTTGACCCATTGGTTTGCTAGGAGTCGTTTTTGTTTAGATATTTCTATGTTACTATAGTCTATGTCGAGGGTCTTTCGAAAACAGCGTCCTACCTTTCAAGGTGGGGGTTAGGTCTGCATACATTCTACCTTCTCCGAACCCCACATGGTGGAATTATACTGGATTTGTTGTTGTTGTAGTATTTCTATGTTACTATAGGGATTAGACTAAGATTTAGAGAACCTCTAGTTTTAGTTTTCTTTTAAAAAAACATAATTTAGAGAATCTCTAACTTATATAACACTTATCTTGAGTATTGGCATGAAACTGACTCAAATTGAGTGAAATAGACGTATACATACGGCCAACCTAACTACTAATTATAGAGGGAAAAAGGAAGAAGCAAATAGAGTGTTGCTGCTGCTTGAAACTTGGCTTATGAATGCCTCATATGCATCCTACTTTAGCACCTGCTTCCCGTCCCCAAACCTATTGCTACTCAAAATGGTTGCAGAAAAGAAAATGCCACCCGACTTAAGATATTAAATTTGACGTGTGTACTTTATAAATAGTTCTTATAAACGTACTTGATATGTAGCAAAGAAGAAGTAATTAAAGTAATAGGTGAAAAGTTAGTTTGATATAGAAAATTTCGCGCCAATTTAAATATGAGTTGGTGAGATAATTGAATTCTTGACATTTGTGAAAACTATATAAAATAACATAAATATATAAAAATATCAAGTCTTCTTTGTCTCTATTTCAGTTGCTTAACTACCTACCTTGAAAGAAAACTACGTAGGCAGATTGGATGATTGTGAAAGGTAAAAAAGTGTTGTGATTTGTTCGTGTGTGTGACCATATCAGCATAGACGGCATTTTGGGGTACTCAAACTTCCATTAGACTTTGTTCTCATTACTGTCCTAATGATGAACAGTATATGCTCTACCCCTCCCTCTCAAACCGAGAAGTGAATACGTCAAGTCTTTCGTTTCCTCGCTTTGAAAAGTGACAAGTTGACAAAGGTTGTGGTTGATTGGAAACTAAACTGACAAAAACTTGTGCTGTTTGATGCATGATGCAGGATTATGTACCAGAAGATATTGAAAGTATTTCTGGTTTTGAACCTCCTCAGTCCCCAGATTCCAGCTACAATAACATGCAACTTGGAGCAGAGGACTACGCCAAGGAGCCACCTTTAGTTCCGCCTCATCTACAGATGACTTTGCTTAACGTTCCATCATCTCACATGGAAATTCCACCTCCTTTGTCGAGACCCCAACATGTGGTACTTAACCACCTGTACATGCAGAAAGGAAAGAGTACCCCGTCTGTGGTAGCACTCGGTTCAACCAATCGATTCCTGTCCAAATATGCGACAGTGGTACTTTACAAGTCCATACAGAGGTGAACGTTCCCAACACCCGTCTGGATGATACGTCTTTTAATAACTTAAATCTGGTGACAACTCATGGCCACTCAAGAAAAGCAGCAACGAAATGTGTTGGTTTACCTGTAATCACTTATTCGCAGTTCACACGAAAAATAACACGGTTGAAAGAGAGAAACTGTGCTTGTTGTACTTTTGAGTTGTGCTGGAATCTAGAGTTTAGTAGATAGGATAGGATGTTTAAGCTTTTTAATGGAATCCATGAACCATAATCTCTTGTTTTGAATGAAAATTTTGTCTTTTAGTTTTGTTGAATTACAATCAGAGCAAGTGAAGTGGAGAAAGAGTGTTGTGGAAAACAAATCAAATGGATGGATTCTTCATATTTAACTTAGTAACTTAAGTATTTGTAAAGATATATTAATTGTGCTCGTGTCAAGAAGATGGGATCAAACCGATTTTTGATTTTTGAACCTTCACCGCAAGTGAAATTGGAGATAGGCTAACCATGTGACACGTAATAAATAAGAGATGAAACTTAACACAAAAATAAAAAATCGCTAATTCGGTGATTCCTTTCCCTTTTACCCCATTTTACTTTGCTTTTACCAGCCCTCCATTTTCCTTCCGCCGCCGCTTTATATTACTTTTTTTTTTTTTTTTACCTCTCCAATGGAACCTCTCACCGACGGCGACGGCCATCTATCAAACGACATCGCTTCTTTCGCTGAAAATCTTTCTCCTTTCCCTGAATCCACTAACGTCGTTTACGACAATCCATCTGCCGTTATTCCTCCGCCGGAAATCCACCACCTTCCGGTTTCCCCTGTCCGTAAACTCCGTCCGGTGCGGTTTGGAAATGGCCGAAACTATGTCGATATGGTGGAAAACAACTGTGATATGGACGAAGCTTTGATGACTTGCACCAGTGATTTAGGGTTTTTGAGTCAGTTTTCTGCTCAAAATACGTCGAGAGAGTGTGGATTTGTTGATTCCTTGGACGAGAATGGCGTTGCTAGGTGCTCGGAGGCGGATATTTCGGCAGTTCAGCAAATGAAGTCGGAGTTTCATGCTGATTGCTTGAATTTGATCTCGCAAACTCGTATTTTGGAGGCTGAATTTAGGTAATCTCCTGTATTCTTGTCATGCCTTATTATGCTGTTTGATATTTATGGGATTAGATTATGTGAGCAAAGATCTTCATTTAGTGGTAATTAGCTCTTTAAATATTCATTTTGAGCTTATACAATTCGTAATTGCAGTATTTTTTTATTGAACTTTCTAATTCCAATTGTTTTTGTTGCCAATTAGTAATTATATTCAGTGCTTTTGTCACATAAAGTTGGGACCAAAATGAAAATACTTGATGTCATTGCCAGTAAACTTTAAATTTAAGCTTAAAGTGCTTTTGTCAAAAAATATTTTAGCTTTTTGAAACTTATTTTAGAAAAAGTTCAAAACCTTTGACCTTATAAATGGTTCATACTTTTTCTTCTTTCTTTACATTTTACACCTTAGAAGTCATTTTAAGGGTATCAAATCTACATCATTTAGTAGATTACTGGTTGATGTCATAGCTGGGTCTGTCGGAAACAACCTCTCTACCTCTGCGGTGTTTGGTGAAGTCTACGTACACTCTACCCTCCGTTGAACTTACTTTGTGAGACTACATTGGTTATGTTGTGGTTGATGTCATATAGGGGAAAGAAAGGGGCTAATAAGGTCTTGAATTTGTACGGTTGGTTGCGCTGGGATTAACAGTTTCCTGTGCTTCAAACTTACTGCCAAGGTCTGATTTTTAATGCCAGCAACATACTCCAACATAGTTCTGCTGGATAATGTTACCTATTGTAATCCAGATATAATTGCATGACGATGATTTATTTGAATAACAAAAGTGATTTTCTAGGAAAGATTGGTTTCTTATGAAATTCTGAAGATATGAAAGAATTTGCAATAGTATGTTTCAAGAATCTGTGGACTTCCCAAGCCATAACTTTCTTTTATTAGGATGTGAAAAAACTGATACAACTGGCATTTACCTTGATGCAGCTCGTCTTCAGATGACAGTGAATCATCCGAGGCCATTGAAGAACATTTAAATAGGAAGAGAAAGAGGGAAACACAGAAGAATCTTAAATTATATCTTGAAGACATGGTAAAGAGGCTGATGGAAAAGCAAGAGCAGATGCACAAACAATTAATAGAGATGATAGAGAAGAAGGAAGCGGAGAGAATCATCCGGGAAGAAGCTTGGAAGCAGCAGGAGGTAGAAAGGGCAAAGCGGGATGGGGAGTTGAGAGCTGAAGAGACATCTAGAAACTTGGCTCTTATTGCTTTCCTTGAGAATCTGTTAGGTGAAGAGTTCCAAATTCCAAAATCATCAGAAGTAACAAGTCTAGTTAAAGATGAAGGTGAAGTTCATGGTCAAGAAGGTGATGTTAGATCTGATCCATGTAATAGGAGATGGCCAAAATCTGAAGTACAAGCCCTTGTATCAGTTCGAACTTCTTTAGATCACAAGTTTCTTAAAGGGGCTAAAGGATCCGTGTGGGAAGAGGTAGCGGATGGATTGGCTAAGATGGGTTACATTCGGACATCAAAAAAGTGTAAAGAAAAATGGGAGAACATTAACAAGTACTATAAAAGGACAATTGACAGTGGCAAGACACGTCCAAAAAACTACAGATCGTGCCCTTATTTCCATGAATTGGACATACTTTATAAGAACGGACTGCTTAACCAAGGTACTGGAAATTGTGTGAAGATCGAGACAGAAAGCAAGAATGTGGATCCAGAAGAGTAAAATACTGGCCAAGTCCTGTTCCTGGATATCTCTTACTGCCTCATCTGTCGCGAAGGATGTGCTTATCCGATGGAGGATCGATCAGGCTCTCCAAATACTTTGGTTAAACTTCACCTTGACAAACCAACACCATGGACTTATTGCTGCAGTAAATGTCATGATAGGTGTAAGCATATCTCTATTTATATTCTTTCAAATGTCTTCGAGAGGACTGTAGATTCTTGTACTGAGTTGCTTGTTCTTGCATGCATTTTGGTAACAAGAGTTCTCCATTGTAGTTTATATAAAACTTAGTATGATACGGCTGGCCCCTGGACATTCAGATTGTTGTTTATTGTTAGAATGAATATTGGCAATCTAGGAAGTATAGCACTTCTTCTTTTTTTTTTGCCTTTCAATTTCACAATCACTTTTACTTCCATTACTCTCATAATTTATAGTAAAGATGATTTATTAGAATGCCAAAAAAATGACATATGTATATAGCTTACTTTATCATTAAAACATAACAGAATGTTAGAAGTGACTAGAAATTAGGTTAATGAAATGCAGAATATGTGGATCAGAAACTTGGGTGCAAGGAAAAGAAATAACTATTGAAAACACTTTTAAATTTGGCACGAATTATTAGTTTCGTCGTTGAACTATTGATAGATTTAAAACTATTTGGGTTATTTGACTAACTGAATTTAAATACACCCTCAATCTTGCAACATGAATGAAATATACTCTTAAACTCTCGTCAAGTTTAGAGGTGTTTTTAACACTTCTCTCGACTTTTTATTAAGATCTCATGCTCCTATAAGAGTTTGAGTCCACTTGCTTTGTCATGTTTCAGACCGGGATGTATTTAAGTTCAGTTAGTCAAGTAGAGGGGTGTTTTTAAACTCGTCAATAGTTCGGAGACTAAATTAATAATTTGCGCCAACTTTAAGGATGTTTTTAATACTTTTCTCGAAAAGAAACAAAAACATCTTTCTTTGAATGGACTCAATGTGGTGTATTGAAAGTTTGTAATTGTAAATATATTTTTTTATAAAAGAATTTATGTATATATGCGATTTATCATTGCGGTGCCTTATGATAGTATTTTTAATATTTTATTTCTAAACTATGATATGCTCATTTGGTAAGATTGTAAAAGAATTCGATAAATTTTAACAGTTTTTACAACTACTAGATAGGGCTGTACAGGACAAACCGATAAACCGCACCAAACCAACGAATCGAACCAAATCGGAAAAAAAACCCGACTAATAGTTTGGTTTGATTTGGTTTGGTGTTTGGAAAAAAAAACGACCATTATAGGATTGGTTGGTTTTAACTAAAAAAAGTCAAACCGAACCCAAACTGACCCGATTATAGATATTAAATTATGTTATACATAAAAATATTTATTAAAATGTAATTTATAAATATTTTCTTAAAATTTTTCATAATTTTTGTTATCTTTCTTACATTTAGATTTGAATTTGAAAAGTCATCTAAATAATATACAAAAAAAGCTCAAGAGGAAATGAACACCAGAAGCCCAAAACATGTTATGTAATTAGAAAATCCTATTAGGCTACAAATGATTTGATTTGATTTGTAAAAAAATCCGAACCAACCCGAAAAACTCGAGAATTGATATCGAAAAACCCAATTTTTATTGATTTGATTTGGTTTATAGATTAAATAACCCGACACAAATAATTTGGTTTGATTTGTAAAAAATTCAAACCAACCCGGTCCATGTACACTCCTAATACCATCTATATTGACTCAGTGAATGATACTCATAGTCTATGTAGGATCCATACCACTTTTTGTAGAGTTAGAAGTCACGAAATAAAATTTTAGTATTCATTCATGGTGATTGAATTTTTTTGACTCCTAAATTGTTTGGGACCATCATAATGACCTCGTAAACGATAATCATAAATCATAGCCGTCAGAATCGAGATTTGTTTTAGTTGGGAGAGAAATGAACGAACACTTGTCAAACAGCAGGATAAAGCCTAATGCAGGAATAGAATCTGCAAAAATGACGGACTCACAACAAATTATAGACAAAGTAAATTTCAATATTTGGGAAAAAAATATAGTGTTTTAGCTGTTAAAAACATTATGGAAACAAGGGATAAGCAATACAAAATTTAATGAACAAAGAGTTATTTGAAGAGAAAATTTGTATGAGCAAGAATGCATCACCAATTTAACAAGGAACATATAAAATGTATTATCAGCCCCCCAAAATTATACACTACTAACGCAAAAACAACAACAAAAGTAGGCATCAATAGTAGTACATGTTCGTTCCATTAGATATAACGAAAGCAATAATAGCTTACAGCAAAATTCCCCAATCGAAACAAGCTATTTCAATTCTTCGGGATAGGCGTAATATATTTTTAGTATTGGAAAGGAATACATAAACAAGTTATTACTCTGAGTCGGACGAATCAGGATTTGTACTCTGCCTGACACTCTTCTTGGACTGAGCTTTGGATTTTGATAAAATTCTTGATGATTCACCCTCAAAAACGATAACGTCAGCTTTAGCTAACCTCTCTTCAAGTTCCTCGGTGCTAAACTCATCGGTGCCCCCTAGTTCATCAAATCCAACCTAATATACATGGAGCCATGAAAAGACGATTATAAGATAATGGCTCAGAATTAAGAACCAACTAAAAAAGAAACGAATGAACTGCAAAGTTTATTGTTAACTGGACACACATACCAGGTAGTTATCAACTTTAGCATTTTTGATGAGGGCAAGGGTTGGAAGAACAATAATTCTGAGCTTCTCAGCCAAGTAGGGGCTTTTCTCTGCATTAATTTTCACAAAACGTGTCTCTATATGCTGTTTTGCCAGTATGCTCAAATGCTTGTCCATCACCTACAATCAAAATCAAAAACACACAACTTGGCTGGAAAATTATTTTACAAGGAAGAAGGAAAAATACATCATTCAACGGTATAGAGAGGCCGAGGGGGCTGGGAAACAGCAATTATCACAAATCCTCGAAATATACCTTGCAAGGCCAATTATCGCGGTAGAAATGGCAAACAACGCGATCACTAGCTTTAACAACAGAGAAAAAGTCCTTTTCAGCGTGGATCTCGGAGTATTCTCCATGTCCGAGAGAAATCCAACGATTCCGTTTTTCAGCCATTTTCTTCATCTGTTGCAATCTACGTTCTCTCAATACCTCCAAATCATCAAGATCTAACCGATCTAAGGCGTGAATCTCTTCATCAAGCTTGTCCTCCACCGCTTTTGCAACTGTCAACACTTGCTTCGCCACTATCTGCAATTAACAATTCCTATAAATAAATAAATAAAAATTATTTACATCAAATTTGGTACTCTATAATGTTAATTAATACCTCTTGAACCGCATTCTCCATGGTTGAAAATGGAGTAATCTGCTTCTTTTTTTCTTTTTTTTTTGATTTGGGGGAAATGAAGATAATCTGTTTGTTGTTCTTCAAATTTGAAATGGATGCGATGTCCTCTTTGTTTGTGCGGCACATACCTAGCGGGTTGCCCCGGCCCGCTTAAACCTAGTTTATTTATCTCTTGTCTATCCATCATTCATTCTCAAGTCCCATGTTGTTTTGGTTCCCCGAAGCATTATAAATATACGAAAATTTATTTTAAAACGACAATGTACCCAAAATGTAGAGGCAAATCCCACCCCCACCAACAACCCTCATCCCCACCATCACCACTATCTAAAAAATTATTTATAGTAATGACATTTTTTATGAGAGTTTATTTATATATTTTAGGAAAAAATCACTACAAGCTTAAAAAATATGATAGCATAAAATATAAATATTATTACACCAATAATAAAAAAAATATAATTTAAAGTAAAAATGATTTTTTTTTAAAAAAAAATAATGCTGGGACGTATATTTTTACGCCCAGAACTTGAGTCTTATGGATCTATGCCTTTAATTTGCACCCCGAAGTGTTTTTGGTTCATTCAGCTCTTGGACTCGCCTCGAAAACACTGGGCCCAGAAAAAACTTACTTTTTATTATGTTACACACTTAATTACTACTGTTGGGATTGTGATTCTTATTTATAGTGATAATTATATGGTCTATTATTAAGAGTGTGTTTGAACAAGAAGAAGAAAAGTGAAAGAATTGCAAGTCCAAATCTAAATGTAAGAAAGAAAACAAAAATTATGAAAAAAATTTTAAAAATATTTTTAAATTACATTTTAATAAATATTTTTATGTATAACATAATTTAAAAGTAGTATATCTATAATCGGATCAGTTTGGGTTCTGTTTGACTTTTTTTAGTTAAAACCAAACCAACCCTATAATGGTCGGGGGGGTTTTCAAATACCAAACCAAGTCAAACCAAATCACTAGTCGAGTTTTTTTTCCCGATTTGATTCGATTTGTCGGTTTGGTGCGGTTTATCGATTTGCCCTGTACAGCCCTAGATGGTATCATAAAATTTGTTGTTAAACAAAGTCGGTTGGTCATATTCATAAAACTTCATTGACTACTACACAGAGTGGATCTAATAGAGGTTAGGTGAATTATTTACTGGGTTATTACGGATGGTTCCATAAATGTTAGGGTCAAACAAATTCGATTAGTCATATTATCAAAAAATGCATGAACAATACACAGAAAATTGAGAAAATTCTGAATTTCTGTTTCGTAACCTCTAAGCTCTACAAAAAACATTGTGAATCCTAATAGAGGCTATGTATATCATTTACTAAGTCATTATAGATGGTTCCCCAAAATTTAAGGTTGAAAAAATTCGGGCAACAATATTTTCATAAATTCATGGACTAATATTTACAAAAAACTGAAATAATCTTGAATTTTTATTTTGTGACCCCCTAAACGCTAAAAAAAGTAGTGTGGATTCTGTAGAGGTTGCGTGTATCGCTCACTAGGATGATCCCACAAAAATTGAGTCAAAAAGATTTGTGCAGTCATATTTTCAAAAATTCATGGATTAATACACACAAAACTTGAAAAAATCTTAAATTCTTATTTCGTAATCCTTAAACGCTAAAAAAAAGTGGTGTGATTTTTGTAGAGGTTGCGTGTATCGCTCACTAGGTCATTACAGATAGTCCCACAAAACTTTGATCAAAAAGATCTGATCAGTCATTTTTAAATATTCAATGACGGATAAACACGAAAAATTGAGAAAATCTTGAATTCTATTAGCGTCTAAACGATAAAAACAAATGATGTGGATCTTGTAGGGGCTATGAGTATGGTTAACCAGGTAGATTGTCACATAAAAATTGGGATAAAAAAAAACTCTAACCATAATTGATCAAATTTCTCTAACCACCTGATGATCAAAAGGAAATACATGAGAACTTTTTCGATTGAATAGAAAGATCCATCTTCCAGTTGTGGTACAGAAAGATACTGGATCAGCTTTTACACATCCTCATCTTTAGGATCCACTACTATATCAAAGGAACAAATACTGTTCATTTTGGTGTGAAATATTTGTAAATTTGAGAATGTGTTTGGAATCCATGTAGTTGATGAGTTGTGTTGCTAACTACACAATGCATTTTTTAGAGCTAACATTGTGGTTTCAGCATCGTGAGATCTTCACCAAGACGAGAGCAAATCATTGCATCATTAAGCCATATATATATATATATCCAACTATGTTCATGCAAAAAAAATTGCAAGTTCAGGCCCAACTATGTTCAACTTAATGAGGTTATGGTTTTGGCTTGCAGAAGTATTTCGGAATACATGATAACACAGTTTCAAGCAATCAAAAGGACTAATAGACGCGCCCACACAGCAAAACAGGTTAAAATTTCACCTAGTACCTTCCTTTCTGCACCTGGTTTTAAAGATATTAAGTACATGGATCCAATCTACAGCTAATTTTACAGCACCTACATAAGGTTACAGGTACGCTTAAATGGATGCAAAGCACCCGACACTAAATCAAAAGAGGGGACCTTGGTTATAAGGGTATTGCAACAGATGTCGGGTGCAAATAGAGTATCAAGAGATGAGTAATACAGTAACTAGATCTAGTCTACTTTACTATTAATGTACAATGTAACACGCACTCCCTATTACAAAGGAATTTACTGTCGCGGTGCTGCTGGCGTCGTCTGCTGATGGGCCTGTCCATAGAATCCAATACCAGGAGGACGGTAAAATCCACCGCTGGCTGGCTGCTGCTGAGATTGTGGCTGCTGAGTGTGCAGTTGCTGCTGCTGTGCTTGCTGGGGTGGTGGAGGAGGAGGCCTCAGTCCCATTGCAATTTGAGAAGACAGAGGTGGTTGAAGGCCGGCACTATATCCATATGGCATCACCCCCATCATCATAGCTGCAGATTGAACTAACTGACTTGCAGGGGAATTTGCTTGATGCAAAGGTGGTGGAGGAGGTGGAGGTGGTGGAAACGGAGCTTGTATCTGGTTAGGCTGGGACACAGATTGCATGCCTGAGGATGGCACGAGAGGAATGCTAGTAATCAATTGTTGTGAGGAAGTAAAGTAAGAGGAGCTACCCCTTTCAGAATTGTTCATATCAGAAAAAGTCATTGGCTTATCTAACTTGAGCCGTTTCTCTGGGGATGCAAAAGGCAAGCTAGAAGTAAAGCCAGTTGATTTCAATCCACTGCTCAGTGACGCAGCTTCTTCAGCAACAAGGGATGAAAGAACAGAGGTTAACATTTGAGCAGAAGATGTTGAAGCAGCAAGTTTTGCAGCAACAGCTGCCGCTGCCGACCTTGTGCTTTCCTCTTCATTAGTTTTGGAATTTGTGAAAGAAGTCACAGGATTGGGAGGTGGAGGCAGAGGAGGTATGTTGGTTAATTGTACTAAAGGCAGGGTCGGTTCAGTTGTTCTGGTCACTTCATTTGGAAGGATACCAGTATTCAATGGTGGAGAAGCAACACTGGGTGATGTCAGCTTCCTCCTTACATTTTTTGCTAGTTCAATCTGACCACACGCAACCTGCATGTCAATCAGCTATCCAATGATTACATTTTTGCAGACACCAGAGAAAAATATCATTTAAGAACTGAGGAACAAAGTAACACATATAAAGCTATCCAATGATTACATTTTTTGCAGAGGATCAAAATGCAGGGTAAAAAATGGATATGGCAGTCTTAAGACTACCTTGAATAAAACTGGCTTAACTGAAACATATATCGATTAAGAATAGAAAGGTGTTGCTCATTAGACAAGGCCCACATGTTGTGCATCTCTGATGTTCTTGAGAAAACCAAAAACTTCAAACTTCAACTCAAGTATGCACAGCTTACCCATTAAGGAAGAAAGACATGCCCCTACCAAATGTGGAAGAAATGATACACAATCATGCTGTGGATTATTGGAATTCCACCAAAGACTGAGAGTGCATGCACACCAAAGCGGCTCAACACCAATGCCAAGCATTCAAAAACATGTCATTAGCATGAACAGGCTACATTCAATGATATTCGTTCAAGAGAATCGGCCTGGTCTGCTATGCCCATGCTAGCATTTGGGCTTATGCAACTACTGAAGCTTCGAGCATACAATGATAATAGGTCAAGTGAATCAGCCTAGTGTGTCATTAAGCATTGAGCAGGCTAAACAACATACCCAGTGTAATCCCACAAGTAGGATCTAGAGAGGATGGTGTGTACGCAGACCTTACCCTCTAAAACAACATACCCAGTGTAATTTTCGCAATTTATTTTAACAGATTCTCACCTCTACAAACATGATTGTTTTATCTGATGATATTTATAAGGTAATGGACGGAGAATAAACACCGGTCATGACCGGCATCAGAACAGGGCATTGCTTTTGATTCCTCTCGTTACTCTTCTTAGGGAGACGTACCAACTTTTTAAAGCATAAATGGGGACCTAAATTAAAGGGGAAAAATACTTGGGAAAAAACAAAATCTTCTAACCCTTTACTTGACCAAGACCTATACTGGAGATGGCAGAACACCTAAGATGGAAATTTTGAGTTTCAACATTAAAGGGACATGCTGGAAAATGTTCCAAAACAAGGTTGGAAGAATTTTAGTCATCTCATCAAGACATTCTTTAAGTTTTTTTGATAACCGAGTTCGCACAAGGTCTGAAATCCGGTGGATAATGGTCCATCCCCTCCACCTTTCTCTACTTCAACTCTTGTCTGTGACAGGGTTCAAACCTGTGACGTACGCCTAACCCATACATCACACACTGCTGTCTTACCACTAGACTGAGCCGTGGGATGCGCATACCCTGAAGAAGTTAAATCATCTTGCAAATTGTTGTCTACATCTAGTCAGACAACGACAAATAGGATAATAAAGTTAGTCAATTTCAAATAGTTATCCACATCGAGTCATACAAAATGACAAATTACACAAAAAGGGTAAACAGCTGTTCAAGGGACAATTCGTTCAAGAACAATGTTTTTAAAACCGAATAGCACAAATACAAGACTCGTAGGGCTTTAAGCAAGAAGTGAGAAGTGAAGCACATGCATTGCCAAATGAAGAGCATAATATAAAGATAATACAACATTTGCTTAATATACGTGAATGTACTCATAACATCAATTGCAACTTAAGTCACTAATTTTAGCATCTAATGCCTTATAATACTCCACATTCTACTAAACATAAAATAGTACATGGATTCTACTACAGCTTAATGAGATTATTACTTAATACTTTCAAACAAGCGTTGCATAATGTTATGCAGTGATTACTTCTTACACGGCCAATCAAACACTGCATTACTTTTATGGGGATTATTTTCCTAATTCACTCAACCAAATATTGCATTATATCATGTGGAATCTAATGTTGAGATTCATCTAAGCTTAACTAGAGTACACTCCCTTCCTTACAATGCACATTTGTATAACAATCATGTTGGAGCTTTTAAAATATTTAATCTCATATACCATAAAATATTTCATATGATTAGTTAATAATATTATCCATCAAACTTATGTCAAGATGTCAACTGCTATTTTAATAACTCTTCTATTACCATTCAATTACTTTACGCAACGAAGCTCACTTTTGAAAACATTGGTTTAGATTAAATTGGAATCCTGGATTGGGTTGAATGGATGAATATTTTGGAGAGACTCTGTTGTTAGGCCTATATGTCGATGGGATGCAAAAGCATGCAATTTACAAGAAGAACCAGGAAAACAATAAACATAAGGTTGAATGGGTGAAACTTTTGGAGACTGTTGTCCTATGCTTCAATGGGATGCAAAAGGCATGTAATTTACAAGAGAAACCTAAATTGCTTGGACTCTTTACTTTCAGTGCCGCACCCGTGTCGACGCGACGTGGGTGTGGGTGTGAGGTGTGGGATCCATACCCGATCTGGTCAACCAGCTTTGGGTACTTTGACCAAATTCCAGGGAAAAATTTTGGACAGATCCAATGATTCTCCTCAAGTTTTCGACACAATATCTCATAATTTAGGTTATACAAATCTACAACAACAACAACCCAGTGAAATCCCACAACATGGGGTCTGGGAAGGGTAGAATGTACAAAGACCTTACTCCTACCAAGGTAGGACGGCTGTTTCCTGGAGACCCTCGGCTCAGTAAAAGCATAAACGCATAAAAAAATGTTAGATAAGAATAGGAAATTAAAAGCTTTATGAGAAAAACAACAAACAAATAACGAATAGATAACAAATAAATACAAATAAATACAAATAAATAAATACAAATAACAAATAAATCTATTTTTAGATATTTGAATTATCTTTAGCCAAATCCCCACACCCGTATCCATATATGGATCCGTATCCCTGAATCTTAAAATTTAGATCATAGAGGGTCCAACCTCGAGATCCGCACCCGTATCAGGAGAAGTTGTATCATGTCATGTCTAATCACCCCTCCCCAGTACTTCTTTTGTCTACCTCTACCTTTTCTCGTACCTACTATAACAACATCTCGTTCCTCCTCACTGGTAAAAGAAAAACATAAAAGTAAACTACACTATTACCTATTCATAGCAGCTACAAATTATTAAAGTCCAGATAAGACTCTTAAACACACAGAACCGCCTTCCTCAGATTGTTCTGCAAACAGCAGGAATTCTGATATGCAAATAAGAATTGGGAAACCTATAAACAACAACAACAACACAGTGAAATCCCACAACGTGGGGTTTGGGGAGGGTAAATTGTACGCAGACCTTACTCCTACCAAGATAGGACGGTTGTTAATTGGGAAACCTATAAAATCTAGAGGAAAACCATGGACACTAAATAAGAATCTAAAAGGTATGATACATCCACTTGGCTGGTAGCAAAGAATAATAAACAAGACTCCGCGTCTTGCATCTTCTCAAACTTAACTTTCCTCAAGAAATTCGTAGATTTCATCATAGGATGAGTCCAAAAAGTGCTCTATATCTGACTGTTCTTCAACTCGAAGCAAACAAACAAATTTTCTCAACACTAAAGTATACTAAATGTTCAATAATTCCAACAACTGGTAATGCAATTAATTCTGTAAATGCAAAGAGGGATCCACACACATCAATTCTCCGTGCACCAGTGGTTTTTTTGCGAACTTCTTCATGATTTTCCTGTTCCCTTTTTCTAGTGAGTGGATAAAATATAAGGAGATACAACAACATAACAAGTGTAATCTCACATGTGGAGTTTGAGAAGATAAACTATAAGGAGATATGTGCAATAAAAGATTGGGATTGAGTCTACCTGCATCCCACCGCGTAATAACTCTAGCTTAGATTCCTGAAAAAGCAATAATTGTTAGGGTTGCCATGAGTGTTAAGATGGAAATGCGAAAATAGGAAAATAAAGGCACTGAACTATGTTAGCGACCAATAGGAGGATGTGAAACACAGTCATGTAATTTTTGCATAATTCTTCTCTGCTATATAGACATTATCAAATATAAGGTAAACAATAGAAGGTCTATAAAGAATTAAGATAATCCTGGTGATAGGAGGTACAGGAGGGAGTTAGATTCTTTTTCTTGCTTTTTTTTTAGGCAGGGGAAGGGATGAAAATGAAATACTGTACTTGATCTTGAAGTGCATCTTTCAGCAGAGAAATCAAGGTAATTCTCAATGATTCAGCATTCTCAAAGTGGCTGATGCATTGCTGAAGTATATTTTCCTGTTCTAGCAATTTATCCATCAATTCAGAAACATTTCCTGAGCAAGTGTCAGCAGAAAACACAATATCAAAATTTTTAAAAGGAACAAGTACTTAGTTCAAGAAATACTTCTAGTTCAAAAATAGCAATAAGTAATAGCAAGAAAGAGAAAATACTGCAGTGATGGAATTTATTATTACGCCATGCAAGTATAAACAAAAACAAGGACTAATCTTTCCTGAGACCTTAAACTCAAACAGTTTTTTCAAATTCATCTATAAATCTTACAAAAGCCAACCCGCTTTTGTTTATTCGCAACACTATAGTCCACCTTCAAAATCCAGCTATAGATAATATATTTTCTTGCTAACAACTCTGAACCTATGTCTCCATACCATTTCTTCATATTTTGCCATCTATTCAAACTCACAATTTAAAACTTGTTCGTTTAACCAATTCATCATCAGTAAGATTTCTCAGTTCTTGTATCTTATCTATCTGTAAAACTTGAACCAGTACTCTTGGTGCAAAGGAAATTGTACAGAGGAAGTAGATGAGCTGGTAGATTTCTTAGGTGCTCTGTAAAGCTAAGAGTCTAACCTTACTACCTTGGAATTTTTTTTTGGAGGTGGCCAGCATTCCTTAATGCTGAAGAATACAACAGTACTAATTATCAAAAAAAAAATTGAACCAGTAATTTTGTCTTCTTTTTCTAGACTGTCATAGTTCTCCAAATACCAATCCTTTAACCATTCGGCAATGTAGCTTTGTTGGAATACCAATCACCTCTCACCGGGAAAAGATATCAGGTAACTGTGTCCACCAAGACTAGGACAGATGGAAAGAAGTCACCAAGTGTTTTTTGTCTCTACTGGGATTTGAACCTGAGATATCATGGTTTTCAGGCCACTTCATTGACCATTAGGCCACTCCCTTGGGGAGTACTGGACAATTTCATACATGCAGTTGTGCTCCAATGGTAGAATAGATGACATATGAAAGGGTAAAGCAAACCCACTCAAGTTCATCTCTTTGAAAACTAATGGGCTTCGGTGCCTCTCCCCATCCTTTACTTTTTATAATCAATGAATTTATTTTTTCCAGTTTCAGAACTTTAATAATAATGAGTTCATTCTTCTACCTTTCTCCACATATACACCAAGTTCGGTTTCCCAGCAGGATTTTAACTCGTGACATGTGCCTGCGTCACATCTCACACTAATCTTTGAATCAAAGCCTTGAAGTTGATGCATTCATCTATCTTGATGACCTTGAATCATGAGCTAATATCTTATAGGTTACGTTAAAGTTTGTCATGCTAGCAAGAATATTCTCCTTTTAGCATCGGACCTCTCCATAACCGTCATCCTCCATAACAATATTTCACCATAGCGGCCAAGTTTTTTTTGGAACCAATTTTCACGTTCTGTTATATTATATGTTATTTTTTAGGCTGGTAACTTAGTCTATTAATATCCACAGGTATACTACAACCAAAAGTGTAGTTCCCCTTCAAAAAAATATTAAATCTTACAAAAGCTTTGAGCTTAATCAAACTGATGCCTATAGCCATTCTAGTACATCAAAGATCTCTTCTGTTCTAGCTAAAATATCTTGTTTACGCCAAAAATAGAAAAGAGCTAAGCAATTCATTCTAATCTTCTGAAGGCTATTCTGCACATTCTCAAAGCTCCTATCGTATTATATGTTCTCTTTAACAATATTTCGCTTTAACCAAACAATATTCGGACAAACGACGTTGTTATAGAGATTTGATTGTATCACTTTTACTTCCTAGGGGTTCCTTTTTCAATGAAACAAATTCTACCTATCACTAAAGAGGGAGAATGTTCTTGATAGCTTACATGTTCAGACTGATTAATTAATTAATATATACTTAAATATCAACCACCTTTATATTTTTTACACCTTCCTATGAGCTCCGACCTTTTTGCTCCCTTGGTGACTTGAACTTACAACCTCAAGGTTGGAAGTGGAGGGTGCTTACTAACAGAGCAACCCCCTCTTGTCCAAATGTTAACCACCTAATAATAAATAGTGTGGATTAAAAGTTCCATGTTGTCACTTGCTGGAAAAAACCCATAATACAAAGGTATGTGCACTAGACATACACAACAACAACAACAACAACAACAACCCAGTGAAATCCCACAACGTGGGGTCTGGGGAGGGTAGAGTGTACGCAGACCTTACTCCTACCAAGGTAGGACGGCTGTTTCCGAGAGACCCTCGACTCAAAAAAGGCATAAAAGGGGGTCAGATAAGGTTAAGAAATTCAAAGCGCTATAGGAAAATAAATAACGAAGGCATCACAGATAAAATAGAGTAATCAAAAGTACTGAAAGCAATAAATAGTAACAGAAATAGCAGAAATGAGAGTACAAAGAAATGTGCACTAGACATACACAATTTTCATATTTATAATATGGAAGTTCTCAAGATCCAACTTTCTCGGATCTTATGACATCTCATTCACTTGCTACATCCTAGCTTAAGGGAGATGACTCCATGTTCCTACTTAACCAAAATTAGCAATGTGATTATCCAAAAGGTAGATAACTTGCAGAAGTTGATCAAAAGTATTGATTACTTCAAAGAGCAAAAAGTTGTTGGTTATGAACTTTTAGGCAAATGCACCTAAATCACTCATAAAGAGACAAGACTCTTGGCAGATAAATCATCTTGTTTTAATGATGGTGGTGTCCAGGCCATCTTGAGGGTAACTCAGCTATTGCACCAATTACCCACTACCTCCCACAAACACAAGTACCCAGTAATTTTGTCAACCAAGGCTTAGACACATGGGAAAAAATCATCTAGAGTTTATTCCTTCGCTAGGTTTTGAACCTAAGACTGGGTAGTTCTCTTCCCACTTCATTGACCACTAGGCCACACTCTTTGGTGCTAAATCATATTTTAACCAGAAAGTTCTATCAAAGGATGAATAGTCATATAGTTGGCATACAGAGCATATCAGAAACAATGATCTTGTGCCAAGAATGCAAGCGATCTCCACTATAACTAAACAATGACACAAAATGGATATGCAACATCAATTTAAGAGACAGAAAAGAATGACGTATTCTTCACTTTACTATATTCCAGCAGCCAATTACTCTTTTACCTTGGGAGGAGAGGTTTTCAGTATCATTCTCCATTTCCCCAACGCGAAAAACAGATTCTTTACACTTGGTCAAAGCACCCTCCTCATTCACATGTTCATCATGAACTTGTTGGAATGCTGTTACAATTTTTTCTGGAGTACAGCCAACAGACAATTTCTGATGTTGAAATTAACAAAACATTCAGATTACCTGTACAATAATCATATGATAATAAACCCAGCGTTATTTTTGAACAGAAGAGGTTAATCTGATACTCACAATCCGTACTGAGTGAGCATCCTTCTTCACAACTTTTATAGGATTTGCGCTCTTCCCGTTGCTTACTGACGGAGCAGGACTCTTGCCCAACACTTCATCTTTAAGATTCTGACCCCTGGATCCAAATACTTTTCTCTCTTCCCATATATCAACCTGACATTACCCGAAAAAAGAAGAACAAACCAAATCAAAAAGAGCAGGGAGAAGTAAAAAGGTTATATGGACTTCGGAGGACAGTAAACTTAAAAACTACACCAAACCAATAGAGACATTGTGAAGAAGTTTCTAACTTCTAAGTAATTGCCACCCTTCGGGATGCCCCAGTGGTTTGGGCTTGGGACTTCCATGTTGGAGGTCTCAAGTTCAAAATCCCTTGCTAGCGAAAGCAAGGGGCACCGGGCTCGCCCAGTGCAGGTTACCTCTCCTAGTGCGGGTTTCCCTTCTGGGTTGAGCTCGTCTCACCGGGCTTGCCTAGTGCGCGTCAACTTTCGCGAGCTATTGCATAGGAACGGGGGTTTTACCCTGTGCGCACCCAAAGGGTAGCAGCTGCGCGTTTCCCTTGTCATCAAAAAAAACATCTAAGTAATTGTTCAAGGATCTAGGTTCAATTTCTGACTGCAGGCTGCAGCTTACTTATCTTTTTTCTTTTGTCAGCATACCATAAAGAAAATACACCCTCAACTCCACTCACGTTAGAAATCAAAACTAAGAGGTTCTTTCTGATTCACAAAGCTCAACAGGTTTTTCATTTGGAATTATACGAGAAATCTAACTCTTAAAAAACAAGTTATTTCTCCAATTCCAAACCCAACTTCTCTCTCCCTAACCCAGCCCACCAGTTCACAGGAACTGCCCCACCATTGGAAGTTTTGCCGGCAAGATCCAAATACATTGATGCCCAACACTCAACCCCTAAGTCCATCTCTGCTTGTGACAACCATTGATCACTTCTATTAGCTTTCTTAGTTTGTTTGTTTGTTTTTGAAAAGGTAACTTATTATAAACAAAAATTATACCTGCTGAAAAGATATGCAGGTTTCCATACTTCCAAGGGGATTTCGGGGAAGATCTTCTGAACCTATAACAAAAACTTACAAAGATCCTAAAACATCCATAACTGAATCGACATCTTCCATGTATCCCTGTTTATACTAAAAATAAGATAACATGGCAAGAAAACTAACACAGTGCAATTCATTTTCATCTTCTGAATAGAATTGCACTTGTCTTCAAAACATCTTTGATTCCTTTCCCTCCACGCTGTCCACCAAATACAAGTAGAGATAATTTTCCATCTCTTTCTGACCAGAAAGGCTACCATAATTATCTCAATCTTCTATAACATCTATTCTCTCTGGCATAACCCAACTCACTCCTTTCATGTGAATGAATAACCTCCATAACTGAGTAGTGATCTTACAATGCAGGAAGAGGTGATCAATTGTTTGAGCCTCTTCACCACACAAATAACACCTAGGCTAGCTAAATCCTCTTCTAACAAGGTTATCTTGGGTCAACACTGCATGTTTTGATGGGAGCCCGACAAAGCAAGCAACTTTAAGAGGAATCTTCAATTTCCAAGTTAGTTTATACTTTCAATAGGTATTAGTTTAAATCCAAAATATATGTGTTTGGCATTGCATAGGAGGTGATAATTCCTTAGCTACCTAGTTTTCCTATACATTGTTCCCTGTGGGATTCGACTCCGAAGCATGTTGAGTATTATATTTACAAACAACTGCTTAGTTCCTTTATAGGACATAGTTGGACATTAGATCCAACATCCCACAACACACACACACACACATATATATACGAAGAAAAAGAAGCTTCAATGCACAAGTTGATTTCTCATTTGTCAGTAAGCCCCCACTTAACAACATACAAGTACACCTACCAGAAAGCAGAAAGGGGATTACCAGTCTAGAAGCCACTTTCTTCCCACTTTCATCACCAGTTTCACAAACCTCCTTCAGAGACGCAGGAAGGACCTTCCAGAACTCATTAACAAACTCACTACCCCTGCGTCGACTATTTTGGAGAATATCATTGGCTAAGTACAGAAACGAAACACGTTGCTCCCGCTGTGCAGATCTGAACGATTTATCCCATGTTTCAACGATCTGCTTGGCTTTCTTACGGTATGAAATGCACCATCGTGATAAAGCTGATAATATGTTAAAGGAAATTGTAACAAAGCTGAAACAAACACTCTAAAATTAGCACTACATAATACCAAAAGTTTCCTGAAGACAACAAGAACAGTGTTTCAGCTACAAGTAACAAAAAAGACTGCACTAGTAACATCCAGGGTATTCTGGAAGAAATAATACTTCCTCCAATTACAGTACCTTTGCATTGTGTTAGTCGTTGAATAATACTTTCCCGAATAGATAGAAATTAGGTTAGTTTTACAACATAAGATAAAGTCAAAAGAAAAAGTGTGCCGATCTTGTTCAGAGAATAAACATCGGGTCTAACTCAACCGCAAAAGCTAGTTGAGGTGAGGACTGCGTAATAATTTAAGGAGACAATCGTAGATTCCCTCAATCAACGTGGAGCACTTAACATCTCCCCGCATGCCCAAAGCTGAACGTTTGAAGTGTGAATATAGAATGGGGACCCAATATTGGGCTAACCAAGAATTGAAACCTGTTTATGTCTACTACCAAGTTTAGAAAATGGATTTTTAAAATTAGCTCATGAGAATATATTGCTTAGGACCATATAAGGAGACACCAACTCATTCCCTCAATCAATATTAACATTTGACACTTCTCGGATGATCTTTATATTTTTTCTTAATAAGTAAATAAAAAGGTGGGTTACCTTTCCTGTGTGGTTTGCGATCTATTCATAGTAGCGGGGGTTTTACCCTGTGCGCACCCAAAGGGTGGGGTGGGGGTTGTGGGTTTCCCTTGTCATCAAAAAAAAGTAAATGAAAAGGTTAAGTAGATTGAACTCTGCTATAACTTAACGAAACATAGAAACACGTATCCTCTAGTTTTAAAAAATCACACTAAGAGAACTGAGAGGAGAACAAAATATTTTCGATTACAACTTTTGATCAAATACCGGTGGGATCTCATAGCTTAATTATCAATGATTGTTTATACCTCTAACATGACCACTTGATCAAATCAGGAGAGTAGTAGGGTAAATGGCCAATGCTACTGGACATAAGACGAGAAAAATGAATATACCTAAATTGGCTTTCTCGATTCACAACATGACCAGATTTATTGTATTATAATAGTAAAATATTGCAAGAAAATTGTAAGATATTCAAAAACATTTTCTACTACTTCAAAGTAGGAAAATAAATACTTAGCTTCTTGTGCTATATTAGACAAGAGCTCCTACTGCTAGCTGTCAACAATCAATCATCAAGAAAATCTCTTTAATGAGCATTCGCACATTAATTTCCAGACAACGATGATGAAAAATGTAGAACATGCTCAGATAAGTGACGTCAGTAAAACCAGAACATTGACCAACCTACTAGCAGTGTCATATCATAAACAAAACAGACACTCTCAGCAACCTCCAAAAGGAAGTTTGTACAAAAAATAGTAGGACAAGGCATGAAAAGGAATCTTATTTTATATCGCAGATGATGGCATATGATCAATTAGGTAGAGCATGTCATAGGAGTTGCATCTGCCAGAACTAAAAGGGAACATTTTGGTGAAGTTATGGGATTAGTAAAGTACCACTTAAGTGATGAACTTTAATAATTACTTTCTAAAATAATTTGCTCACCTTAAAAGCCTAACATGGGTCATGCCAGGCAAGGTTTCTGAAGTTCTGAGAAGCTGAGATGAAGCAGGAGTAATAGCTAAAAATAGCTATAGGTGGAAACTTATCCCAGCATGCATCTGGTGGACAGTGTGGAAGGAGAGGAACTCAGATGCTATGAAGGTGTAGAAAATGAAGTGAAGAAGATCAAGCTTAACTTTATCTTACTGCTCTGTTTTTGGTGTAACCAGTTATACTCTAATGAGTCTATGTCTATTATTGATGTACTTGATTCATTACAGATAGAGGTAGAAACATTCTAGAGTCCTTTTTTGTAAATATGGTTTCAGTACTACTGAAGAACTGTCCTGGATATAATACAGTGTTACTGTTTATCACCAAAAAAAAATTGCTCACCTGAAATTATAGTATATCGTTTAGCATATTAGAAATGAAAAAGACAAAATCAAAACACTAATAATGGCTTGTTGATCTTGTTAATTGAAGTGTGTCCCTATCTTCAACACATCCACTCACGTGCGAGCCAGAACAATCAAGTATGTGGAAATTCTTTTTGAAAAGGGATGGTGATGACTGATGAGACTCGAAACAGGACCTCTACCTGTCCTAATACCATGTTAAAGTTGTGTGACCATATTATCTAAAATATTGAACTGTCACAAGGAAGCATACTTTTATTTATTTGATATGTCTTCAACCGTAAATAGATTTTTTCTTTTTTTATGGCAAGGAAAACCCGCAGCCGCTACCCTTTGGGTGCGCACAGAGTAAAAATCCCCGCTTCTTCAACCGTAAATAGTTGATTTTATTATAACCACAAAGTTTAACTAATATTAATTTTTAAAAAGAATTTACACAAATACGAAAAAGTGTTCATTGCAGAAATTAAGCACTATTAACAAATTACATTTAGAATAGGATGTGTATTTGAAAGTATTACATTCAAGAAAAAGATATAAATTATAGAATTTAAAAGAGAAGTATATATGTATCAATTGACTCTTTTTTATATACGATATGGCAAGAGCAAACAAGAGCTCTTTTTAGCAGTACCGAATCTTATCTTTGTGAAGTACCACTAAGATGGAATACAATAGAGTAAAAAAAACTCACGAGCTAAGGTAATAAGGAAGGTCTCTAAATTTATCTCAATGTTGAGGGGATACAAATGTAATTATTTACACTAAAGAAAGAAAAAGATATAGTTGATATAATAGCCCAAGTAGTAAAGTCAAGGAAAACATTAATTTTAGGATTTTTTATTATTTTTTTGATGACCATGGTGTGCGATTAACTTTCGCGCACCTCGACTAATTTCACGGGATACTTGCCACCTCCCACTAGCAACAGGTACCAAATAACTTCTTTTTTTTTATTTGCACCAGGTGTCCGAGTCTCTTAGAGCCCCGACTAACCCCGAGGGTGCACAGGACCTCGACTAGGATTTTCCCGCAAGTGCACCACGGTTAATTCAGGTACCAAATAACTTTGTTCACCAAGACTAGGACAGATGAGAAGAATCACCTAGTGTTTTTTGTCTCACCTGGGATTTGAACATTGATTTTAGGATTTAAGTGCTAACAACAATGTCATTAATAGATAAACAATGGAAATGGGAAGGCAATCACCTGCTACCACGTCAGATCCCAAATTAGTCAGATGAATTCTGTCCCAAAATATATCCAGACAATATATGCATGCAGTAATATATAATCTTCACAAACAAAAAGGATACATTCTATGCTTTGTTGTGAACTGTTAAGCTTAGACAACTTTTCTGCCAATAGCTGGCCATCAAAAGCATCATCACCCATCCCTGCAAATACCAGATAAACATTATTTTGATAATGGTAACAGACAAAAACCAGATTAACATGAAAAATATGAATTAGGAAATCGATTTTATGAAGAATATTATCAAAAAGAGCAGGTATCAAAAATCAACAATCAGGAAACCAGGAAATCATAGGGACTGACCAAATATTTAAGAGTTTTATCTGGTCTGAGTAACACATCACATTTAATCAAATAACCCAACAATCCCTAATTGTTCAACTTAGAAGAGTCATTAAGGACTGGCTTTAAGAGTATCTGGTCTGAGTAACACATCACATTTAATCAAATAACCAACAATTCATCTGTCAGAAAAAGTATTGAACCTACATAGTAAATTCGTCGGGGAGTAGCATGATTAGAAGGTATTGGCTTCGGACATCCCACGATAGGCTGGATCCTGGTATCTTTTTTTTTTTTTTGAAACATATGGGTCCAATTTTTAACTTGTATAACTATTGTATAAGGGAGCATCTTCTTTACGTTTCACTATTACTTACTGGTGAATAAGGAGAAGAAATATAATTGATTAAAAATCATGGTGATAAGTCAATGTCAGTCCAGGGCCTGTCAATCACTCAGCAACACTATGCAACTATATTCCATGAGAAAATGTCTTCAATATGTCTCTTAAGAACTGACCAACTCTTACGGGAGTACACAATCGATTATTAGACAATTACAATGGCAAACCACCGAAGTTGCCAAACAAAGAGGTTAAATGCAGCTCCAAACACGAGGAAAAGTAAAAACCCAGAAGTTGAAGACTGAAGAATAAAGAATGTTTATCCTACATGCTTAACTAGACTTCTCTTAAGTGTCTTTGAACTTTATTTTTCTGATTTCCAACTTGTTCGCATAACCAAATTTCTTGTTGCTTTCTTTAGTTTTTCCTTCTTTTTTTATGATGGTGATGTCAAGATCACGTTGTGCGCACCTCAACTAATGGTGATGTCAAGATCACGTTGTGCGCACCTCAACTAATCTCCCACCAGCACAAGAAACCGGGCAACTCTACCCATAGAGAATCAGACATGTAGGAAAAATCACATAGCATTTTTTGTCTTTGTTGGGATTTGAAACTGAGCCCCCTCATGAATCTCCACCACATCATTTCCCACTAGGACACACCCTTAAGTGTTTTTGGTTGCTTACACCTTATAAAAAACTCTAAGGGTTCGTTTGGTTGGGAACAAGTTATCCCAGGATTAATTATCCTAGGATAAGTTATCCTGGGATAAGATGAGATACCTTATTCCACCGTGTATATGAGATAATTTATCTCATCACTATGGTATAAATGGTGGGATAAGTTATCCCAAACTTGCCAACCAAACAAAACACCAAAATTTAATCTCTGGACTGTTTTTTTATCCTAGGATTATTTATGTTAATCCCTTACACCAAACGACCCCTAAGTAGTTTGTTGCACTTCTTGTTTACTATATAATGAGCTTTGGTAATTTCAATACAGTAAACAAGGGAACAACAAACTACGCCTAAATACCAAGCTAGGGCTATATGAATCCTACTTTGTCCCTCCATTTATATCATCTCAGATGAAGTATCAATATACCAAAATACAGCCAAATCATCATTTTTTATCAAGTACAGTAAAAAACATTCTCCTCCTTTTAAATTTTATTAAAAAAAAATGTACCTGACTAAGATAACACGGAGAAACCCAAAAAGGAAGTATATCCACCTCAGGTTTGCTGTTTCTGCACCAATTAAAGAAAAACCTAAACGGTAGAAATGAAAATTTAACTTAATCAATGGAAACTATTTTTTTTTATGGAAGAAAAATGAAAGAGAGGAGAATGTAAGCTTTACCTCAAATTAGTAGCGAGGCCATTTCTTCCAGGTATTTCAGTTCGGAGAATCCCTAAAATAATACAAGGTTTGAGCATTAATCATAAGAAGAAAATTCAAACGAGTAGGGAAAGGGATAGGGGGAAGCTCTTGCCTCTTGCGGAGGAGAAAATAACCTGGATTTCAGGGGAAACCCTAATAAAGACGTGGTTTTGGGGAGACGAAGACGGATGTGGAAACCAGTCTGGGCGGAAGTACACTCCTAATCGGGAGAAAATAGGACTAGTAATAATACAAAATAGAACTATAATTTTGGGCATCTTTTTCTTATTACTTTGTAGGATTTTAATAATGCAATCCTGGAGAATGGTTTATTTATTTGTTGATTTTGTATGATTAATAATTATATTTAATAAAAATAAAATATTTGTGGAACTGATCAAATTTAAATTTGAAACATAAATCATAAGTGTAAGTGTTTAAGTATTTTAATACCAATATTGAGTGATATTAATTTGCATAAGTGGCATATGTTATTATTCTTTCTTTAGTGCATAAAAATGTCTTTCATTATCATCTTTAGTTAGTGCAAGACTAAATCATTTCATTATGTATTTTTAATTTAATTATCACTAATAAGTGGTGCATTAAATTATTTTATTATGTATTTTTAATCTAATTATCACTAATGAGTAGTGCACTAAATCATAATGGTGCACTAAATCATAATGGTGCACTAAATCATAATGGTGCACTAAATGATGATAATGATGGCATTCTATTATTTTTTCATCTTTGTATGATTTTCTCTCCTATAAATAGAGAGGTCTTCTTTGTTTTAAAACAAAAAGATAAGAGAAGAAAAAATTGAGAAAATTATGTTTGTCTAAAAAGAGAGTTCTTATTAGTTGAAAGGAGGTGTTCCTTGTGTGGAGCTTTAAACTCAACTATTGTCCAGAGTTTGTTGAGTTACATTTTTGTGATAAGACTGTTGTATCCTGGAGGGGACAAGTCAAGAGGACTACTGCTGGACCAGTGAAACGATTTACTGCAGTGGACTTGAATCTCCTTAAAGAGAGCGAGATATCCGCGCTTCAGCCAAGAAGTGAAGTTAATTTCTTCATTTTATTTTTCAACTGTAATTTGTAATCTTGTAATTTCACTAACAATAAGTATTATATGAAAAGATTATATTCCGAGACATTGATAATATATACTAATATATTAAGGCATAATACATAACTTGGATTTACTTAATTAGCGTCTACCTCTGCAACTTTGAATGTGCACAAATAGACACTTAAACTTGCATAAAATTAAAAAAGTAGACACAATATCCTACGTGGCATAATCGTAGGATCCCACATAGGACACAAAATAGTCATGTATAACATTAATAGGACGAATGCGTCTATTTGTTTAATTTTATATAAATTTAAATGTATACTTATATACGTTCAAAGTTGGAGGAGTAAATGCCAACGGAATCCAAGTTAAATGACATATTTATGTATTACGTCAATATATTGATCTTAAATTGTATGAATATAAGTCTCTTTCACCATGGGTTAGTACGATGCGATTATGGATTGAACTTGACATTTTACTTAGGTTCTAAGGTTGAAAATTTGAAATGTTCAAACTTGAGATAAAATTAAAATATGTAGCGATAATTGAATATGAATGGGTGTGTTCGCTCTCGTTTAAAGTATTGTATTGTTTAAAGCATTATAGTAAATCATTTTATTAGCAGTGAAGAAGAAAATTGTAGCAACCAAAAAATATAACAATCAAAGCAAAGGAAACATTAGGAAATATCAAAAATGAGGAATAAAATGATGAGAGGAAATAATAACAATACATAAAATGGAATTACACAATTCTCGACCTTCAAATCTTCATACATAGTGTCATGTCACTTCTTTAGTCTACCTCTATCTTTTCTTACATTTATTATAATAAACGTCCCACTCTTCCTAACTAGGACACATGTGCATCTTCTTTTCATGTGTCTGAACCATCTTAACTCACGTTTTTCATCCTATCAATCACGAAGGACACTCTCAGCTTATTTCTTATAGTTTCGTTCCTGATCCTATCATGTCACGCCCCGAGAGGGTACCCTAGACGTGACCGGCACTCACGAACTATTTCTAGCTCCCAAGCGAACCACATAGCCTGATCACACATCCGTTCATTCATTCAATCAGCGGAAGACTTAAAATAAAGAGAATATTTGGTGGACAAATCCCAAATCAACAATCTAACTCAAGAAAGAAATGTCATGGGCCAACAAATCAAACTTTAGTCTTTGTCATTAAAATAGTTGACAAGAATGATTTCAAGGAAATAAAATATTCAATCAACCCATCACTATCTAGTCTATGAAGCCTCTATCACTACAATCGAATTGGTGCCAATGACATGTTCATGGCTACCTCAAATCAAAATGAGAGGGCTAACTCGACGCAAGAATAAAGTCAAAATGAGAGGGCTTCTTATGTCTGTCAACAAGAGCCCAGCCCTGGTTCGTTACCAAATTCATTGATTAAAGTCAAGAACTCGTCAATTTCTGTTATTATTATTTAATAATAGTATTGGGATTCGAATCCAGGTGGAGGGGTTTTTCTTGGTTGAATACAGAAAAAGAAGACTCCCTTTTTTTTTGTGCTTCGCTAGGTCGAGGTAAGTAAGGTACCCTACAAATGAAATAGGGATTGAAAGAGTAAATATTCGCCCGCGAAAACTTTTTTTATTGCGAATGTAGGGGAGGACTCATCAATACGCTTAGTGTGAATAGATCCTCAATGGTGCTCCTATTGACGATCTCTTAAACCTGTCTCTGCATCATGAAACGATGCAGGTCCAAATGGACGTCAGTACATGGAATGTACGAGTATGTAATATGGCAGAATGAAACATACCTCAAGAAAGAATAACGTTGGTTCAAATATCTCAAAATCAGAAAGATAAGAGATACTCAATCAAAATATCATAAGTCTAAAGTAAGAATACATTTTAGAAAAAGACCAATCATAAACCATCCAATCCATTTTAATCATGTACGATACAATTCAATTAAATCATTCAATCCAATCCAATCATGTATCATTCTATTCAACCCAATCACATATCACATAATCCAATCCGATCACGTATCCAACCAAATCATGTACAATCCAATCACAATTCATCTAACCCAATTCGATTATATACAATCAGCTCAACAATCAACTCAAATGACTCAACTCAATAAATATGCAAATTGAACTATGCAATGTTTTACAATTCAACTCAATCATCTACAATCACAATCAAGCCAATCATATCAAGCACAATCCATTCAATTGGGAGTTTCTCTAACCGACAATTATCACCATATGAGCGAGTGATAGTACAACAATCCGACGTTGTTGCCACGTCCGTCCATACTTTGACAGGGTATGAACGATCAACCAATCATGGATTCATAACCAATCAAGTCCTATCATGTCAGGACAATAAAATGGGAAACATCCGACTTTAACGGTTCAATCCCCTCCTACGTTTGGCGACGTAGTTTATTGGTTCGAGTATGGACTATACTCTTACCCAATTCGGTGCTCGATACTCCTCCCAAGACTCAATATGATCATATCTATCAAGTGAGTAAAATACTCAAAATACTCATTTAGTCTCATTGGACTCTTTTCAAATCAACTCATTTAGTCTCATTGGATTCTTTTCAAAACTCAATCAAATCTGGCATCATTGGACCTTCATTCACAATCAACTCATCTCAATCATCAAACTCTTCTTTTTTGAATTTGATACCATCCCAACTCAATGAATGCAGAAAATATTAGATGCATTTAAAACATAATTTTAACTCCTCAACTCAAACTCAAAATATTTTTTTTTTATGTAAAAATGCTCAACTTGTTTATACTCAAAATACTCATGTTCAAAAAAATGATAATTTAAAGACTTTTCAAACTCAACTCATGCTTAAACTCTTTTTAAATTAAAGATGAAAATAATCATTCTTTAAACTCAAATAATGTATAAATAGTTTATGCAAAATGTTCACAAATCATTTATTTAAAACTCATTCTCAAACAATCATTTATACTCATATGACTCTAGTCAAATTAAATTATGCAAATCACATATCATGTAGTCATATTAGACTCCAATCCATTTCATCTCAAACATTATCATCAACATACCTCTTCATCAATCATTCTACATATGTTAAAGATAACCATTATTCACATCATCATCAAACATCTTGCTCTACAATTTCCATTTATTTCTATATTCAATTTCATTCACACTCACTAACAAAAATACATCATCTCCCTTTGAAAGCAATATTTACATAAAAACTATCAATCTCAACCTCAAAACAAATTATAACAAAAAGAAGTCGCATCTTGGGTTCATGTGAATGAATACATGAATCCATACTCTCAACAAAACTCAACTCGAGAACACCATCAATACATATGAATTTATATACAAAAAATCATTGTAGTCAATATGTAATTATGGTTTGTGAAATAAATATGAAAGAAAATTATCCAAGAATTCAAGTCATGAAAATCATCAATTAATTAATAGTATGTGAAGATATTTTAGGGTTTTAGGAAAATTCAAGAAAACGTTCATGGAGGGTTCAAGTCTTTCACAATTTCTATCCAACACATCTATGGGACACATGGAAGAACTTAATACATATTTTAGGTTAGCCTTACATATCTTAAAAGCTCCATAAATCTTGATGAAAAATCTTAACTTGAAGAAGAACAATCAAGAGACCCTTTCTTGAAATTCTTGGGTTTGTTTTCTTGAAAACCCTATGGTTAGAATTTAAGATTTCTCTTATAGATTCATGAATAGATGAAGAAGTTTGGTTTGGAAAGATTGAAATCTATGAAGGAATTACCTTGTTGAAGAATCTTGAAAAAAAGAACCCTAACTTGATGCTTTCTTGAAAATTCTTGAGCGTTGATGTTTAGAAGTGAATGAGAGGGTTTTTAATGAGGAAAACTGTTTTCTACAAGTTTAGGGATATTAGAATAACTCCCCAAAGGGTTATAGGACAAAAATACCCTTAAAAAAAATAAAGGGGGCGTCGTTCGTCGGACTTCTGCCAGGATAGAGCGGCTCCAGTAAAATGGTCATAACTTTTGATGGCGTTGGAAAGAAGACTCAAAGACCTTTAATTTGATAGGTCATGGACCACCCAGTTCGTCATATTAAAAAAGATATGGTCATTGGAAGTCGACCCTTATATGAACTCATTCGGAAACTTAGCAAAGATGAATTCTTTGGACTTGGCTTGGTTTTAGGGATCCCTTATGACCCTAAATCAACTCTAACACCCTTAAATTACTTAGGAAGTGATCCTAACTCATGCACAACTCGAAGTCATCGATTTTAATCCTACACACACATAAAGAATGGTTCGAATCTTGGCAAAAAAATAAATTAAAAATTTGGGGTGTTACATATCACTTGTTGTATCTCACACATCCATCTAACATCCTCGTATTTGCTACTTTCATCTGTTGTACATGTAATTCTCGACCGTCCAACACTTTGTCTCATACAACATAGTTGGTTGGATCACAATCCTAATTTGCATTTGAACATGTGATATGGAGTCATTATTTTAATTAAATCAATGTTTGGACAAGCGAGTTGGGATCACGGTTTGAAATCTAGGAATTCCAAATTGTGATTTAAAAAAATAATAATGTAAAACTTGATCCATAAATTTATATTTTGTGGGGGGGAAAAGAATCACCATTTTAATTTTTTGCAAAAAAAGAAAAAACAAATTTATGCTCAACTTAATGAGATTGTATATACCATGTGAAAAGATTATATGAAAAAATAATTAATTACTACTATTGTTGACTAGTGAATCGTTATAAATTGAAGTGAATTTGAAATTTGTAATTCCAAACAATCATTTACAAGGCACATGAAAATATCCATTTTATCAATGCGACATCTTAAAATATTTTAATATTTTGTTTATGAATTAATCAGGACATGAAAAAAGTAAATTATTTCCTTAGTTTATTTTCCTACATTAGATAACAATCATTAATAACTTTACACTATTGTATGAAGTCAAAGTTTATTTTTATTAGACATTTTTAGATGACATGTTATGATATGTGCAATAAACCTAAATTCAGTATTTAAAAAGTATATATTTTGGCTTTTTTTAAAAAAATAATTAAAAACTCTCTTCTTCTTTACTCTCTCTTTATTACAATTTCATCCAACATCCCACCGTCCTTGCCAGTTGCCATCAGCACTACAATGAACATCTTGAAATCATTATCAGTTTATCACCATCTCCTTCTCTTTTTTCCCTTAATAGTATGGCAACAAAAAGGATATTAGAGAATGGCATAGCTATCACAATCTTTTTTCCTCTCTGCCGCTCTCTCTCTTTTTTTGTTACTAAAATAAAATCTAAAATTAAAAATTTTCAGTTCTACAATAGAATTCAAATCTAATAAACACCCTTTCCTACCTCTTACTCCGTAAAAGAGAGATATAAATATAAGCCGAGGGAAAAGACTAACTGTACGAGGAAAAAGTAGGATAATGTTTAAATGATTAATTTTACTTCCTACAACAAAAGGAAGTGTATCTTTATAGATGTTACATGATTTTTAAAGGAAAAATAAGTAAGAGTGGACATAGTGTTCTAATGACTATTCGTACTTCTTATTTAAAAAGTATGTTTTTTATGGATACTACCTGATTTTTAAATCAATTCATGATTTCATGATCCAACCAAAAAATCTTGAGTCATCAATTAAAAAAAACCGAGTCAAGTGAGCAGCCATGTTATATAATCTTATATAATTTGTCCATAAAAATAATAATATTACTATTCCCCTAAAAAAGACATGGACAAAATCAATTAGTGAAAGTCATACCTACAATCCTACAAACAAAAAAAAGGTAAAATAACGCAAGTATCCTATAGTTAGATATATATTAGATTAATTTATATGCATTAAGCGTGTGTGTCGTATCAATATAAAATATTACATACAAAAAGAATGAAGTATATAATGCGCCAGTTACAATTTATGCAATATTATATTCATTTAAATGTAAAATATATATTCTTGTAAATTCAGTATACGTGTTGCACTTATATCTCGCGTCAATTAATTAGCATAAAATATATATAATTTTTTTATTTATAAAAAATAACAACTAGCATTAAAAATAAATGCAATACTTGCTTAAATGACGAAAATGGGAGTTAATTTTCTTTTAGTAATTTAATAAGTTGTGTTTTATATTTTCTTTTCGTTTTTCGATTGTACATTTTTTTAAAGAAGAAGAACAACGAGGAGGAATTCATCGTATTAAAAGCTTCTAAATATATCGTAAGTTAAATTATTGATGACAAATAACCAATCCACAATGAATATAACAGTTAATGCAAAATGAAGTACAAATCATTTATTTTCTCATACCGTGAGTTGAAAAATTGCGACAGATAATTTTAGTTTAATAAAGAACGAATTTTTATAATTTAACAAAGTTGTAATTGTTAATTGTAGAGTCTTTTAATGAAAGATAAAAAAAAAATAGGAAAAAGCTCGCGGGGGAGAAGGTAACCAGGATTTCAGGAGAAAACCCTAATGGAGTCGTGGTTTTGCGAGGGTGAAGACGTGTGTGAAAATTAATCTAGACAAAAAAACACTCCTGACTGTGGGAAAAAAAGGACTTTAATACAAAATAGCGCTAATTTTGGGTCATATCTTTTTCTTACTATTTTGTAAGATTAATAGTGCAATCTTGGAGCATACTCTATCTATTTGTTGATTTTGTATGATTAACAATACAATAAAAATAAAATACTTGTGGAAGTGATGAAATTTAAATATTTGTGGACCTTATATTGCAACATTATTTGGATGGTTTACCTTTTGAAGCGATTTGCTGGGCATGAATAATGGAGCTATCATCGAATCCAAGAACTGCTCATCAGAATAGTGGCTTGTATCGATACGAGACTTGAGAAGCTGAGTTCTACAGTTGCGGCAGATTAATCGGAGCTCAAGTCATGGCGATAGATTCGACGAGGAAGCTTTATGTAGCTGATAGTTTTTCCATCTCCCACTTTAGTTGCCTTTTTAATTTACTTTGTTTTTTTTAGCTTCTTTTGTTCATTTTCTTAGCTCCACCTATTACTCGATTGGGTTTGTACATATTTATTTAGGGAAAACTACACAAAATAGATCCTTTAAAGAAAATAAAAATTACGAGAATTTGCAAATTGAATTAATTATGGCTCGCGGAAAACATTTAGCTGTAATTATACTTTGAATTTTGTATAATTCGAGCGATTATACAATTGAATTTTGTATAATTCGCGCAATTTATACAAATGATGTGCGCGAATTGAATTGTATAGCGAAATATACAAACATTATAAATTGTATATCGAATTATACAAACGTTTTGCATGAAATGTATAGTGAAATATACAAACGTTATATAAAAACTGCGAATTGTATAGTGAATTATACAAACGTATACAAATATTGTGCAAATTATACAAACGTTGCTATAACTATAGCTACGAATTGTTATTAGCAAACTATAGCTATGAAGCATAATTAATGTGTTTTTTTGAGTGTCTATATGCGAAAATTCCCCTTAAACAAACTATTTACCACTTCATACTCCTTCCCTAGATAATTCTTTTATATACCCCTTTGGCCAAATTAATTACCCCTGTACCCCCTTTAATTATTTTTAAATTCGTGCGCTGACGTCTTGCTAACATTAGCGTCCACCCTACATGATATCGATAGGGTATCATATGCCGATGGAGTACCATAGAGGATTAAGCTTAGTTCTATATGACACTGATATGGTATCAACATACCGACGGAGTATCACAAAGAATATATTTACTAATTAGTTTAATAAATAAAACTGTGAATTTTAATAATTTTCTCTTAATTGTTTTATTTTTATTTCTTAAAACAAGAGTCCAATCCTATATGATACCGATAAGGTATCAATATATTGTTATGGTATCATTGAAGATTATAAAAGTGTCACATTAAGGATTTTCAATATCTTTTTTTAATCAAAATATCATTATAATAAATAAATATACAGTGGTAGTATCATTCATGTAATATCGAATGACTTAGAAAAATCTTTATGATACTATCACAGTATATATATACTACGATGGTATCATTCAACATTTATATGAAACGATCCTTAATGATTATATGAAATGATCTTTAATGATACCATGCCAGTATATGATGATTTTCATGGAGATGTAGCTGAAGGACTGAAGTAGACATTAATGATACCATGACAGTATATATATATACTGTGGTGGTATCATTAAGAACTGAAGCATCCTCAATGGGACCATGTCAGTATATTGATGTTGCGACGGTATTTTGCTCGAGAATCTCATGCCTTGGGGAATATGAATTGTAAAGAGGTATTTATTTGTAATTATTTTATTTTTATGAAGCATGAACTTAGTTTTTCCATTTATTTATGGGTTCAATAAAAAAAATACGGGCCTCATCATTTAATTAAAAAATAATAACAATGCAACATTAACAATGTAGCTTATTACTACTAGTATTTTTTCATCCTCATTTTGATACTCCTATAATTAAATATACTAGATTTGTTTACGTGCATTTCACGTGTATTGTGTCAATATAAAAAAATACCCCCAAAAAATAAAATATATAATATTACTACATGAATTGAGCGCCCCAACAAATAAAGAAAATCTAGAATAAACATGAAAGCCAAATATTATGACCCGCCATTAAAGTCTATGTCCGTGGCACTAAACCTTCACACTTCCTCTCTCTTCCCTCCTTCCCCTTTCTTTTGTCATAATAAACTAAATCTAAAATTCAAAATTTCACATTTATAATTAATTAAAATAAAATACCTCCAAAAGAAAAGAGGGAAAATGTGGACCTAGGGGGACTATATGTAAGCATAAGCACGATAAAAGGGTGGACATAGTGTTCCAATGACTATTCACACTTCTTACAAAAAAAAAAGTGTCTTTATGGATATCACTTGATTTTTAAATCAATCCATGACTTCATTACCCAAACAAAAAATCTTGAATCATCAACAAGGAAAAAAATCGAGTCAAATGATCAGCCATGTTATTTAATCTGCCCATAAAAAAATATTACTATTTCCCTAAAAAAGACGTAAGCAAAACCAATTAGTGAAAGACATACTGATAATTATACAAAAAAGTAAAATAAAGTAATTATTCTATAACTAGATATTACATTAGTTTACGTGCATTGCACGTGTGTATCGTGTAAATATAAAATATTGTATACAGAAAGAATGAAATATGTAATATTGCAGTTACAATATGGTGTAATATTATTTTTATTTAAATGTAAAATATGTGTTCTTATAATTCTAGTACACGTGTGTTGCACGTACATATCACATCAATTAATTGACACAAAATATATAAATAACAATTAGCCCTAAAAATAAATTCAATACTTGCTTAAATGATGAAAATGAGAGTCAATACTTTTTTTAGTAATTTAATTTGTGTTTTTATATTTTATTTTTATTTTTTGATTATAAATTTTTTCAAAGAAGAAGAAGGAGGCTCAACGTATTGAGGACTTTCAAACACATCACAAGTTAAATCATTGATGACAAATAATCAATCCACAAAGAATATGAAAATTAATGCAAAATGAAGTTACACTATTTCATTTATTTTCTTATACCGTGAGTTGAATTTTTTTGATAAATAACTAATTAGTTTAATAAAGAACGGATTGCTATAAAGTCAACAAAATTATACTCCCTCCGTTTGGTAAGTAAATTGTGCTTCATATCAATGTATAGTTGTTGAAAATGTCGTTTCACAAAAAAACTTGACGGTCGATTAGATTGAAATTGTTACATTTCGCTTAATTTTTATTATTACACTTTGTTTTGAATAAAATGAAAAAAGGGAAAATTTGTATAGTAATTTAGGAGAATATTAATGACTTTTTCTAAAACAAAAGAGCAATTAAAAAGCATATATATAATTAATATTTTATTATGCATATGTAGATAATAACGAATGAAAATCATCTGATAAGGATAATGACTAAACAAAATACCATGTATAAACATCTAACTTCTATTAAATTAAAATTTGTGGCACTGATAAATTAAAATTGGATTTATATTCACCCTCTTCTTTTGGCCTTTATTTTAGAGAGTTATTAGTATTTTCTATGCTACTAGTGTACTCCCTCTTTTTTCCAAAATAAATGGTGATTCATAAAGTTAAGAAGGTCTTTATTTGTTTCTTCCAGCCTCCAGGTTTAATCTTATTTAAATAACCAAAGTTTTACATAATCAAACAATTATTAAAAAACAGAAAAAATAAATTAAGGAGGTGTTGGCAAACGAAAAGGAGAAACCAACTACATGATTAGACATACTCCACTATTATTATTTATACGTTTAAGATATTAAGTACCTTATCACTAATTAACAGTTTCAATTCCTATCATATATTGAGGAATATATATAGTTCTGATGTGATTCACATATATATAGAATAACAGATACATATATAGGAGAGTTTCGAGCGAAATGAAGAGACGAGCGAGATTTGTTATATATCTTGAATACAAATTACAATGTCTCTAAATAATTAACTCTTAAACTATCGAGTTTTGTGTGAGTTTTCCAAACTAAAAACATCGAAACGGAGGGGGGTAGTATGTAAGGTGTAAATCGTAATCTGGAATAAGGAGTATACCTTTTTTCATCAAAATGTGCAACTTTGACAGAATTTATGGGGGGAGTTTTGGAACTATAAATTGTTGAGAAAGGAAATTAAATGGCCAAATGGCTGATGAATCAAAGTTTAAATTAGTCTGGGGTCCGTCCGGTCAATGCTCATCTGCCCAACTGTGAAAGCTTATTTATCCAGGCGAATGTCTTCTTCTCGTTCATTACGCCCTTCTGCCACGTGTCCTTTCTCATAAATAAATATTGTAGCTATAAATATATACACTTACTACTACTTGCCAATATATAGCCTTCATACACTCTCTCTCTAGAGTGATATGGATAATAATGGTAAACATGTTAACATTGGTGGTTTAGGAAATGAAGGATTTCATGGTTATCACACATCATCATTCCCACAACCAACCCCTCCTCCACCTGCTCATGGTATGCTTAATTCTCTTTTACTTTTACAAATGTATTACTCACTATTAACTCTCAGATAAAATACATCACTTTTTCAGACTTTATTTGTGGGCAATGTTTTTGTTAATTTGGGCTAATAAATTTCACTCGTCATTTCTCTGCTGGATCATCGATCTACTGGTACATGGTGCGGCCATGATTCTGGTTTTCTTAAAGACAAAATTAAGGGAAACAAGTGGCATGCATGCAATCTTTTAACCTATAGCTATCTCCTCTCTACCCCTTTTCTACACGTGTACCTCTCCACCTCCAAAAATACATACACTTACTGCTTTAATTAAATAAAGAAAGAGAGGGAGAAATTAAACAAACTACCAAGTTTGAAAAAACACAAATTAAAGCCATTATTTTTGGCATAAATAATATTACTATGTATCCCATGCTAATTAACACAAGTAAATTTAAATTTGTTCCTGTATCACAATTATATATGTTAAAAAGAAAAAAAGGCTTTTGAACAAATGCAAGTTTGGATGGTCTGATAAATGCGAGGGAATATAGTTTGTATTCACCATCTCTTTTGTCCAAATAATACGTGTTTTTCTAGAAATTGGAGTTTACTGGAGGTAGAATATTGAGCTAGATAATGTCAAGGGGTTCATTCGTGGGCAGTTAGTTTTGTAATTTCTTCAATACTTGAAAAGTTACCTGCATTAGTTAATTAATACTAGCAAATGTGACTTAATAATGTTTAATTAGACGAAGGTTTTGATGATATGTATATACTATACTTTTTCATTTGACTCTGATGCAAATTTGTTGTTGTATGGAAATTAAGCTACGGAGATGAGGATGGGAGTGCCCGCTCATCTCAACCAACAGGCAGAAGATTCTGAATGCACCATTCGGGAGCAAGATCGATTCATGCCAATAGCAAACGTGATCAGAATCATGCGCAGGATCCTTCCTCCCCATGCCAAGATATCCGATGACTCCAAAGAGACCATCCAAGAATGTGTCTCTGAGTTCATAAGCTTTGTAACAGGTGAAGCCAATGAGCGTTGCCAGCATGAGCAGCGCAAGACTATCACAGCTGAAGACATTCTTTGGGCAATGAGCAAGCTTGGTTTTGATGACTACATTGAACCCTTGACTTTGTACTTGCATCGTTATCGTGAGTTTGATGGTGGTGAGCGTGGATCCTTGAGAGGGGAGCCTTTGCTGTTGAAGCGTCCAATGGTTGATCCACCCTATCACATGCTGCCTCATAATTTTCCAATGGCTCATCGGCATGCAGGTTACTATGTGTATCCACCACAAATGGGCAATGGTACTTATATGCAGGGGGATGGAATCGCTTCTCAGTGTGCTGTGGTTGCTGTGGGAAGTGACGACATTGAGTCTCCTGCAGAGGAGGGTCAGGAGTGATCAGTTTCACTGCTGAAGGAATTAATTAAGCTGTTGTTGAAGCTTCAAGAGCAGTGAAGAAAGTAGACTGCCGTCTTTTATCTGTTACCTAATCTAGGATAGCTCTTTGCAAAGTTGAGGAATGTTTCTTTCGAACTAAGTGAGCCAAATGTGACCTCTCCAATTAGCTGTTTGTATATAATGCTGCCTGTCTATTTTGAGTATTCGGTGGTGCTTTCTTGTGACTTATTTATATTTTGATGCAAAATCCTTGAAACCAATCAAGTTTTTCATTCACAAGTATATGCATGCAGTGATGAAGGACTCAAACATCAGATGGACTAATAGAGTTGCAACAAGCCAGATCTATATAGTGTACTACACCTTCGGGCCTTAATCAATTTGCTGTAATGGATTACACAGCGCAGGAAGAACACTTAGATAGGACAGACTATTTTGGTCAAATCTACTAGGAAAAAAAACATATCTTTTTGCCATCTCAAGTTTGCTGAACCATATAACACAACAAAACTATCCTTCCCAACATGCTTATGTACCCAAAAAGATGAGGAACAACACGAGGAAGAAACAAAGTCATATAGTGCAAAAGGAAAATTAAAGCCAAGCACGTTCTCAACAAGGCAAACTTCACTATAATTACCGTCTCTCCAGGGCAAATTCTGGAGAACAAATACAATACCAACAACTATCCTGATAGGATCTAAAGGAAGCTTTTGAAACTTCAATTCTCAATGCACTGCCTTTTAGACTCATGATCATCTTTCTCTTCAGTCTCTTCTTCCAGTTCAATATCATGTATTTTAACCTCGTGATCATTTTTCCCTTCCGTAACTTCTTCCCGTTCAATATCATTATCACCCTCACATCTTTTCCTTAGTGGAATCACTTCAAAGAATGAAGTTTTCCAGTCTCCTGTCTCCAAGTATTTCAGAAGTATCTCTACCACTTGATTGACTGTAAGGACCTGCACAAGAAAAATACATGTTAGACAAACAGTGTTTTCAAAATTTTCTACACAGACCATATAGTAAAGTGCCACTAACAATTTATTGGCAAAGAAAAGAGAATCTACTATTGACCATATTACCAGTCTAACAACAAAAAAATTGGAGCATTTAGACTTTCCATATGTTATGAGCAATCATATGTTCTTTTTTGATGACATGAGCAATCATATGTTCTCTCAAGATGTAAGACCCCCATGATACACCTAACCTTTATCTGCCCTCTATTGAAGAGCCCCATGACTTGAGCATATTAACGTTCCGTTCTTTGATTTGAAATATTTTGGTTTCAGGGTTCTTATTGGCATAATACATAGATAGATAACTTTGAGGATGCACATCTAGATACCTCAACTTGTCTCCATTGTGTCAGTTGAACACCAACTTACAAGATGATCATCTAGACATCTCCAAAATTTATGTGTCACTTTGGCATTGGGAGTCCACGAGACACAATGAGGACGAGTTGAAGTGTCTAGATGTGCATTCTCAAAGTAAAGTTGGAGTATTTAGTTGCCAACTGAGGCTAAGTTAAGGTGTCTATCTATATATCATTCCTTCTTAATTAATGTTAAATTAGAGGTGTAATAACTTCAATGAGTTTGTTCTTTTTGTTGGAAAATATAAACATGCATGGAAAAAATAATAATTTGAACTCATAAGCCAGAAGCAATTCAATACTGTACACATCTCAATTTTCAAGTAAAGGAGAGATTTAATATTTTTATTATAAAAGAAACCATTATGCCTATCCCTTTTATACTAATCATTTGGTTTCTGACTTTTTCATGTTACAGAGTGATGATTTGAATTTCACTATTGATTAAGATGAGCAAAATAAGCTCACAAATGGCTCTTGACCTGTCTAGAACCCCTTTTCAGCCCATTCTCTTACAGGTTTCAAAACAGCTTGACCCATATTTTAAATGCGATGGTTAAAATAGGTTGAGAGCGGATGGGTTGTGGGGTGGGGGATGGGGCACACAAATATGAGTTGAATTTGCCACCACTAGCTGTACCAAAAGATAAAAGATTCACTATTCATGCATCTGCCTAGTGGTTTCAAATTTCAATGATACGCTGCTGGATCAATCATGTTGCTAATATTAAAACTTCTTCTCTGACAAAATACATGCTCAAAATAAAGAACCAACATATTACTAGAAAGATAAATGGTGCCACTAAATACATATAAGATAATTAGAGGTCCAACATCTTTGAGATATTGATCAAGGTAATATTGAATTATTACCATAGAACTGGATAGCTTAAGGCGGTGCATATTGAAGGAAACACAAACAAGATTCTTTTGGCTTCAAGATAAACCTGAATAGCCATAGTCTCTCAGACTAGTATGTATGTCCTATGATCTCTCGGTGCCTCTTGAATAATTCGATCTCAACTCTCAGATCTAGGAAGTTCCAACCACTATGAAATACCAGCAACAATTTGAAACTAACAGTTTATACATGCTAGTGACGTGTCTTTTACCTCAGAATACATTCATATGTTAAGCAGTTCGATGTTTTTAATTCTATGGAGCCCCTACCCTAGTGCTCTAGAAAACTATGAGCCAATAATCCAATCTGCTGATTATTGACATCCTTTAACAAGAGAGGTCAAAGTCAAATTACCCAACTTTATATCATCTGGAAAAAAAGAAAAAGAAAGCATAACACTTCATTGATGTCCTGCAGAGACATGGCAAAGCATTTAAAGAAAGTTCATATAGCAAGTCACGAAACAGTAGCATTTAAAGAAAGTTCATATAGCAAGTCACGAAACAGTCTTTAGATTTTCTTCCAGCATAGATGCAAGGAGCAGTCTCTTTAGAGTTCAGCTTCAAGACATATTAAGAGCCTTATTAGCCAGAGCTGTTTTTCAGGGGAATAACTGAGGCACATAGCGTAGCAGCACACCTTAAATAATCGTCTTAACCAGCAAAAACAATTGTCAAGCATAAAGAAGGTTGCAAGCACTCATTACCATAGTTTACAATGAAGGGTTCTCAAGGCAACATAGAGAAGTAGCTCAATGATTTGCAATACTAAACATACCTGGGAACTAGACATCTTTAGGTAAGTTCCTATTGGGAGTTTTGCTGTTTGAATCCCTTGGTCTTCTGCTTTTTTCATGGTTAGCCCTTTCCACCGATTCCTATCCACCAACCCACCAATAATATATATATGCTTTGGATCAAGGACGTCTAACGTTGTTTCTGAGTCAGCAGTGAGATATACAAGGCGTTCCTTCTGATCTTGGAATGCCTCAATATATGGCCCATTCTCCTTCTCAATTAACCACTTGTCAAATCCTGGTAGTCTCTGCAACTGATCTTGCATTTCTCCTTGACAGCCAGTCAACCAAAGGTGAGCAGGACAACTACATCTTCCATTCACCGCATAACAGTACATGATCTGCCATAAGTCCAATAGCTTTAGCTTGTTCGCCTCAAACATGTAAGGTAAAAGTGCATTTGTAAAGCAGCAAGAAACGGGCAAAAATAATTCAAGATTCAGCTTCATGCCATGAGTATTCAAGTATGCCGCAACTTTCACAGAAACCATATATAATCAAACCATCTAAGGATAATGGAATAAATACAATGACTTTAGGCTTCTAGGCTCTAGCAACGGAAGTATTTTATGTGAAAAGGCACCAGTTCACCAAAAATGTGTATAGTGTAAAATTCATTCATATGGAGACAAATTGAAACTTAACCTAAAAAGAAGAAAGAAACCTGTTGAACGAGGCTATGGAGCTCACTGGAATTCATGAGGTGATCAAACTCGAGGTCGATAACTACATTTTGGCCATTTTCTTTAGCTTTAGTGAGCCTCTGCATCTTCTTTCCTTTTTCTTCGGAGCGTTGGTCCATTCTCTCTTTCCTCAAGCACTTCCTTGACTCTATCAACTGTTGTTTCTCCTCTTCAGTGGCGCCAGCCAGCTTCTCCTCCCATTCCTTACGCTTGCGCTCCCCTTCTCTCTTCTTCTGCTCTTTCAGCAATGACCTTTTCTCCGCCTTTTTGACCTCGTATCGTTGCTGTTTTAACAGTTTCTTCTGTGCGTTCTTCGACAGCGGTGGGCATGGCTGCTGCTGTTCGACTTGGACTTCCACTTCTTCCTCACCTGCCATTGTTTTCCCTTCTTCCATAGCAGAAAGACATTTGCTTAACATTGGGGCTTTAGCACAGGAGGGCTCTGGAACTTTGGGCCTCCACTGTTTCACTCCTGCCCCTGCCCCGAAAGTGTTATTAGACCCAATGTAAATTATTTGTCATTAATAGAGTCATGATCCAAAATATTTACCCTCTTACCTTATTTTTTTTCTTTTAATTTCGTTCATGACATCACCTGATGTCAGCATCACTGTTTTTCTTTGATACCATCAAAATCAAAGTATATGGTGTCAATAAGTAGTTTCACTGAAGCACTGTCTCTTCCTACTTGATACCATCTGAGTATATATATATATTCATGATATCAAACGTGTATTTATGCTAGTACCCCTTCCCTTATTCCTTTTTGATACCATTAGAGTATATTATACTTTGATGGTATCAAGCAATTTATCAAGAAGGAAGAGATAGTGATTCAGGGAAACTGCTTGATATCATGAGAGTATATTATATACTCTCATAATATTAACTGCACGAAATAGTTAAAAATAAGGGGTATGAAAGTAATAGGGTATTCAATAGTAAATAGTTTCCTTTTTGGGTATAATAATAATTATCCCATTTTATTTGAAAACTACTTAAAAATTATTATTATTATTATAATATGACTAGTTTGAACTCACTTCACTCGATATAAAAAGTTAGGTAAGTTGTTATAAAGAGAGAAAAAACATGAAAAGACACACAAATTATAATTATTACTTATTTACACCCCGTTTTCCTTAGTTTTTGCTTTTTTATTATTATTATTATTTTATTTTATCTTGTCATCTCTTTTTTCTCACCTGTGTTCTTAACAACTTCGTCTTTAACCCCACCCTGACTATAAATCTGGCAACAAATTTATCCTTTGTTCTTACGCGGACTTTCAAGGCCAAAGATCCTAGGAATTTACAAGTTAATCCATAGTCATTGTTAAGAGATGAAGAAGCTAACCATACACTAAGGGTAAAATAATTGAAACATGCAGTAATTTACATATGGAAACAATAACTAATATGAAAAACCAACATTTAAAGTAATAACATATTTTTGGGGGGAAACTAAGGTATAAACATCATAAGACTTACATGAGTAATCTGAGAGAGGTTTTTCTTTCGGAAATCACGAAGGACTTTGCAAATAAACTAAAAACTTCATACAAACACACTTATTATTATTTCAAACTTTAGTATAAGCTAGGGATGATTGGTTGGAGGAGTTGGATATTGTACATGAAAGGAAGGGTAATATGTTGGAAATTTGTAGTAGGTTGATTCTCTCTAAATTCTTTCAATTCTTCTCACTATATCTTTTCAATTCATACAACTATCTCTTATATAGACTCAAGAGATAAGAAATAAAAAGTTTAAGACACGCTACGTGGCCCAATTATTGATGGCCGACAAACTGATAAGATTTTTTTAATAGTGCGCGTCGGATGCTCATTGGGCCCCACTGTCACAAGCATTATTAATTTTTATCTTTTTGACTGACACAGACAGACACGTGCTTATCAACAATTTTTTCCTCTTTTGGAGGATAGTGACAACACTCTTTTACAAGACAATAGTGGGCATACCCACACGACACATTTTTTTACTTTGTATAATAACCACAAACGTCTTTATCTTTCAGCATCTTGATCTCATCTTAGTATAGATATTTATCCTCTTGTTTTTATTGGCTCTGTATTAGTATGAACTATGTATCTAAATTATGTAAGGCAATGGAGTCGAAGTTCATTCCTAAGTCATCATCTTCATAAGGGTCTTGGACATCTTGATAATTATTACTCCCAAAGTCTTCATCTGAACTTAGTGTTCTTATCGGACTGGTGTTGGCATCTTCATCTGAATTTGAAACTATTCTATCATTTTCTGGATTTGGACCGTTTTTACTAATAACATGCTTATCTTGTTTGTGATCTTTAAAAAATTATTTCAAAGTCTGCTTAATTATGGCTTCGATTTTGTTATTTTTTTCTCTTTCAGAGCCATAGTCTTTCTGGAACTGTCGTTTTGAAAAGTTTTAGGTAATCTTCTTCGTGAGGAATAAGATCCCTCTTCTTCACTTTTTGGCAAAGTAACAGCCGTTAACGGATTTGATATGTTTTTACCAGTTACTGTTTGAACCGGACTAGTTGTATCTTGATCTGATACAGTAAATTTCTTAGCATTCAGAAGGGAATGCACGTCTGTCTCATCTATTTTTGGTTGAGATGGAGAACTCATTTCTGGAGTCTGTGTACCTATATCTATCTTAAGAACAAACTTACCTTGGAAAGTCTCGATCTACTTCATAAGTCTCGTATTTTCTTGAATGAGGGCCTTATTTTTAGTATTGAGTCTTTTGAATGCCTTAGTCGTAGTAGAACAATGATCACAAAAAATAAACTTGTCTGGATCTTTTTGGATATTATATTGAGGAATTTGGGTTGGGTTTTGTCTTAGAGCTGGAGAAATATAGTAATTTGGCCCAAGCATTCCTCTGGCATATTCTAAGGCTTCAGTAAAATTATTAAAACCTTTAAAAAGAGAGTTTTTTACTCTATTTATTGAGTCTAAAAAGATTCTTAGACTCAATATTAATGAGATTGAGAGTTTATTTATAATAGTTTCTAAGGTTTCTAAGTGGCGTATTACTCCTTTGTCTTTTAACTGGGTGTTATCATTAAAATTTGTAATTAAGTCTATCAAAGAATTGTGATGTTTATCTTCAGAATGTAATATGTGTTCTCCTTGTGCGAAATTACACCTAGTAGTATTAGTTTTATGTAAAGCCTTGTATTTCTTTTTAGGATGTATTCTTAAATCTAAGTATTCAAGATGTTTTAGTGAATCTATTTTGTTTATCATATGGAGTTAACTTTTCAAAGTACCTCGTATAATTCTATCTATAAGTACTAAATCTAATGTCGTCTTGTATGCTAGAGATTTCTCGAAGTAACTCTGCTCTAAGCTCAGTCTGTTCTTTGTATATACCTTCTATAGAATAAGGCTGTATTTGAAACATTGATTTATCTAACTGTTTTTTTAACCAGGCAAGGTTCTTTTTAAGTTCAGATCTAAATTTTCGTTCTTCGTGTATCCAATTTTGTATTAATCAAATTCTCATTACGTATTCTAATGGCATGAATATTATCCTAATGGAATAAAATGAAGTATTTCCTTGTAACGTCTTATACTAATATTAGAGTAACTAACTTGTCTTTCTAGACCTTTTTAACTGTGTGTATAAATATCCTGTGTATTGATCTAGATCTGCTTTAGAATGGTTTAAAAATTGCCTTAACTCGTTTTCTACCTTTGTTACTTTTAAATTGTGACATAGTTCTTCTTGAAGCCATTTATGTACTCGTTTAAATTTCTAAAATAAAGGTTGATTTTGCATTAATTTTTTATCCTAGCTGGTACGCCTTGTCTCTTATGCGCATATTACACCATCTAATTCTATTATTACTGTATCTTATTTCTCTTTCATGACTTTGTATTTTCCACCTTAAGGCATTTATAAGATCTCCTTTAACTACTCGTTCTTGTCTAAATCAGTTATATTTTTTATCCAAGTGATCTACTGTTTCTACTATCCGTAAATATTCTTCTAATTTTCCCTTTAATTGTTCGGCGATTTGTTTTATCTTGTATTCGCGATATAATAGCCAATATCTAGATCTTACATCTCGATATGCAGAATGTCTTTTCATAAAATTTTAGATTGTGTTTTAAGCTGTATTACACGGGATATATATATATATATATATATATATATATATATATATATATATATATATTGCATATAAAAAACTTTGTAACTTATTTTTTTGCGTGTGTGTATAAATGAAAATATATAATATTTTATTTCTAATAATGACACATTCAATGTAATTTAAATAATTTTGAGATAATGGATAAACGCAGACCTTTATGAAGGTAGAGATATACATTATTTTTGATAAAAACTCAAATAAAAAAAAGATGTTTGAAACAATGTTATAAGAAAATGTGTAGCATAGCAAGATACAGATTATATGGAGCAACATATGTTAATACATACTAAAGAAAAGAAAACTATACTGCTGATAAGGATAGGAGGCTAGCTCCCGCCTTCTTACGGAAAAAAAAAAGAATGAATACGGATCTTCTTTAGTGGATTCCTTTCGTTTATGTTTAGTCCCCTGAATGTCTTTTCCACATAAAATATATCCACACTAAGTTATTTATTAGCCTCCTACCATAATTTTTGATCTTCGTACACTCTTATATAAGGGCATGTCCATAATAAATTACACTTGTGTCAAGTCTAATCATCTCTTAATTTTTCTTCAACCTACCTTTGTCTCTCTTAACCCCACTACCACCAACCTCTCACACCTCCTCATTAACTCATTCATGCAACTCCTTTTTACATACTTGAATTATCTTAATCTTACTTCTTTCGTATTGTCCTTCATACAACTATCATAAGAGCATGATATTCTAGCTACCCATACTGATAAATGAAAGAAGCTCATCACGTATGATACCAACGATGACTGTTTCATTATTGTTCTTTTTATTCCATACCACATACAGACACCTTTGATTCATCAACATTGACGAATGTTCTAAAGGGGAGGATGTTATATCCCGTATTTTATACGGTTGGATATTTTAAGATAGCCGTGGTAAAGTTAAGGGAATGACCATCTTCCAAAATTTATTTTAATATATAAGTTGGTTATGAATATTATTTATGAACATTAATAGTGTGGAAATATTGGGAAACACAAAGAGAAAAAAGGAAAATTCGCAAAGTGGCCTATGGTAACTAAGGGTGTTCATGGTTCGGTTTGGATCGGTTATTGATTAAAACCATAACCAAACCAACTTAGTCGGTTTTTAAATGTCTAAAACCATAACCAAACCAAGTAAAATAATAACCACGGTTTGGTTATTGTCGGTTTGGTTCGGTTTGGTTCGGTTTTTCGGTTTATTGTCGGAAAGACATGTTGATGGCAAATTAGGTCCACCAAACTTGCAACGTAGTTTATATTTACAAGAGCAAGTCAAATAGGGGTTCCAAAATACAAACAACTTTGTCCATAAATAAAAAAATTACATATTTAAACTAAACTAACTAGATATTAGAGAATCCATAGACCATAATATAATCAAAAGTACATCTTCCTTAGCTTAAGCTCCAAACTAATCAATGCTCAAAACAGTAGGGTTTTTACTTTCTAGGGCTATTCACATAGTTGGAAGTGAAAATGTAAAAGGAAAAGAAAGAGTAGGGTTTTTACTTTCTAGGGCTATTCACATAGTTGGGCTTCAGAGTTGAGAGTTGAGAGAGTTGGGCTTGGATTGGGCTTGGATTGTTGGACATAATAAGTATATTAAAATTAAATTAATAATTAAAAGGTATAAAATATTTTTAATTATTTATGAAAAGCTAATATTATACATATAAATAATTATAATTTTTATGTATATAATTATCGGTTTGGTTTGGTTATTTATTCGGTTATTTTTTACTATAACCATAACCAAACCAAATATTATCGGTTATTCAAATTTAAAACCAAACCAAACCAAACCAAACTGAATGTCGGTTTTTTTATTCGGTTTGGTTAAATTTTCGGTTTGGTTTTGGTTTTAACCAAAATCGTGAACAGCCCTAAATTGGTAACATTGTGAAAGGCTAGGGGTAAAACGAGAATTTCACAAAGTGTTCAAGAATGTTCTTGAAAGACTAAAGTGTTCAAGAAAATTCATGTAGGTGTGGGCCCCACATGCCACATAACAGCTGTGGTTGGAGGAGGTGGTGCGTTGACCCAATGAGGGCTTGACACGTGTCACCACTTAGGATATGACATGTGTCACCCCCTAAAATGGCCTATATATATATATATGTTTGATGATCAACCTTATCAACAAGTCATTTTATCTTCCAAGTTCAAGAGAGTTCTAGAGAAAGAAAGAAGAGAAAACTAGAGAGAAAGACCTACAGATTTGGAGAAGAAAAAAGGTAAGTTTTTTTATTTCGTTTCGTGAATCAATTATCTAGAGTATACCAGGATGTTATGAAGGTATTGGTAATGTAAATTTATGGTTTGGAGCAGCCCAAAACGCTACCAAACAGCCCCAAAATTTTAGCCACGCTATGAGAGCTTCCGAGGCAAGTTTTGGCGAGTTTTGGTGAATTTCGAGCAAGGTAAGGTTTTCTCTTTCAATTGAAGTTTATGAGTTTGTTATGGGGTATGTTAAATGTATTAAATGATGCTGGAAGTGGAAAAAATGTATAAGGATGCTTGACGTTAGAAATAACTAAATAGAAGTCGTAGTAATTAAATCGAAGTCGCGTAATGTGTTGTCGTTGTGGTTCTGCGGTTGCAGCTAGTTGAGTTGCGTGTTGTAGGGCTTTAAAGTATTTTAAAAGGGTGTAGGTATTGCTGGTTGCAGCCACACGACCCCCCGTTTGATATGGTTAGAGATTTTATGAAATAAAGGTTAAGAACTCTATTTTGGTATCGTAAATTTTGAGCTAGTTGTTTGGATTTGTATTGTGGGATATTGAAGTGACTTAATGGTACATGTGCTGCTGGTTGTTGTTGTTGGATGATTTTTGATATTATGGCTGATTTGAAATTTCGGGATGGTGTATTTACAGGAAAAGTGCTGCTGAAATTTCGATAGATAAAATGCTAGTTTAGGATGAGAATCTTGGATATCTACAGCTAATGTTTGCATTCGTTAACATTATTATAGATTTTTGGGAAGGCCAAGAGTTAAGTGGGATGGACTAAGGAAGCGTACAAGGTATGTGAGACTTACCCTTTTCTTTCAAGGCATGATCCCGATGTTATGATTTCATAAGTGCTTTCATATTTTCTTTGTTTTCAAAAGCTAGGTGTCAATGGTCCCAAGGAAATGACTACTTTTCCTATAACCCATCAATGTTTTCCAAAATGTCTATATTTTTTCAAAATAAAGGTTTACAGTATTACAAGCTTTTATGACAATAATGATGGATATATTTTACAACGACATTGATGGTGTTGAAAATGAGAATATGTCTATGATGGTTATGATAAGAACGACTTCATGCCTGAAAGGTGCTTACTATGACTCTCGTCTTGATTTTTGAATAATAGTCTCATCTTATAGCAATTATTCCTTCCAGGTGAGACAAAGCGACCATGGTTAGTCTATAATACAATTGGAGGTTACTGACCTTCTATCACTCCGATAGATATATGACTTTCGTTGGGCTCTCATGCATGTTGTCTATATGTCTATGTATATGTATATGTATATGTATATGTATATGGGGGATATGGGGAAGGGCCATATGTTGCGCTATAGACGCATTGCCACCTGGTCAGTTAGCTTAATTTTCATCTCGGACATGAGATGTCTGGACGCGGGACATATGTGGGCGAGCCAACATCGTTCGGTGCTATGACATGTTCTATTTTCTATGCATATGAAAAAAATATTTTTAGAGAAAAGACAAGCATGCATGGCATCCGGCCTAAAAGGGCACTCATATGTACTGATTACTCTCTTATCTCACTATATGTTCTATGATTCTATGATATGGTTGTTCATACCTTATGTTCTTTATTATGCTGATTTTCATGCCTTACATACTCGATACATTACTCGTACTGACCCCCTATTTTTTTCGAGGGTTGCGTTTTATGCCGTGCAGGTACACCCAGATGAGTAGAAACTATTATAGAAGATGTTCTAGCGGGGCTAGCAATTCCACTTGTTCCTGGAGTGTTGCCGAGTCAGAGTATATGCGCTATGATGTTTTGTTCGAAGTTAGAGACTTTGCAGACAGAGTCGTGGGTATAGAGTGTCAGCTTTGTAAGCGACGTCACCAGCCGATATGTTATTATGTCATATGTCACGAGTTTTATGGGATAATGGATTTTGGAAAGCAAGATTCACAAAGCTTAGCTATGTTTTTCATTTCTTTTTGATGTACAAGTCTAAAGAGATTAAGTATGTAATACGAGGCAGCGGGTTCGCTCTGCTCCGAGCATGGGATCGGGTGCCCATCATACCCTATTAAAATCAGGGTGTGACACATAAGATTCAATTGTGGAATCTCTCTATTCTTATTAATTGTGACAAAACATCTTATCATGTTCGGAGTGTTTGCGTAAGAAATTCACTATGAAAATTGACATGACACTTTCCCTAAAGAGTATGATGTGTCTGACCTTGTTTATTTTGATCCTTACCTACCTACTCCAAAACATTATCCATATTTGATAGTAAAAAATTTATGGTCAAACTCTAGTTAAATTGGAAGTTTAGTGTAAGATATAGAAATATGATTAAATAGAGGGACATGAAAAGAAAGAAACTTAAGGTGTAAATCTGGGGATAAATATGTGCTGAAGTCAAGAGGTCGGATGTGTTGCCTTTCTTTTCTTTCAACTAAAAAAGTGGAGTAATTTCCTTTTTTTTCTCTCTCTCTCTCTGTCTCTCTACAAAAAAACCTCCGGAGCTAAATGTCCTAATACTCTCTGTTGGGACAGAAAACGACAGAGACCATGGCTTCGAAGCTCCAACTTCAGCTCAAGGAGCTCGGATCCAAGCTTGAAAACCCTCCAACTAGTAAAGACTCTCTTATCAAACTCTTAAAGGTGCGTTAACAAACTTCTTAATTCTTCGAAACTAACTTGTTTTTCAATTATTCACATTCAATGCACTGCTTCCATTTTTGTTCTGCTTTTTTGCTTTAGATAATATCTACATAGTTGAAGCTCATGCAGTCTTGCTCGTTATTTCAGTTGAATTAGGGTTCGTTGTATAAATTCCTGTTTCCCCTCTTCCCAAAAGTGGGAAAATTGGATAAAGCTTTCTACTTTTCGTTTTTCTTTTGGATATAATGCGAAATTTGGGTCTTTTTTAGTTTCTTCTTTAGTTACATGGGGTTTTATTTATGTTGCTTTTCTGTTTTAAGTGCAGTGTCATTCCTTTTAACTATTTTCATGGCTTATTGTCTTTTTCACTTCCTCAATTTAGGGAAATTTTCCATTAAGTGAATTAATAAACTGAAGAACGTGAAGAATCCAACTATAAAGCTTTCGACTTTAGGTTGCAGATGAGCTTCCTTCGCAGAATTAAAGCTTTAATGGGTTCCTTTGGCTTCTCCCCCTTTCTTAAGAATATACAAGCATGTGTATACACTACGCTGGAGAATGTTTTTTCTTCATACACTGTGCTGGATGAATAGCTATATATTATGTGGTCAGTTCGCCCAATAGAAAAATCATCTACTTTTTCTTTTTGGTGTGGGTGTGTGTAAACAATGATCTCTTTTTAGAGATTGCATGTTTCCTATGCATACACAGGGCTCTAGGAAATTTGTAGTCGGAAATGCTGGAATTAGTTTGTCATCCTGCTATAGTACCACTAGGATAGACACATTCCAATGTAGTTTGATTTTAACTTCAAACCAAAATAAGGTATCTTAGTTCATATTAGACACTGCATCATTTCGACCAGCTCTCTGATGAGAAAATGGTCATATCCTCCACATGGATAGAACCTATGATCGTTTTTTTAGGGAAACTTCGCGATTGACAATTTGAAAAGAATTCAGAGCACCTTCTTCTACAGTTGTTAATTGTTTTGTTTTTAAAATAAAAATTGGTGATGGGAAACCATGCAGCTCTTGGCTGTTACACCACACCGTAAACAGAGAGTTTTAGCTGCCTCTAGCAACGTAATGCAGAGAAGAAGTGTTATGTCATGTTGCTAGTCTCTCAAAATTTCCTGATTTTGGTGCTAGCAATAATTTGAAGTAAAATTCTGTTGCTTGAGTAGTATCTGGTTTTGACCAAAGGCAACTCTTGCTAAATACGTGGAACTCTTCAAAGAGGGATGCATTTCTTGCTGAGTTTTAATGTATTACAAACTTGTAATGTATGATTGAATTTTTCAAAAGCAGCAAGGTTCAGCATTTCTTTCTGAGTTGGAGCAGTCGCCGCCCAAAGCTATGTTGGAGGCCATGCAGCCCTTACAAGCTGCTATAGTTAAACCAGAACTCCTAAAGCATCAAGATAGGGAGGTTAAGCTTCTTGTTGCCACTTGTATCTGTGAGATAACAAGAATTACTGCACCTGAAGCACCGTACAGTGATGATGTTCTAAAGGTAATAATAATATAATGGTAGAGACTCGATGTCACATATATCTGCCCTTGATTTTCCCATGGAGCAACTAAAAACCTGTTTTGTGCTTTGATTCGAGTCAGGACATCTTCCATTTGATCGTGAGCACTTTCAGCGGCTTAGGTGATATAAATAGTCCATCCTTCGGAAGAAGAGTTGTCATCTTAGAAACTCTAGCAAGGTATAGATCATGTGTTGTAATGCTGGATCTCGAGTGTGATGATCTTATCAATGAAATGTTCCAGACTTTTCTCAGTGTTGTCAGGTGAGATTTATCTTGTATTAAAGGTCTTGTCAGTAAACATTGTGGCAGACATGTCACCTAGTGGTGCTGCTGCATTCTCTTGCCTTTCTGAAGAATTTAGCGCAGCGGCTAGAAGCTTTAATTCTTTATACTGTTTAAACGATGTCATGAATTTCTGTTCTTTGATGACATTTAGTATCTTTTTTATTAAGGTAAGTAATTCTATTAATCCTGAAAAAGCTCATGTATTCAAATATAGTATTCTATTAAGCAGGGAACATACATTAAAATATATGGGTCTCTACGGAAGACACCTATTCTTCTATACAAATAGGGATCTCATTGGTGCATCAAAAAGAAAAAAACCACAAGAAGCTATTTTTCAAATGTACAAAGTCAATTTCAATCCGTCTAAATGTTCCCCTATTTCTCTCTTCTCATACTACCCACATAAGGGTCTAAGGGGCAGCCTCCCATGCCCTTGGTCTTCTTTTCTTGCTTTAAATACCCAGCTATGAGACTCCTCTCTTATTATACCAGCTATTACCCAATGTGATCTGAAACAGTTCTAAACCAACCACCACAGACCTGATGCCATCTTACAATGCAAATGATGTTTAATAACTTTTTGATAAGGCGAATAATGTTATGCTGCCATTTAGTCAACTGGGGGCTAATATTCTCCATGATATAGTCATCCATCTCTTCTGAAATGTACTCTAGTAGCTTATGTCTATTCCACTCTCCTCTAGTTGTGAACTCCTTTACTACAATCATTTTCGCCTCCCAATTATGTCCCAATTGTTTGATCAATTTCTTCCAGCCACTTTGCTCTGTGAAAGCCACATTGAACTGTTTTTTTGGTAATGAGCAATGGGTAAAACCTTTTCTTTTCTTTTCCTTATCCCCATTTCTAAGCTATGCTGCTTGGACACTTCAATGTCATTGGGTGTCGGATCCTCCAAACGTAGTGCATTTATGGAGGATCAGACACTGGTGTGGCTGCATTTTTGGAGAGTCCGAGCAACATAGTTTCTAAGTGTTTCTGAGCCTGTTACATCAACAAAAATAATCTAGTGTGACTGACTAATGTGAAAGAACTGAAGGTAAATCAAGTTAAGTTCCACTGCATATCTAAATGTGGTGTACTTAATTTAGGTATATGATAAAATCATTCATCCTGATGAAGGTATGAAAATATATGTAATGAAATGAAATTTTATCTCAAAATTTAAAAATTGTAGCTACTGTTGTTCCTGGATTTTGTTGCTTCGCCTCCCTCCCTAATTCAATAATTTCCTGCCTTGTACACCACGTATGCAGGGACGAGCATCAAGATAGTATTCTGACATCAATGCAAACTATTATGGTTGTTCTCATCGAAGAGAGTGAAGATATCCGGGAGGATCTTTTACATGTCATTTTGTCGGTTCTTGGTCGTCATAAGAAAGTAAATGTTTGTGTTGTATGATGACATATCAGTTTTTTTCTTTGGGTGCTTTATCATGAAGAACTGGGTTTTAACACTTTCTGTCAGGATGTTTCAATAGCCGGAAGGGGGCTTGCTATGAAGGTGATAGAGCAGTGTTCGGGAAAATTGGAGCCCAGCATAAAGCAGTTTCTTGTATCTTCAATGTCTGGAGACAGCAGGCCAACAACATTTGAAATTGACTGCCATGAAGTCATTTATGATATTTACCGTTGTGCTCCTCAGATCTTGTCAGGAGTTGTTCCCTACATCACAGGAGAACTATTGGTGCATTAATTTTTTCTTCCCATTTCTGTTATTTGGATCATTTTATTTTCTAATGAAAATTATGTTAATCCGTGCTTTAGTTTTCAAACATGTCTTGACAACTTATTTTCGATTGTTGAAATTTACTAGCCTTTGTTGTTCTCTCTTCTTTGCCTGGTTGGCGCTTTAAGGTAGCTGGTGTAGTTTAATGGAATTTAGCCATTAGTTTATTTGCTATAGAATATCTGAAGATGTCAGTGTTGAAGTAGTTGACCAACTCAAGATATATACCTAGAGTCATTTTGTCTTCATTCATATAGGAGATCTTTTCTTTCCTTTCTTACTTCGGATGATCTAACGTACAAGCTTGAATGTGACAGACAGATCAGTTGGATGTACGATTAAAAGCTGTGCACTTAGTTGGGGATCTTTTTGCTCTGTCGGAATCTGCTATCTCTGAGGCATTTCAACCAATTTTCTTGGAATTTTTGAAGAGACTTACTGATAGAATAGTTGAGGTCAGAATGTCTGTCCTTGAACATGTCAAGGGATGTCTGCTGTCAAATCCATTTAGACAAGAAGCACCTCAGATCATCTGTAAGAATATTGGAAATCCTTCCTTGCTTTATATTTTAGCATTCAGTTGGTAATCTAATCTAAACATGTTCCAGCTGCGCTCCGGGACCGGCTGTTGGATTATGATGAAAATGTGCGCAAACAAGTTGTTGTTGTGCTTTGTGATGCTGCATGTAATGCCCTTACATCCATGAAGGTCAATACAATTAAGCTGGTAGCAGAGCGGATTCGGGATAAATCTGTATGTAACATGTCTAGTTTTAGGAGTTTAGTCAACTTTGACATCGACAATTAATGCATTCTTACTCCATCTTCTGATAGCTGTATGGTCTTATGTATTCAGCTTCTTGTTAAAAGATACACACTGGAGAGGCTGGCTGATATATACAGAATCTATTGCTTAAACTCTTCCAGTGGCTCAGTTAAAGGTGTCGACTACGATTGGATCCCTGGGAAGATTTTAAGATGTTTTTATGACAAAGATTTCAGGTAACCTGCCTTGAATTGTTTTTTGCGGAATGATAATTATGATTTTGATAAGTGAAAGATGGATCAATTATCAAAAAAAAGATGGATCAATTATCAAAAAAAAGATGGATCAATTATTTCCTTAGCTAAATGATGAGGAATCAAGAACTAAAGTATTAAGTTGTCTTGGGAATCTTAAGCATTTGGAAAGTGAAGCTTCTAATGGAAACACAAACCCCAAGTTATACTGTAGTTCCTGAAGTTAGGACTCCACATTCGTAACTTGTTGCTCTAGGCACACCTTAAATTGGAGATTTGGAATCTGAAACTGCAACATCAGAAATTCTACTTTCTTAACCCGGTTTCATCTATCAAGCACTCAGTAAATACATTATTGTCTACTGTTTTTTCTACAGATCAGACATCGTTGAGCACATTCTATGCTCATCCTTGTTCCCTAATGAATTCTCAGTCAAGGATAAAGTTAGAAACTGGGTCAAGGTTTTCTCGAGTTTTGACAAAGTTGAGGTTAGAGCACTTGAGAAACTGCTGGAGCAGAAACAAAGGTTTGTCATGAATGCTTGATCTTGATATCAGGTGTTCCTGGATGTTGTTTGTGTCTTCTGTATTTCCCTCACCTTTGTAGTACAACCTGAACTACATATTCATTGAGTTTTGGATGGGGCTGCAGGTTGCAGCAAGAGATGAGGAGGTATCTTTCTTTAAGGCAGATGCACCAGGTTTGCAACTCTTTCACTCTTTTGTTCCTGAACAATAGAAGGCTAAAAGTGAACAATAAAAGGCTAACAGAACTTCAATGTAAAATAATTGCAGGATGGCGATTCCACTGAGATCCAAAAAAAAGTTGTATTTTGCTTTCGCATCATGTCTCGTTGTTTTACTGATCCCGGAAAGGCGGAAGAGAGCTTTCAGATTCTTGATCAGTTAAAAGATGCTAATGTCTGGAGGATATTAACAGTTCTCCTTGATCCAAACAGCAACTCTATTCGAGCTTCTAGTTCTCGGGTAAGGAGAATACCTAGTTTTGAATATAATGTAGTGTTCTCACTTGTTTTGTCTACTGATATATTAAAGCCGCTGAAATGCCTAGGTATGTACGAGTACATGACAGTTTTCTTATGATGTTTTTCTCGGTCAGGATGAATTGCTTAAGATCCTTGGTGAGAAGCATCGGCTCTATGACTTTCTAGGCACACTTTCTTTAAAGTGCTCATATATACTTTTCAACAAGGAGCATGCAAAAGAAATCCTCCAGGAGACTAACATACAGAAATCTGCTGGAAGCACTGATTTGATTCTGTCTTGCACACATCTTCTTGTGGTAATTTAGTACTAACTTGCTTCTTCTATATAAATGCATTTTGCTTATCCTCATGTTTGTTTGCTAGACTTTTTTATAACCTATAAAGGAGAGAATTGAAATGGAAGGCGCTTTTGGTTGAAGCGTTGGATGCCCAAATGGGTTATATTGATAGGCATGCCCTACAGGCTCTATTCTGGTAAATTGTAGCTGGTAATAGTGGTGCCTCACAGGCATCTATGATTGTCTTGCTTGCAGAACTATCACATCCTCAAGAGTCGGCCTAAATTATTGTGTCCTATAAATTGTGAGCAACTCGATGGATTACTACCATTAGATGTCACTACAAAAGTGTCATCTCTGATTTAATCAATTATACATGTCTTTTTAGAATGAAATCCAATCATCCATATTGTAGAAAGTACATAATTTCCTTTTCTGTGTCTTCCTTCAATTCATGTCTTTCTTTGATGAACATTGCAGATTCTTGCACGTTTCTGTCCATTTCTGCTTAGTGGCATTGAGGAAGATTTGATACATCTGCTTGAGGATGATAATGAGATAATTAAAGAAGGTGTCTTGCATGTTTTGGCAAAGGCTGGTGCAGCCATCCGAGAAAAATTAGGAGATTCTTCAAGGTTCACATTTGAAGCTTTTATGCATTGGTGCTAGTTCCTTTCTGCGATATACTGAAACATTATGCTTGCAACTTACAGGTCATTAGACCTTATGCTTGAGAGGATTTGCTTGGAGGGAAGCCGGAGGCAGGCCAAGTATGCTATACATGCACTTGCATCAATAATGAAGGATGACGGGCTCAAGTCACTTTCTGTTCTATATAAGGTAGGTCATAATCTCACTATACCCATATATATCACTGCCTATTGAATTATCCTCTCTCGAGGTTTATCTTCATCATATGTTGGTGAAATATTTGGGTATTACATCACCTGTGTAATATGCAGAGACTTGTTGATATGCTAGATGAGAAGTCACATTTACCTGCTGTACTACAATCTCTTGGATGTATTGCACAGACTGCTATGCCAGTTTTTGAGACAAGGGAGAAAGAGATTGAGCAGTTCATAAAGAAAAACATATTGGAGCGTAGTCATGTATGCCTTCTTGAACTAATGTCAAATTTTGTGACATTGTTTACCTCCTCTTTTAGCATTCATCTAAAGACAAACTAATCTTTTCAGACATCTGAAGGTAAAGCCAAAGAAAGTTGGGAGGACCGAAGTGAGATCTGTTCAATGAAGGTTGGGTTTCACTGTGTGGTTATCTCTGTTACGATTTTCAAAATTGTGACTATTTTCTAAAGGACAAATTGGCATTTTCATTCAATATTGATATACAGATATTTGGAATTAAGACACTGGTCAAAAGCTATTTACCAGTGAAGGATGCCAACCTTCGATTGGGGATTGATGACTTGTTGGGAATCCTGAAAAACATACTCTCTTTCGGGGAAATCTCAATGCAAATTAAGTCAAGGTACTGCTGCTGTGCAGGAATAATCCTCTTTTGGGGGTTGTGGCAATAGCTGGATCTGCTTTGCATAGTTTGTTTCAAGGCTTTCTTTCTATTGGAGATTTGGCTTCTCTTTTTCTTATCCTTGGCATTTTGCAGTTCTGTTGATAAGGCCCATTTAAGACTTGCTGCAGCAAAAGCTATTCTTCGTCTATCAAAGCACTGGGACCACAAGATTCCTGTGGATGTCTTTTATATTACTCTTGGGACATCAGAGGTGAAGTTTCTATACCTATAATACCTTAATAGATGACATAGCCCCCCCACTGATGTCCCACCTACTCAGCAATTATCAGAAATAGCTTTCATAGAGACAAATTGTATGACTAATTATTTGTTTAACTATTAATGCTACTAGGCCAGTTCCCCACTGATGTCCCACCTACTCAGCAATTATCAGAAATAGCTTTCATAGAGACAAATTGTATGACTAATTATTTGTTTAACTATTAATGCTACTAGGCCAGTTTCCCTCAAGTAAAGAAGTTATTCCTCAACAAAGTCCATCAATACCTGAAGGATCGTTATTTGGACCCAAAGTATACTTGTGCCTTCTTACTTGACTTGCAGTTTCAGCAGCCAGATTTTGAAGAGGTATGAATTGTGATTGCTGTACTGGCATGGCTCTCTTGGTTATATGTTTATACTAATTTGTTAATGACCTTTTATCTCCCAATTATTGACAGATCAAGAGCAACTTAAGTGATGTTATCCAGATCTATCAGCAGGGGAAGGCACGTCATCTTTCTGCGCAATCTGAAGCTATTACCCCAGTTCCTTATCCAGAATATATTCTACCATACTTGGTCCATGCCCTTGCTCATCATTCTTCATTTCCTAACATTGACGAATGCAAGGATGTTAAAGTATTTGAACCTACTTATAGGTACAAGTGTTTCCTGGCCTTACTGATGGTTGCATGTATAGAAGTTTAAAGAGCTCGAGGCTGCCTCAAAATGCATTTCCGTGATCCTCCACCCCCACCAATTATTCTCACGATTATCAGCCTACATATCTTTAGATGCTGATCTTAGTTGTATTTGATTTTCACTTCATAAGCAGTGTTACTTGCATAATATAGGCTACCGTAGTAAGCCCCCCTCTTTAACCAGTTATAAAATAGTCTTACCGTGATTATGCTGTCTACGTTAAGCTCTTAGTACTTTGCTTACTGAAATAGAAGTGTAGTGGTTGCTGTAACTTACAACCCCCATCCACCCACACACAAAAAAAAGGGGGGGGGGGGAGGGGTCTTCTTGTATTGGATTTTGTATTTTCCTTTTGGGGAGGAAAGGGAGTGTGTACAAGTTGGTTGCTTGCATAACATAGACTACCATAGGATTTTGTTTCTCTTCACCAGTCTCTCTATAGAAGTCTTACTGAAATACTTCTTGTTGCAACTTATCCCACAAAAGGTGGTGCTTGGAGAATTGGCTTTTTTTCTTGTGGGTGGGTAGGGAGTATGTACTAGTTGTTTATTTGAAGAATAGGTTGGACCAACCAGCTGTACCATATCTGTTATAACTTGGAAAGAAGGTGCATAGTGTCACCAATTACTTCTGAATAAATTCAGAAATCATGCAGATTTGTTATAAGGAATCTGTACAGCCTCTACTTCTCTAACAAAGAAGGAAAAAGAGAATGAAAGAATGGGAAATTAAATCTGCCTTTGCTACTATTGACAACACTGAATGATATATATTCTAAACGTTGTTATTACTTTCTCGTTGTGTTAATCCTCATCTCCGAATGGCTAAACTACTTTGCCTGGAGGTAAAGAAGGGTGCTTGTCATCTCCTCTGGATGTATAGCTCCTTGACTGTTGAAGTTATGTCTATAGTTTAACTTGTTTTTTCCTTCCTTTTAATAGTTTCTATTTGTTAATTCTCTATTCTGTCTTTATGAGCGCGCATTATTTTTGATAAGGTAATGAGAGTGCTGGTAGTTACATCCAAAAGGATCAACCTAAACATTAATACTTACAAGTTGAATTATGAGTTGATGAAATCTAACATGGCTTCAAGAACATTTACAACAACCATGCTGTTCCGAAAGTAAGAGAATACATTTTGACTTAAAGACTAAGTGTAGATACCTTGTTGTCTTAAAAATATTATGGAATTCCTTTACCTCTAGCCTGCTGTTGGGATGTAATTCCACATTTTGAGGGGTGTTTTGCTGATTCCAGCACTCTCCAGCTTTGCAAAAGCTGTGAGGTTGTCTTCCGCATTGCCCATTTGAGATTCAGCACACTGGAGCATATTCTGAATCTGCGAGGCCTCTTTACGGTGTAAAAAAGGCCCTTTGTGTTTTCATATTGCTCTTCACACAGCGCTCATCTGTTGCAAATATCATGCCTCTTCTTTGTAGATTGTGTGGTGTTAGGCAGGTTCCTTAGACACAAGCCATGTGAAACAGTTGATCTTGTAAGGTGCACAAGTCTTCCATATTTGTCTCCAGGGTCAATGGGGAATGAGGAAACTGGTAGGGATCTATTCAACAAGCAGTAGCAAGACTTTACAGTGAATCTACCTTCCCTTCTCCCTTCCAAAACATTTTATCTTCCCTGTCATGTGTCATCAGTGGAGTTCCAAGAAGTTGGAGTAATTGGAAGACTCTTCCAAGTCCCCAGATGGTTGAACATGCTAAGATAAATAGAATGTTTCTCAGTTTTTCTAGGACATATTGTTGTTGATACGTGTCTCCTTTTTGGTACCTTGTTGGTACTCTTTAACAAAATCATTTACTATTTTCGTAAAGAATCCAAAACATGTTGTCACATATTTACATTTTTAATAAGCTTATTGTAATTCCTATGAATAAGCATTTGCTTGCAACTCTAGGCATACTCTAGGGATGGGCACTTATGGAGTCTCCAACATTTGATCCATTAGTGGCATGATGGTCTTTTAAAGATGTACCCAAACCCTTTGTATGACGTCAGTTGTATTTTAATTAAGTTGTTTGGCATTGTTTGTCGTCTGTGTGCAAGTTTGGCTAATGGAGGTACATTGTGGTCATTAACATTTATGTAGATTCAGTTGCTGCATCCGGGGAAATCCTGGTTCTCAAAGCTCTATTTTTTGTTTTATGTATATGAATGTTTTGTTTCAGGCAATTGCACATTTTCCTCTCAATGTTGGTGCATGGAGATGAAGAGGGGAAATCTGAAGGTGGTATTAGTAGAGAGAAGGAAAGCATTTCAACTATTAAGTCTATCCTTCACACTATAAAACATTCAGAAGATGCAGTAGATTCCACAAAATCAAAGGTAAGGAAGGGAAGCTGATACTTGCTTAAATGTATCAATGCCTGTCATTCTACTCTTCAATTTTCTATCACTTAATGCCAGCAGAATATATGCACAGATGAAACAACGATAAGTGTGGACAGCTGAGAATTGAGATTTTCCTGCTATTTGATTGTATGAATACTTTTGCAGAACTCATATGCTGTCTCAGACCTTGGCCTGGCGATTACGAATCGGTTAGTTCCTAACCAGGATGATCTTAAGGAGCTGAAAGCATCAGTATCACTGCCTTCATCACTGTACAAACAACATGAGAAGAATGAAGAGAAGGACCAGTCTCTGGTATGCCATGTTAAATGCTGCTTATCATTTGTGTCATAGACCTTCATATTTCAATATAACTATGTTTCACAGGCTGAATGGCTGAAAACGTGAGATTCATCAGTATTTAGGCTTTGTTTAGAAATAGTACATGTTTCTATAATTTTTTTTATGAAGTAAGATAATTTTATTACTGTTTAGTACCAAGGTGGTACTGCAGAAGTACAAAAGACTAAACATGATCCCAGCAACAGTTATTTACAACATTAAGGCATCCAAAAAAATCCAAAAGAAATGATGTATTTTCCAGCATACTTCTCCTACACCAACAGTATAAATTCTGTATGCATCTTTACTTTACAGCGACAGTATGTTTTTTTTTATTACTTTAAAGCACCTATTGTTTCTTTCCATCCAAATTGTCCACATAATACAAGGTGGGGTCAAAGCATGATCCCAGCAACAGTTACATCATCTAGGCATCCACATGGAGGAGTAATGTCTGTTTCTATAATGATGAATTTTATGTATCACTTCAGAAGAAGTGTTGGATTCACTACCCCCGAGTAAACTCTCTCTTTCTTCCTCTTATCTTTTCCAGTCTCTTGCTTTCTACACAAAATTTCAACCTGTATCCTGTTGGTAGGACTCCTTGCTGCCTTCTATGACAATGACTCTCTGTAATCTTTCTTATTTCTAAATTTACTCTCTTTATTCTTCTTCACAGAATTGTGTTGGCAGTGGACCTTCCAAGTGTCACTTTTTTTTTGTTTATGTTGTTGTTTAACCTGCATTCACCAAGGATATTCTGGCTCATTCTGCACACCTTCAGTTTGATTTACAAGTAAAGTTGATTTCTGTGTGAATGAACTTTTTTTTTTAAATCAGGGTGTGAATGAACTTCTGTATATATCCAACAATTGGATGATCTTGATCTGTGAAAAAATGTAGGCTGCCTATTGAGACTTAATTAATTCTTACCACCAAATGAAGTCTCCTTTAGTGAGACTTAGTTAATTCTTACCACCAAAATGAAGTCTCCTTTAGTTCTATATTCCAAACATTCTTTTGAAGGCAAATTGAATGCACATTCCTATTGCACATAAAATACCTTATTGACCTGTGCTTTCCCAAGTCACAATCCTTCCCCTCCTTTCCCATCTCCAACCGTTCGATTCTGCCTGCCTCATTTCTGGTGCCCCACTGCCTCTGCTAACTAAAGCCCTTCGGTCTGCAAGTCTTGTTTTCACCACCATTGATTGTGTTCTACTTCCATTGTTTTTTCCACCGTTGATCACGTGTTATTCTTTTACGGAAGCATGCTGAGGTCGGATCCAATATCTTGATCAAATCCGAGCACTTGACAGCTGTTGGCCCATTGTATTGGCCAGAGATTAATATCAAAAGAGAAAAAGAGGGTTCTGGGAGATCATTTGTCTTCCCTACAGTCGAAGTCGGGTTTTCTTCTTGGGTGAAGATGACAGAGAGAAGTCTGCGAAGAATGAGTGGACCGGTGGAGGGGGGGGGGTGATTTTTTTTGCAGGGAAGTAGGAGAGGAGGGCTAAGAAGGATGGGGTAATGCACTGGGACCTCCTTAGATAGGAAAGCATGGAGGGTAAGGATTATGGTAGACGGTTAGTAGGTAGTAGAGCGTTTTCTCTGCAGTGGTAGAGCAGGGTTCCAGTCTAGAGCATTTGCCTGTTCCCTTACCTGATTTATTACTATTATTCTAGCATTATCTTATGCTTCAGTTTTATTACTACTGTTGTTCCTTTCACTTTGACTATCCTTAATATTTGTAACTGTCAGTACTTTTCATTCTTCAGCATCTTCATCTTAGGTTTTTCCTCTTGCTTCTCTTTCAATTATTTGAAAAAGGATTTTCTTGAGTCTAGGGTCTTATCGGAAACAGCCTCTCTACCTCACAAGGGTAGGGGTAAGGTCTACGTACATCTCACCCTCCCGAAACCCCACTTGTGGGAATCTACTGAGTCTGTTGTTGTTGTATTATACTTACCAACTTCATTTTAGAATGACACGTCTTTTCTAAAGAAGGTTTATCAAGTTTCAATGAGTTTTACTTGTGTTTTAAGTATCCATTCCTCAAAATATTATTGGAGATGATAGCATCTACTTAATTGTTCCTTTAGAAAATCGTATCTTTCTTCAACAGATGAAAGTTTTTGATAGGAAGGTAAATTTTCATTGATATGCACCAAGAAAGGTGCTAATGTGTACACTGTACAGGAAAAATGGACTCTGATCCTACCAATTCTGCAGAGAACTCAAGAAGTCGACAAAAATATTTACAGCATGAGCAACTTTCAAATTACACCTTACTTTTATCTCTGTGTTTGTTTCATCTATATTTGTCTCTGAGCTTTTCTCCCTTGCAACATAAAATGCGTGATGTTCACCTTCTGTGATTTGACAGGTTGAAGTTAAGACATGGTTGGCTGATGAGAGCGTCATGGTTCACTTTGAATCAATCAAGTTTGAGACTAACGGAACAGTAAGCCTTGGTACTAACAATCGTTTTTGCTAGTGATAATACCTGTTGACTGATTATTGTTATTCCACTTTCTTTTCACCAGCTGAAGTCAGAAATTACTGAAGACGAAGCCATGAAAGACAGCGAAACTGAAGGAAATGAGGTGCCTTTGGGAAAAATAATGGAACGGCTTAAAGCTAGATCTAAGATGAGGAAAGAGGTGAAGGACGATTCTTCACCTGCTGAGGTGAGAGCTGAAAACGATGTTGACATCTTGAAAATGGTGAGGGAGATAGATTCAAATAATGTTATTGATGATAATAAGTTGGATGCAAGCAATGGCCATGAATCTGCAGTCAAAACTAAAGCCAGCAATAAACGTCAGAAAAGAAAAACAGGAACTGATATTTCTGTACCAAAAGGTGCAAAGCGACAAAGGTCATCTTCTTATTTGATTCATAAACTTTCTTCGAAACTCAAGGATTCTATTGAAAAAGAGGAGGATCTTCAATCCATGTCAGAAGATAAGTCCTCAGAAGAAAATGTTTTTGAACCTGAAGAGTCGGACCTATTAACATCATCTATCAGGAAGAAAACAAGCCTCCCACCTAAACAAAAGCGTAAAGCTACTGATAAGAATCATGATGACACTCCTGAAATTGGAATGGACAGCCGTGAAGTGAAAGTAAGATTTTTTAATAGTAGAATTGATTACAAGCTAGATATATAATTTCATCTCTTTGAGTTCTCCTTGTTTGTTTGCTCCTGCAGAAAACTAAAGGAAACACAGAAGCAGTTAATACACATATGCAAGGGAACAACAAGTCAGGATCTCACAAGAAACAGAAGAAGAAAAGTGTAGCTGGACTGGCCAAGGTAAGTCTTCCATCTTTACAGTTGCTGCTTTGTTTCCCTACCCACTCTTAGACATGTTTCTGAGTGAATCTGATATCTGTCCCTCTGTAATGAAAAGTAATATATTGTGGGTGTATATTTACTTACATGGTAGTGATAAGATTTAACTTATGATAAACAATTTACGTATCGTTTGGTGATCTGTGCTGGTTCCTTGCTAAACTCTATGGTCCACTTAGCACTAACTGTTAAAGGGGATATATTCTATCATTTGTAACTCAAATCTGATTGGTCTGCAAAACCTTTAACAAAACATTGTTTGCAGTGCTGTTACATCCCCTTTGGTGAATGTGGTTGAATTTCTTTAATATCTTTGATCCCCTTGTAACTCAACATAACCGTGATAATGCATCTTCCTATACTGTGTTGGAACTTCGTTTTTTTTTATAAATCTCTTTGCGAATTTTACTGTTAGCTCCTGGTAAACGAGGAGGTTCACTGCAAACATGAGTAGTGGCTTGCCTCTTTGTCTTAGAAGAAGGCTAAATAAATATAGCCATCGGATAGTTGATGAAGAAATTGCCTTTATCCATTCTAGAAATGAGAATGCTTTATATTACTCCCTCTATTCCATATTAACTGAATTTGCTAGGCAATGCACACATATAAGAAAAACATTCAAGGACATAATTTGAACCATACTTTCCACTATTGCCCTTTGTAAAATCATAAATATAACTTTGCAAGTAGTGTGATTTATCTCCTAGAAAATATAAAACTTCAATAAATGAAAGGGAAAATATGGAAAAAGTTTCAAACATCCATTTTGAATTTTGAACAATTCAATTATTTTGAACAATGAAAAATCCCTCAAAAATTCAATTAATATGGAATAGAGGGAGTAAGGTTTAAGGAAAATGAGTATTAGACCAGGTTTACTTGGTTGCGTTCTAGCACATTGGTACTTGGAGTGTCTATATCATTGGCTATGTTAAGTTTTTCCTTCATGCGGTGAGAGAATTATTCCATCGATTGGTGTGGCATAAAATGTAGTCAGTTCCTTTTTATAGGAGGGTTTGAGAGTGCAGGTTACATAGCATGAACAACACCAAGTGGGCTGTGCTTTTTTGGTTCCAGCCCCTTTGGTTTCTCTTAAGGATAATCAAGCTAGACTTGAAGTTAAACATCACATATGATTATCAAGCTAAAACTATGATTTATTCTCTAAAAAATTGGTTTAGCTTTTTTTTTTTTTGGGTGAACAACCAGCTTTAGTGACATACAGTCTATGGACAATCATATCTACTAACAAATTGCCTGCGGAGAATCTGTAGAGTGCAGGAAGTCTAAAGCACCAGCATGGAGATGACAGTTTTTGAGACAAAAAGAAGTTTCAACAAATTTCCAACTCCCCCAAAAAATAATAGAAAATGATAAGAATCGGGTTACTTGAATAAAACAAGAAAATATTGCGGAAGTGAAAATATAAAGATTAAAGATGCGAATTTAAAGATATGCGAAATTCGAGAATAAAATCCCCAAATTTTAGAAGTGCGTGCTAAGAACCCTAATTGATCTTAATATTCAAATATTAGCAGATTAAAATTAATTGTGATACTAATAGAGTCAATTCAAGAACTTAGATCAAAAGTGATCTAGACCCCTATTTTAAAGAAATTAGAGACAATAATTCATATATGACTAATTACCTTCTTTAATGTACTTTAATAGAAACCAAAAATATCAAGTTAAGAAGTAATCTTATCTCTTAAAGAATGTTTTTTGTAAGGTTGCAAGGTAAATTCAAGTCACCACACACAAAGGTGTAAAAGAAGAAAACCTCTCAAATAATATTACTAATAATGTTCTAATGAAAAATATCAAAATCCACTCCTATATAGAGATGGAACCTATCCCAAATAGTATGGGATGCAAATCCTATTTTATGGAAATAATAAATAGTAAAACCTAACTAGGAAACTTTAAACTAGGAAAACATATAAAAATAATACCAAATTCTTATATGAAGAAATAGGGAAAAGTTGCCAAAACTTTCACCAAAACAAATCCTAATCCCATTTTGTGACAACTTTGAGTGCGATTGGAAAGAATTAAGGCCCGAAATGCTTGCTTACAAAGAAAAGACAGTCTTTAAGTGAATGCACACAGTTCTGCATTAAATTGCTATAAGAAAAGTGAACGGTCAGCCGAACCTAAGTATTCTTAATGTCTACATGTCCCTCACGTGATCATATCCTACCCTTTGCACTCAACTTGGACTCACAATTCATCCCTTTGCACTCAATTTGGACTCGCAATTCATCCCTTTTTGGGTTAGAATTTCAGCACTTTAAGTATGCAAATCAGCCCTGTGTTGGGAATGCAAATTTAGTTCCTTTGGGGCTCCATGTGGTGTTAATCTTCCCCCTCTTGGGCTTGTACTTGTACTATGAAATATCATAGCACTTAGATCCTGTTTGGATTGGCTTTTGGTTTTTGACTTATAAGCCAAAAGCCATAAGTTAGAAACTCTAAGAGAGTGTTTGGATTGGCTTATTGCAAGTGCTTTTGGCTTTCAAGCACTTACTTTTAGGCTAGAAAAGTATAAAAATAAGCTAAAAGCCAAAAGTTGGGTATTCCCAAGCTTTTGGCTTTTAGCTTATAAGCAACTTTTATAAAGCCAATCCAAACGCCCTCTAATTTTAGGGCTTTTGGCTTATTTTTGTCATTTAAGCTTAAATTCAAGTGCTTATAAGCACTTCTTTAATTTACCCAAACACTCCAAAAGTGCTTAAAAGGTATTTTGGCTTAAAATCACTTAAAATAAGCCAATCCAAACAGGCTCTATTAGTCCACTCTTCGCCACAATTCGTGCATCATTCTTGGGATCTTCTTCTAGGATAAGCATCTTCTTGATTTTCTATTGAAGCCCGTCAACCTTTAATGGAAGTATGTCACTGTGGTTGTTATCAGAAAACCAAAGGAGTTACTTTGCCAAGTGTCTTTTTTCTTTTCAATCGTATACTGACTAAGAGTTGCATCTTCATCTATGTTTTGAAATTTCCCATTTTATCTAATGCTACTTTGGGCCTAGTAAGTAACTTTCTCAGACACAGTTGTAAAAAAACTGTCAGGAGGAGATCAGAATGTTTAGACTTACTCGTAAAACCATTTGTTGCACATAATTTTAGAAGGATCACCATGCCTTGTGAGTAATTAACTTTCTCAGGCGCTGTTGTAAAAATGCCCTTAGGAGGAGAGCACAGAATGTTTAGGCTGACTATGTATGCTTGCATTGCTGCTACATATAAATATTCCTTTAACATTTGTTCTAGTCTTGTTATTCTCTTCACAAATGGCTTATTGTGTGGATTATCTGTGATTCTTCCCAATGGTAGATTGTTTAGGTTATCTATATAACCAATGTTTTGTTGTTTATTTAATTTGATTAACACTTATTGAGGAAGTTGGGTTAAGTATAGTTTTGCAACTTTTGTGCTGTTTTATACCTCTTTTTCTTCTTTCTAATCCAAAGATTCACATCTGCAATATTTGCATATTTTCTGAACGTATTATTTGTTAATGCTTTTACCTGGTTTTCTATAGTGCACGTCAAAGGATGATACAACTCCCACTGTGGACCTGATTGGTTGCAGAATAAAAGTTTGGTGGCCCATGGATAAGAAGTAAGTTGCTCTTAACTCGAGAGGAGTAAATGTCCTTTCTTGTTTTTTCTGGCTATGTTCTGCCACATCTATCTTGGAGATCGTTCTTTTTTTTAGTTTTTCCATGCACAGTTAAAATTCCTTTTATGCAGATTTTTCATCAAGCTCGCTGATTGCCTTGGAGTAATACTCGTAGTTATGTCTACATGTACTCTTAACACATCATGGTCATCATTGTTGCTTCTTTCTCATATCCGCTTTATTCTTTTGCTCAACTTCTGTTGGTTGTCTTCCATTACTATTGCGCTCATTGGTCATGGGGATGTTGTCTAGGTGTCTGTGTTTTCTTCTTTAATCTTTACTTTGATTGTGGTATTATATTTTGGTTAATGTGGTCTTCAAGATTATTAGGTTAGAGCACTAACTCCAAGTATTTGACAGATTCTATGAAGGTGTTGTCAAGTCTTTTGACACTCAAAAAAGCAAACACGTTGTAAGCTGCATTTCCAATACATCAAAATTTTCTATTACTATAGTTAACCAACTTCTGCAATTTTTTTTTAATATGTCAACTTTTATTGATTCTTTGCTATGATTTGTTATCAATTGTACCAAAGGTGCTATATGATGATGGTGATGTAGAAGTCCTCCGATTGGAAAAGGAGTGTTGGGAGCTTGTTGGTAGTGTGCAGAAGCCTGCGAAGGTATGCTTTTCCTTGTAGTGTTACTTCATCCTTGCAAACTTTTATTTTTATTCTTGCAGTGAGCCATGCATTTTGGCTTTTCTGATCGCATTTGAACACCATTTACAGGGTTCAAATTCCAAAAAGGTTTCAGGCTACAAGAAAGCGTAAGTGATTCTTTTGCTTTAGTAGTTACGGGGTTTTTTTAAATTATTTTTTGTGATTATCGCAATTCCTTTTCTTCTTCTGATAAGTTCTGGGGATTCTGCTTTATATGGTACTTGAAATTGAGGAATTGTATTGTTGAGCGTTTGAATTGTGTTGATGGTACTTCTCTTGTTGAATGCTGTGGATATCATACCTCAGGTTGCGTAGTTCTTCTCCCCATTGACGTAGATGGGTTGGTATAATAAGTCTTTCTGCCTCTGCTGTTCCAGACTATTATTAAGTGTTGACTACTAGCTTAATTCTTTTCTAATCTTGAACTTTTAATGCCTTTCACGAAAGAACAGTTAACTTTGCATAATGTCTCTTCTAAAGTTTCATGCATTATGATGTTAGCTTTCTCAACAAAAAAGGTTTTATGCATTATGCAAATAAGCTGTGGGAATAAGTGGATATCTTCATTTATATGTCCCTTTTAGTTTTGTTGTTTGTCTTCCGACGCCTTGTGTATTTGCGTTATAGAGGAATTATAAGTATCTTCAACCTCCCCATCTTCATTTAATGACTGCAGATCTGGAGAGAGGAAAAATAACACTCTTGCTGCCTCCAGGCAAAAGGAGGAGACAGATAAGATGTGAGCTTGATTCTTTAACTTTATTGCATATAATTTGTTTGTGTATTTCCTATTTGCCTAATGCGTTCTGTTTTGCTGACAGGTCTCCATTATCGCAAGTACGAGGGAAGAGAACTCCAAGGAAGAATTTGAAGTATGGACAAAAAGGTCCATCAAAATCTTCTTTGAGCAGTAGAAGCCTGCTTTTAGGTAAGCCGTTGACAACCTCAAAGTCCAAGGCGGACAATTTAAGCTCAGGTAAGGTTCTTGTGATTCTCTTTTGCTTTCAGTTTCTTAATTTATTATTCTTGTTGTCATTCTAGTTAATCGTATCATTTACTGCTTGGTATATTCTGTCATGCAAAGGATAAATGTGTGTGTGTGTGTGTGAGAGAGAGAGAGGGGTCATTTATGCACATGGAGGGGAAGGTATGCTTAGGTGTTTAAGAGGGTGGAGTCTATCAGGTGGCTGATGAGTGTGGGGAAAGGAGGCAATAGTTCGGGTTGCAAAGTTATTTTCTGATGGAGGGGATAATTAGATATACCCTGAGGTGAAAAGTATAAACGAATGAGGAACGATCAGAGTGATGGAATGTTGATTAGGGAGATGAGTGTCATTTGATGATTTAAAAACAGCGATGCCATCTTTTTCTTTAAAGAAATAACAGTAACCTCATTCGGATCTGAAATTTCCTTCAAATTTAGAGTACTTCTCTAAGTTAATTTTGTTACCCAAAGTTGCCACCTTTTCCTTAGTCTCTTGGGACCGTAGAAAGTGGAAAAATTCTTGTCGTTGTGGTCTTCAGATAAACATTTTGAATGAGTGGGACACTTTAAGTGGCAATATATCTTTGAAGATAGGGGATGGGAGTTAGGTTAGTTTTGAGGGGCTGGTGTGGAGACTAACACTTTGAGATCCACTTTCCCAAATATTTAGGGAAGTTCATGCCAAAAGAAGATAACCGCCCAACATCTTTGGATATTGCTGTTAGAATAATAATAGTAATAGGAATAGAAATAGTAAATAGTATCCTATTTGGTAAAGGATTGTATTGTAGTGTCTATAAATAGGGTCTATGTGTAATAATATAGATACACAATTCAATAATATCCTTTTGTCACTTCCCCTTCCAGAAGCAACCTTCAGGATTGGAAATTTGAGTAATCCAAAGCCTATTTGAAATGCTTTAAAACAAGGGATACTTACGTAAATGTAGACTTCGGCCATCTAGTTTACCAAACATGGCTGAAATATACACTGCATACACTCTTGGAATATATATTGTGTATAGGTATGTATATTTTATGTATGGATGTGTTTTTAATAAAGTAACACTACCTACACACCATGTACATAAAAATAAGAATCTTGGAAATGGGAGGTCTGTATTGGACAAAAATTACAACTTACAAGTATCTATGAAGTCATAATTTTTTTCCGCTTATTTCCCTTTTGGGACAGCTCTTTAGTTGATTGAAGACTTTTTATTTCTCTTGCAACTTAAACTCTGAATCTTATGAGAAAACGTTAGACGATAGGTTAAAATTTTGCAAGTTATTGCAAATGTTAGATGACAATCTAATGTTTTGTTGGCAAGTAAATGTGGCCTAAAAATGGGACAGAAGGGAAAAATCTACTAACGATCTGTGGCCTAAAAAAGGGACAAAAGTAAATGTGGTCTAAAAAGGGACATTTTTTAGAGATCAGGCAATAATTTGTTCTTGTGCCACGATTATTCAAAAGAAGGAAAAAGGGACAGCCCGGTGCACTAAGCTCCTGCTATGCGCAGGGTCCGGAGAAGGGCCCGACCACAAGGGTCTATTGTACGCAACCTAGAGTATGATAAGAGATGTTCTTCTAATCAGTCTCTTAGTTTCTCATGATACCCAGAAATAGCCTTGCTGTTATAAATTTGTAATACGAGTTTGAATGGATGGAGGATAACCATGGCACTCGTTTTGCATTTAACACAGTTAAATCTACATTGGCATCTGTTCCTGCTCCTACAAGGTTGTCACTAGGAGCTCCTGTGTTAATTTACTTGATGTTCCTAAACTTTGTTGTCCCATTCTACTGGATTCCTTCCCGTGTTGTGTTCTTGCCAAATGATCCATTTTCAGTAATCTCGACTACTACTTATTACAAAATCAAATTTGGAATATTCTCAAGTAATATCAGAACTTCCATTATGTCTTAGTTGTTGCATTAGCCACATGATGCAGAATAATTTTGACAATCTCCCTGTTGAGCTATTCATGATCTCCCGTAGCTTTCTAATCTGTTGGCTTTACTAGGCGAATCAGAAAGTGAGCAGAAAGAGAGTACACATGGGAGCTTGTCTGAACACGAATCGTCTGATAAGGATGACATATCATACTCTGATGGGAAACCACGGGCTGATGCTGATAGGTCGAGTGGTATGGAAGAGTCTGAAGAAGAAGAATGTCCCATGGAAAATAAAGATGAGGATGAACCTGTCACCCCTCAGGATTCTCGTGGATCAGACAAGGAGATCTCTTCTTCACATGAGAAACCACATGCAGAAGTATCTACAGAGAAGTCGGATGATGATGGTGAAAGATCCAATTCTCATGGGAGTGTAGGAGATGATGCAGACAGTCATTCAACTGATCAAGGTGACTCTGAAAGTAGCTCGGCTGCTAAATCTGATGAAGAATTATCCGACGATGAGCTACTTGTAATGCGTTTTCTTATTCACTATTTATTGGAACTTAAATTTCTTGATGAATGATAATTTAATAATAAATTATTGCCATACACAGAGCACGTGGAAACAACGAGCAGGGAAATCGTCTGGAGGGAAGTAAACCAGCAGAAAAGGCCATCATATGATCATGACTAATGATTTATAGAAAAGCAGCATCCTGGAGAGCACGTGGCATCAAGCCGAACACCGTCATCCTAAGAAACTTGCTGTAAGAAGACGATACCATTAACAGTGACATTAATAAGTTTATGAAGTACAGTTTACCACATAGAAAATGGTAGGGCACAGGTTTATTAAAAGGTAGGGAGCAAGGACAAGAATGTGCATTCCCACAGTTTGTGTAGCTGCGGTCTAGAGTTAACTGATATGAGTTTATAGCAGTTCTCCTAGGCATTGTACAGCTCTAGTGTAGTAAGTTAGCATTAACTTACCCAACTAACCGATCCTGTGTTGCAGCTCGGTTTTTGTTGTAGTCTTGTGTCTTTCATTTTGTATATTTTGTTGTTTAGAGTAGTAACAGAATTGCATCTGTTGTAGTTCCTCCCTCCTTTATATGATCCGTGGATTCTTGTGAACTGTAGATTTGTAAGCATTTGTGGTGTATGGAATCAGTGACATTATCACCCTTTTCACTTTTATTTGCTTCTGAGTCTCAACATTTGTGAATGAAGTGTTTTTCGAGTTTCTTATCTGAACTTTCTGATATTCACTTTTTCTACCTCAACTAATAGTTGTTACCTTCTCCTACCTGAAGTAACACCATTGTTCAAGTAGAAAAAGCGAACAACTGAGGTATGATTTGATAAATACTTGGTGATCATTCAGCTGTGTTCATTACACAAAAATCACTTCTTTTACATAAAAATCTCTCACTTTGCTTCGATTATTACTTCTGCGGATTTTATAAAAAGTGATGTCAGCATTAATTAGTGTGTTTGTTTGAAAATTGAACGAGAAGTAATTCAATGATCAATTTTCTCAAGGTACTATAGTAAAATCAAAATCATCCTTGTATTATCAACCAAGTGAAATGGTTGTCCACTTAAAATGGTGGATAATCCATTTACTTTTTAAGTGGGTAAAATGCCCACTAATATTTTTCTCCACTTGTAAATATGACTATAAATATAGCCTTAAACTTCAATGTAAAAACACACAAAACATATAAAAGAAGAGAATTACTATTACTCTCTCTATATTACTACTCTCTCTATTAATACTTTCTATATTATTCTCTTGTTCTTCTTCTTTTATAAAATTGTCAAGTAAGTTCATTTATAACACGTTATCAGCACGAAACTCTAATTTTTCAGAAAATTAACTTCTATATCAGGTATATCTACTAAAGAAATTTAATTTTCAAGTTATCTTTGTTACTTTCAAATTAATTTTCATCATGTCAAACTTGTCAAAATTGGAATTTGTGGCACTTGATATTTCTGGTAAAAATTATTTGTCATGGGTACTTGATGCTGAAATTCACCTTACCGCTAAGGGTCTTGGTGATGCTATAATTGAAGGAAATACAGCATCAAGTCAGGATAAAGCAAAGGCTATGATTTTCCTTCGTCATCATCTAGATGAAAGCCTAAAAATGGAATACTTGACAGTGAAATATCCACTTGAATTGTGGAAAGACTTAAAAGGGAGGTATGACCACCTTAGGGCAACGGTATTGCCAAGGGCTCGTTATGAGTGGATGCACTTACGGTTTCAAGATTTTAAAACCGTAATTGAGTATAATTCTGCTGTATTTAGAATAATTTCCCAATTAAAATTATGTGGGGAAAATATAAATGATGAGGACATGTTAGAAAAGACACTAACTACTTTTCATGCCTCTAATGTAATATTACAGCAGCAATATCGTGAAAAGGGTTTTAAAAAATACTCTGAATTGATATCATGCCTTCTGGTGGCTGAACAACATAATGCCCTTTTAATGAAAAATCATGAAGCCCGTCCCACTGGAACTGCTCCGTTACCGGAGGCAAATATGGTAAAAGCACATGGCCAGTCTGAAAGAAGACATAATAAATATCAAGGTCACAATAATGTGCGTGGGCGTGGCAATGGCAGAGGACGATATAATAATCGTCGTGGTGGTGGTCAACATAAAAGGGAGAACAATATCAGTTCTCAAAATGGCCCTTCAAAAAGTAACTGTCATCGTTGTGGCATGAAAGGCCACTGGAAAAATAAATGTCGGACGCCTGAGCATTTTGTAAGACTTTATCAAAATTCTTTTAAAAGAAAGGCAAATAGAGGTGGTACCTCTTCTTCTAATGCTCGGATAGAGTCACACTTGGCGTTCGAAAATAATGTTGAGGCAAGGCCTTTGAATAATGATAATATTGAAATAAATCTGGCCTTAAGGGATGATGATTTTAATGACCTCAATGATATTACTCATTTGGAGGTTGAAGATTTTTTTAAGGATCTTAATTGATGTTTAATTTCATGTTTTTCAATATGTTATCATGTACTTTGAATTATTGTGTTTTTACGTTTACGTATTTGAAGAAAAAAAATAATAATAATCAAGGTCACATTTTTATGATAATTGTATATTGTTTATTACATTGTGCTATTTTACAATGTTGTAATTAATTACTATTAGTGCGCTATTATTTAATCTTAATATCATATTGTTACTAAAAATAATATTCGCCTTATTTAATGTCATTATACTAACTATTTATTCTTGTTAATATTTTAGACATTAATAATGTATAATGATTGTATTATTTTTGTCAATAAACAAATTATCTATACATGATGAATAATATTATATTAATATTTTATAATATTTTATATTTGTTTTTAATACTTGTGTATAATATTTATTTAAGGTTAATAAGTATATAATTCCATAAACTAAATTATTGTAACATTCATCATAAATGAATCATATAATTTTTTAAATTCTAAATTACCATAATTTAACTTTTAAAAAAAAATGGACTTATGTTTTACTAGCAAAATTGTTACTTATTTTATTTCTTACAATGCATTTTTATTTTATGAAGATAAATAAATTTATCAGTGTTCAATTGGATTCAAGATGAATAATAGAGATATGTGCATTTTGGATAGTGCCACAACTCATACGATATTAAAAGAAAAGAAATATTTTTATCATTTGATTATGAAAAAGGCCTATGTCAATACAATATCTGGTAGTACAAAATTAATTGAAGGCTCTGGAAAAGCAGTCTTATTACTACCTGGAGGAACGATATTGGTAATTGATAATGCATTATATTGTAGTAAGTCTCAAAGAAACTTGTTAAGTTTCAAGGTTATTCGCCAAAATGGCTATCATATTGAGACTGCAAATGAAGGAAAGGTTGAATACCTTTATATTACTACAATAAATATGGAGAAGAAAATTGTGCACGAAAAATTACCTCCACTTTCTTCTGGGTTGTACCATACAAATATTGGTACTGTTGAATCACATGCCATTGTAAACAAAAGGTTTACTGATTCTAATGATTTTATCATTTGGCATGACCGGTTGGGCCATCCCGGTTATAATATGATGCGCAGAATTATTGAGAATTCACATGGACACACTTTGAAGAATCAGAAAATTCTTCAATCTAAAGAATTCTCTTGTATTGCTTGTTCCCAAGGAAAACTGATTATCAAACCATCAACAACTAAGGTTGGGATTGAATCCCCCGCGTTTCTAGAACGTATACAGGGTGATATATGTGGGTCAATTCACCCTTCATGTGGACCATTTAAATATTATATGGTCTTGATAGATGCATCTACAAGATGGTCACATATGTGCTTATTATCAACTCGCAACATGGCTTTTGCGAGATTATTAGCTCAAATTATAAGGTTAAGAGCACAATTTCCAGACTATGCAATAAAGACAATTCGTCTTGATAATGCCGGTGAATTCACATCTCAATCATTTAATGATTATTGTATGTCAATTGGAATAAAAGTTGAGCATCCGGTCGCTCATGTACATACACAAAATAGTCTAGCGGAATCATTGATTAAACGCCTCCAATGGATAGCTAGACCATTGCTAATGAGGACAAAACTTTCTATTTCAGTATGGGGGCATGCTATTTTGCATGCAGCAGCACTTGTGCGCGTAAGGCCAATAAATTATCATGAATTTTCCCCATTACAGTTGGCGTTTGGAAGTGAGCCAAATATATCCCATCTTAGAATATTTGGGTGTGCGGTATATGTCCCAATTGCTCCACCGCATCGCACAAAGATGGGTCCCCAAAGAAGGTTGGGAATATATGTTGGGTATGAATCTCCTTCTATTATAAAATATCTGGAACCTATGACTGGAGATTTATTTACGGCAAGATTCGCTGATTGTCATTTTGATGAATCAGTATACCCAACATTAGGGGGAGAACATAAGCAGATGAAAAATGAGATAGATTGGAATTCATTGTCACTATCTCATTTAGATCCTCGAACAAATCAATGTGAGCAAGAAGTTCAAAAGATGATTTATTTGCAGAATATTGCAAATCAACTGCCGGATGCATTTACTAACCTTCCACGGGTTACTAAATCGCATATCCCAGCTGCTAATGCTCAGGTTCGAGTTGATGTCCCGATAGGACAACTTGTTCAGGCAAATGAGTCTAGACCACGCTTAAAACGTGGAAGACCATTTGGTTCCAAAGATAAAAATCCTCGAAAAAGGAAAGGAATAAATGATCAAGATGATCATAATTTGGAGGCGAGTGCTCAAGAAGAGCCCAGAGACACAACAAATGGTGATACCACCGAGGAGGTCCAAGTACCTGAAAATAATGAGAATGAAGAAATCTCAATAAGTTATGTCTCGACAGGAAAACGGTGGAACCGAAATAATATTGTGGTCGATAATATTTTTGCTTATAATGTTGCCATTGAAATAATGCAACAAGATAAGGATCTTGAACCAAAATCTGTCGATGAATGCAGACAGAGAAATGATTGGCCAAGATGGAAGGATGCAATTCAAGCAGAGTTAACTTCACTTGAAAAACGTGAAGTTTTCGGATCAATAGTTCGAACACCTGAAGGTGTCAAGCCAGTAGGGCACAAATGGGTTTTTGTGCGTAAACGAAATGAAAAGGGTGAAGTCGTAAGATATAAAGCACGACTTGTAGCCCAAGGTTTTTCGCAAAGATCTGGCATTGACTATATGGAAACATATTCCCCTGTGGTGGATGCAATTACTTTCAGGTATCTAATGAATTTGGCAGTTCATGAAAAGCTTGAAATGCAGTTAATGGACGTGGTCACTGCCTATTTATATGGCACATTGGACCACGACATTTTTATGAAAATTCCCGAAGGGTTCAAAGTGCCTGAAGCATACAAGGATTCTTGAGAAAATTGCTCAATAAAACTTCAAAAATCCTTGTACGGGTTGAAACAATCAGGGCGAATGTGGTACAATCGTCTTAGCGAATATTTGCTAAAAGAAGGATATAAAAATGATCCAATTTGCCCTTGTGTCTTTATGAGAAGGTTTGGATCTGAATTTGTCATAATAGCAGTATATGTTGATGATTTAAATATTATTGGAACTCCAGAAGAACTTTCAAAGGCAGTAAAATGCCTGAAAAAGGAGTTTGAAATGAAAGACCTTGGAAAGACAAATTTTTGTCTTGGTCTACAAATTGAACATTTTACAAATGGGATATTTGTCCATCAGTCAACATATACTGAAAATATTTTAAAGAGATTTTATATGGATAAAGCACACCCATTGAGTGCTCCAATGGTTGTGAGATCTCTTGATATTAATACAGATCCGTTTCGGCCTTATGAAAATGATGAAGAACTTATTGGTGCTGAAATACCATACCTTAGTGCAATTGGTGCATTAATGTATCTTGCCAACAATTCTAGACCAGATATAGCTTTCTCAGTAAACTTGTTAGTAAGATTTAGTTCTTCACCAACACGCAGACACTGGAATGGAATTAAGCATATATTCAGATACCTTCGAGGTACCATTGATATGGGATTGTTTTACTCAAATGATTCCATGTCACAATTGATCGGTTATGCAGATGAGGGATATTTATCTGATCCCCATAAAGGTCGATCGCAAACAGGCTATTTATTTACATGTGGTGGTACAGCTATATCATGGCGTTCAACAAAGCAAACTATGGTTGCCACTTCCTCAAATCATGCAGAGATAATAGCCATTCATGAAGCAAGTCGAGAATGTGTTTGGTTAAGATCAATAACTGAACACATTCAAGAAACATGTGGTCTTTCTTTGACAAAAGACGCTCCAACAATATTGTATGAAGACAATGCTGCATGTATAGCTCAACTGAAGGGAGGATACATCAAAGGAGACAGAACAAAACATATTTCACCAAAATTCTTTTTCACTCATGATCTTCAAAAGAAGGGTGAAATAGATGTCCAACAAATTCGTTCAAGTGACAATTTGGCGGATATGTTCACCAAAGCATTGCCAACTTCAACCTTTGAGAAAATGAGATACAAAATTGGAATGCGTCGTCTTCGAGATATTAAGTGATATTTTCATCAGGGGGAGCAAAATACGCGCTGTACTCTTTTTTTCTTAGTCAAGGTTTTGTCCCACTGGGTTTTCCTGATAAAATTTTTAATGAGGCAGCACTCAAGGCGTATTATTAGATATGTGTACTCTTTTTCCTTCATTAGGCTTTTTCCCACTGGGTTTTTCCTAATAAGGTTTTAACGAGGCACATTTCTCGTGGACATCCAAGGGGGAGTATTATCAACCAAGTAAAATGGTTGTCCACTTAAAATGGTGGATAATCCATTTACTTTTTAAGTGGGTAAAATGCCCACTAATATTTTCCTCTACTTGTAAATATGACTATAAATATAGCCTTAAACTTCAATGTAAAAACACACAAAACATATAAAAGAAGAGAATTACTATTACTCTCTCTATATTACTACTCTCTCTATTAATACTTTCTATATTATTCTCTTGTTCTTCTTCTTTTATAAAATTGTCAAGTAAGTTCATTTATAACACCTTGGTGATTATAATTAATAAATTCGTTTGTTATACGCTAGAAAACTTAGAGATTTCAACATCATCTTTCCTCTTAAAAATAGAATGATGCAAGTGACTCTTTTTTCAGATGTTTTTCAAGAGTGGGAGAGAATTGAATGAAGAAAACAGACTTTGGACTGCCTCTGACCCTCTTTGTTTCTGATCACGATCAAGTTTGAAAGTTGAACTCTTGAACTCAGATGGTGGTGTTAAATGTTCATGCAAAGACGAGACAAGAAAAGAAATTAACGCACCTAATCCTTAAAGATGAATGAGACGTTATCATACACTTGCTAACAAACATCAATTATTATTAATTGAAACTGTAATAATTATATATCTTATCTAAATATGCTGTATTTTAAGATAAATATATCACACACGCGCTGGGTTATGCGAATAAGTTTAGTAGTATGTATTTTATCTAATAATAATAGTAATAAGTATCCTATAAAAAGATGGGAAGGGACGCTCGGAAAGCGCGTGATAGAATAGTGGTAATTTGGTATGTGTCCATAATTAAAGATTGTTCGAAGAGGAGAAGAGTCAACACAAGACTTGACATGAGCGCTTGGTTTCTGATTGGAATTAATTAATGTGTGAGTCAATGCTAGGGTTATTATACTTTTCCTCATTTCTAAAAAGGTTTGGTGCTTTAATGGAGTAGTAGTAATTCATGTGCTAATTTGTAATTGAGTTGAGTATGGAAGACAAATTTGGAGAGGTAAAAGTGATGGTTGTACAAGGCAGACGTTTGGTCATTCGGGACTTCAAGAGTAGTGATCCTTATGTCATTCTTAACCTGGGTAATCAGGTACGTAATAAGTTACAAATATGGATCCATCTTCACACATGACATCCTTATCTCATTCTCATCCTACTCTTCAATATTTGTTGTACCAGACTGCAAAAACCAAGGTCATAAATAGCTGCCTTAATCCTGTTTGGAATCAAGAATTTCATTTTTCCATTTCAGAACATCCTCAGCTTCTCAAATTGGTAAGCCTCTCAATTTCATTTACTTTATATTTTCTGTCTTTCAATTACATAATTGTGATGTTTGTATATCGAATAGTGTAAACGGCACTTAAGGAAAAATGGCATCTTGACATATATCATGGAATGAATGTGTACATAGCATTCATTAAGAACTAAAAATAATTCTTAACAAGAATTATCACTGGATCCTAATGACCATAAATTATTAATTCTGAACTAAAAGGCCAGGGACGATAATCAGATAACTGTTGATGCATGAGAGACCAAAAGCTTAATCTTTATACACCTGACTGGCAAAATCCCATAGAAATGGAGAAAGAAGCTAATAAAGAGAAAGGTCTTACAGGGAAACAGTGCTACTCAAAGGTCCATCTTTTGCAGTTTGGACAAGATTTTAATACAATAAGTTGGGGCTGTGTAGTCTTTCTCCAATGTACACACTGCCTCTTGAGAGTTTAATATCATGACCTGGCAACTTCTATTTTCAAGTGAAGGAACGTCTCTGTGTAGTATCAAGGCATATGATAGCTTTCATGTTGACAGAAGTGATATTTAAGCTGTCATTTTGCTGCTGAGGTGTTATATGCTAGTAGCTCTGTGGACAAAAACTATATTTTGAAGAAAATGCATAACATGGAATTTGTGGATGTTGATCAAGGTATATCTGGTTTAAGCAGCCATATATATTATTCTGTAAAGGAATTTGTCTTGGGATTGTCCGTGCTCAAGAATTGCACCCCAGTATCGAGTTATCAAGAAAATATGATGCCTTGAAGTAGTTTGATAGGAGTTGATCATGCGTTTGAATGCACAAATATTAAAAGCAGCAAAGGACATTTTTAGGGCATTAATTTCGTTGTTTTTGAGAGATGGTCACCATCAGTTGGTTTGGGAGTTCCTCCATGTTAGTCCATGAGAATATTGAACTGTGTGAAAGATAAATATAAAGGCAAATTCCTGAATGGGTGAAAAATAAGTGATTATGCAAATCACTTTGGAATAGGTAAAAATTACCTTACCCATTTTTTATGTCATTTTTCCACTTCCAAGTGGTGTGATAGTGCAGATAATATGATGAAACTAAGCTGACGAAACAAATAGAAAAACAATCAAACAGCGGGAGAGGGGGCTTTACAGGATATGGGGAGAAGAAAATATCAGACCGTCCCTTTTAGCTTATTGTCCAAAGATGTATTCTTCTATTCCACATCGGTACTATCTTGTACCAAAATTCTTTTCCTACTTTCATGGCAAAGTTTTTGATCTGGGAGTAGTTATAAGAGGATCCTGTCATTCTTATCAAGGGAAAAAAACGACAAGTATAGTTAAATAAGGAGACCACCCATCTCATTAACCACCGATGTGGTACTTTTCATACTTCAACATAATTTTGTTTTAATGTTTGAACAGATAAGTTGGTCAAACAGGTCTTTAGGTTATCCACTATATATTTAGAGCATTCTGTGAAACTTGCTATGACTGAGCTTGATCAGTTGCTCCAGTATTCTTTGATCCTTCTTTGTAGTGGGCGGACATGTGCGCGCACACTCAGTTTTTCATTTCTATGTTTACGTAATTAATTTACATGTATGTTAAAGATAAACTTAGATGTAAGAGAGGTGCTGTTCTATTCCAAAAGAAAAGAAAAAACATTTTCACTAGGCTTTTCTAACGCCTTGTCTTCAGGGTTGTATATTTACTACCTGAAATATGATCATTTCAATTCAAAACTTTATGTATTAAGTTGTTTTCAGCTTATGAAATTTCAATTGTGACAGCAAGTGTTTGATAAAGACCATTTCAAGGCGGATGACAAAATGGGAAATGCTCATCTCAGCCTTCAGCCTTTAGTTGCTTCTGCTAGATTGAGAAAGATTCTTGGGGTTACCACTGAAGGAACAACACTGAGGAAGGTTATCCCAGAGAGTGATAACTGTCTAGCAGCGGATAGTTGTATTAATTGGGTGAATGGTGAGGTTGTGCAAGACGTGTGGTTGAGGCTTTGTGATGTGGATTCTGGGGATATAGAACTGAAGATCAAATTGATCAATCTTCCTTCTGCAGCTCCCTCTAAGTAAGAAGGAAATGGATCTAAGATTGGTTTGGGCCGTAGAATTTTCATGTTACAGGTGGAAAAGGATGTCGAAGATTTAGCAGTAGGAATTGTATCTCAAATGTATCGTATAGTGTGTACTTGTGCTTCAGCTAAATCCTTGTTAGAACATTACTTCTCTTAGTCCTTTTCAATAGCCAACAGCAGTGAGCTGATGGATTAACGTATCATCGCTATGTGATATATCGTTCAAGTTATCGCAATTGGCTTTGCTATTCTATATTTTTAATTTTGACTGCTATCGCATTAAAGCTGAGAAAAGTATTGTTAACATAGAGGTCAACAATAATAAATTTCTTTCCAAAGTATGAGCTACGCACCTGAAATTAATAGACTAGGTAAATGTGTCGCCTTGTCTCGTTCACAAATGAGTTGAGGGTGATTATAATACATGTATTCCCTCTTATTCATATTAAGTGAATTTATGAAGCAATGCACATTCATCAAGAGTGGACACAAATGGGTAAATAATTCATTGATTTTTCAAACTGAACAAGTATTGTTGGACATCTATTTTAGTATAGTGGACAAGTAAAGATGGACAAATGGAGTAATAATGTTGGGATTGATATGTAGTTGTACATGGAATTGTATCCATGAATTGCTTAATTTAAGGACATGTTTTGTTTCTAAATATTTTACTTGGGTTTCTGCCCCAGATCTCTTTAATGTACCTTCCAAAATCTCTTTTAATGTATCTTCCAAAATTCATATCTTAAAAGAGAAACTATTCCTTGGACCTCACATCTGTCTTTTTTGTGGCCATTTCTCCCTCAACAGCCATTTGTATGGTTTTTGCGCTTATTCCGCAAACACCATTCTTGGAAAGACAACTTCACAGAGAGTAAAAAATAAAAATAAAAATAAACTCGTATATTCTGCCATTGCATTGCATGATGCAACAAAAAAAACTTATGAACCTATAGCTCCGTCTTCCTAACCACCTCTGTCTTTTGATATTCTTCTTCTTTCTTACCCCTGCGTATCCTATTTATTCTTTATCATTTGCTTCCAGGGGGGGAAAGAAGATGCAGCTTTGAGTTTTTACAACATACAGATATATAAATATATTTACCTTTCCATATATAAGTAACAAACACAAAGACATCTTGATATCATTGAGATACTCAGATACATATGATAAAACATTAATTAGCTATAAGGCTATCTGTTGGATCCTGACTTTGAACAACGCGAGCTACTCGCTAATTTGTCAGGTACGCACTAGTTGGGTAGATAGAGGTGATGAAATCTACCTTGATTTTTACCATTTTTTGTTTATAAATTCCTTCAATGTAAAATATAATTATTTTTCTCATTGGACTTGTACCATAATCTCAAAAATATATATTGGTTCTAATTCATTTCATTATGAAAGGTTTGGTTTGGATCAGAAATCGTAATTGCAGGTTCTCAGAACCTTCATTAATGTCATGTCATAAATGCGATAGTGGCTTCATTGATGGTTATTTCGCATAGTTTCAATTGATAATATATCCAATTCGATTAGACTTTAATAGGCATATATTAATTTATTGTATTTAAAAATAGAAATAAGACTTGACATGATTGAGTATTGTGATGTAGGATTCAGCAGGCAGGATTTCATATAATACAATGTTGAGAAACCGTAAGCAAAATGGGGGTTCTCCAAGATACACATCTTCTCCAACAAGTAGTCCATCAGGTTCTCCAAGAATAATAGTAACTCGAAGCATAGGTGGTTCTCCTACAAGTCGTCATGAGGTGGGAGAGATTGACACCAGATCACCTTTTCAATCCGTCAAAGCTGCTGTTACTTTGTTTGGCGAAACTGGCACTGCTACTTCTTCTGGTTGCTCCCCAAAAAAGGCTAATAAGCCTATCAGCACCTTTAAGAAATCAAAAACTGCTGAAGAGGTATATATATATGTTTGTTAGAATAGTTCAATATTCACACTGACTTGATTAATGTATATATATTTAGAGAGTGCAGGAGAAGGAGAGTCTGCTTAACTTGGCTCTGAGAGAAGTTGACAGCTTCAAACAACAGATAAGAAGCACTGAGACTACAAAAGGTCATGCTCTCCGTGAGCTCCAAAATGCCAAAACTACTTTGCAGGAGCTCACAAGCCAGCTCCAAACATTATACAAATCAAAGCAAGAAGCTCTTCAGGAAACCCAAGCTGCAAATGAACGAGCCACACAACTACAACTTAATATTGCAGATTCCATGCAATCTCTTAGAAAAGCCAAGGAAGAAGCGATATTCCACTCTCATCTACAGGAAACTAATAAGGGGATTCAAGTCTTACAAGAACAACTCAACAATATTCGTGCCTCAGATCTGGATTCTTTTACCAAAGCAACTTCACAGCTTCATCTTACAAAAAACACATTTCAAGATATTGTCGCAGAAGAAAGGTCGTTAAGAAGCCTGGTGGATTCCCTTCAAGCAGAATTAGATATGTTGAAGGGCCATAACTCTCAACTTAAAGATAAGGCAGATGAAGCAGAAGCCCTTGCTGAGAACTTGCGGTTAGATCTTGATAACAGCAAGCCAAAGGGAGATGCAATCCAACAGTTTACTTGTGAGGCTGTTCAGTTTCTAAAGGAGGCAGAGGAGATGAAGAAGAAGGTGGAATCACTCAGACAAGAAGCTGTCACAGCTCGAGCTGCAGCCAAGGAAGCAGAGGAAAGACTGAAACTTGCACTAAGAGAGGCTGAAGAGGCGAAAGCTGCAGAGACACTCACAAGTGATCAGATTCACAAAACAGAGAACGGAAAGATCAAATTGGCAGTTGAGAAATATGAAGCTTTCAGCAAAAAAGTCGAAGAAATCAGAAATGAGGCTGACACAAAAGTTGCCGCTACCATGGCTCAAGTAAAAGACATCACTGCCAATGAAAAGGTGCTTCTCATGAAAGTGGAGGCAGGTCTGAAAGAGAAGCAGGAAATGGAAGTTGCAATCAAGGAAGCTTTGAAGGCGACAGAGATGGCTGAGGCAGCCAAAAAGGCAGTTGAGGGCCAATTGCGGAAAAAAGCATCAAGAAAACGAAGTTGGAGAATCTTCTAAGAGCAAAGGAAGAAACAGAGTTTTGTGATCATCCATATGATTTTTATTATATAAACAACTCTAAGCTTTAATAAATATGGCTAATTGAGCACCGAGTGATTGCTTGAAAGATAAAAAAAGAAGCAAACTTCCTGCTCTCCCATATGGGAAATTTGTTCTTTCTTTTTCCGTTTTATGTTGCCTGCATTTCTGTTACTTTCACCAATTTGTTTGCACTATGTGTAGAATGTCTTTAAAGCTCTTTTTTGCTTCAGTAATTAGTAGTATGATGACTTTAGCTAAACTATGTAATTCCCATTATAACCAAAGACAAACTGCTGCATATTATCAATCAAACATACAAAAAAAATACATCTCCTCAAACCAGCTTTCAGGATTGTGCTGGACATTATTTATATCATAAAGTCAATACATAAAAGGGTCAGCATCAGAGATACATAAATAGTATTACTCTTATTAATACATGTGATAACTAATAAGAGCTCGAGCAACATATACCTCTGTACATCTAACATAACATAACAATAATAAATGTCAACCGTGTATCCCCTATATATACTTGGTAATTTTATATTGAAAATGCACCTCGTGCAACTATAACATATAAAATTTGAGTGAGACTTCTAATTAGAAGAGGACCTCTGCTATACTGCTCGAGCTATTAATACTATACTTGCATGAGGATCCAGAATTGTCAGCTGGTGAAGTGCATAATGACTCTTATTATAGAATGTTATTGGACCTCAACTTTCTATGCTCGATGATCATTGATATTAAGGTCATCTAGTGATTGAGCAAGCCCATTTTGCTTTCCGAACTTTTGAAATTCTGATTCCAACGTCTGAACAAACTCAGTCCCCTCGGTGACAGCATCAGGAAAATCCACATGGACAGAGCCCTGTTTAACAGGCCGAAGAGGTCTACGAAGCAATGCCTGCTGCTTTATGTAATTATAAAGTTGCTGGTGGAACGGATGATCCAAGGAATAACAATTTTCATTCGAGCTGCCTGAGTATCTGGAAGATCCAGAACCTTCTCTCCGGCAAAAATGGGGCAGTGACGAATAGTCCATGATCTACACGAGTTAACAGCCCAGACAGGGTTAGATCTCTCAACAACTCTGTAAATGAATAACACAAGATATTCACAACAGATCAGTGAGACCAGAAGTTGTTTATCCAAGTGGCACACTCATAATCATGAGTTTATGCCAGACTATCTGGCAGTTAACATAGAGGTAATTATTTGACAGAATCAGAAAGTTAATACATCCTCGTAGAAGATAAAGAAAATGGCAACAAAACAATTGTAGAAAAACTGCTACCTTCAACAGATCATTCTGTCCACAACCTGATAAAACTTGAACCTTTTTTCTGGTTCTCTCCTGCAGAAGAGGTTTGACTACCTAATGAATTCATACGTTACAACAAATTAGAAAATTGTCATTCACAATTGATAAAAGAGTAACAAAAAGGAAAAGGAAAGAGAATTGTATGAATAAGAGACAAACCTTCCAACAAGCTGAAAAGATATAGGGAGCATTCACAATGTAGTATGAAACTACTTTCTCCGGGTAATTTAGGTCATCGATGGAGGAAATTATAGTCAATAGCTGAATGATAGCAATAACATTCAGTTAGTATATTTTTCTCCAAAGATTTACAAGAACAGTTCCAAGGTTATTCAAATAAAGATATGTATCAGTCTATATGGTTAAACATAGACATAAGTCTTGCAATTACAAATTCTTCTGCAAAAGAAATATCTTTGTTCTTCGCGCTAGGCAAAGAGTGGAAAGGAAAAAAACTACTCCATAAAAGTAAGGGTTCTACATCAACAATCAGCAACCACTGAAATCTTCCCCAATTTAACGAATCAAATAATATTGTGTTAAGTCCCATATTAGTTGAAAAAATGGGTTGTGGTCTCCTTATACAGTATGGGGTAATCCTCCCCTCATGAGCTAATTTCTGGGATTGAATTAGGCCAAAAGATTATTTCTTGACATGTTATCAAAGCCAGACATGTCGATCCCTGTTGTTGTGTTTCTCAATGTTGCACTCTCATACTATATCATCCATGCTCTAGTTTTCCGGTCCTAAGCGTGTGGAGGAGTGTTAGTCCCATACTGAATGAGGGAATGGTTGTGGTCTCCTAATATGATCTTGGGTTAGCATCCCTTCATGAGCTAGCTTATGGGATTGAGTTAATGCAAAAGTCCTTTACATCATATTTTGAAAGGACCCAACTAAACGAGATTAGAACTCTTGATGGAATATACCTTTATTTGGTTTAGAGCTGAAAGTTTCAAGCCAGTCATATCTAAAACCTTCAGTGATTTGCTGATATGTTTCCCATACTTCTTAGTTACAGCAGGCTGTGACAGATGAACCAACTTAGTAAAATATAAGGGATTAAAGCGCGCACACACATACACAAAGGAAAGTGATTTATGAATCCTTTTTACCAGAACCACGCGATCGCGATATTCATTAATCTGAATGTGTGATTGCACATAATAATGAACCTGAGATGAAGAACTCAAGTTACTATTTATATTAGCAGAACAATAGTTAAAATAATGAAAGCAATAATTAAAACATGGAAAACAGAAGAGTTCAAACACTAAACCTTCCCTCCTGGGGATAAAGCAAATAAAAAAAAAAAAACTGAGACAAAATAACCAAAGTCAAGGAAAGTGTATAACAGGGGGGAAATTATGTGGAAGTTCCCAGTGCATGTTCATGAGGTAACAGTCAGTGCACAGAATATCACAGACATAACGGGGGCATGATTGAAGGATCAAAGGTCTACTATTACTACTATCAATTGATGTATATAGGTGGACTTCTATTTGCAATTTTACTTTCCCTCCTCTATGCTTTATCTCTAATCTCTGATAAGTAGAACCAAAATAAAGGAAAAATGTTCAAAATACTAATCGATTATGAAATAATAACAGGTTTAGCAGTTTCATATCTATATATATGCAAACTGTTTGCAAAAATGTGTTGCCATTGGACTTGACAAAAAATAGCATTGGTCTTGATATGGATGGAATTCTTGTTTTTTGCCGGTGAAACTAATCCAATCATTAGACCTCCATTATCCATAAATCAAACATCCATTACTTGACAACAAGTTCTTGAATAAGTAAATGCACATGAAATCTCATAGCCTTGAGGGAAGATAAGAATCTTAACGACCCTTACAGATGCTTTATCATATGTGCTGAGTCCTGCACCAAAAGCAAATACCGGAAGGCCCTGAAAAAGAGGGAAATGGAGTTCTCAAATAGTTATATGAAGTCCACAGGAGCATCAATAGAAAAAGATAGCTATAATGTGTGTCACAACATTGTTTCATGAATGATACCTCTCTTGTGTAACCTGGCATTCCTATTAGTTGAGAATCGCGAATTGCTCTGTAAAGTTCAGTAGGAATGATAGGTTTCTGACATAACATTTACAAATGAATCAACATTAGATAGTAATTTGCAAAGTAGCCAAGATACATTCAAGTTCAACTATAGTAAGAATATACTAGGATAAAATACAATTAATTACCTACGCCGAGGGTCTATCGGAAACAACCTCTCTACCTCCTTGAGGTAAGGTTAAGGTTAGCTTACACTCTACTCTCCCCAAACTCCACAAGTGGGATTACATTGGTATGTTGTTAATAAAATACAACTAATTCTTGTGTAAAAGAATGTACCTAGTATAAATACAATCAGTCGTAGTGAAGAAGTATCTGTGTGTACACACTCCTAAGGGGGACTCAGGAAGCACGATTTCCTTTCAGAACAGCCAGCAATCTTGTGAAAAGATTTCTACGGGTCTATACCACCATAAAACCCCCACCTAAAGTCTTCTCAGGATTGCTAATTTTTTTAGAGCAAAAAAATCTTGCCTAACAACATTTATCACAGCCACAGTGTCAGGCTCTAAGCTCCTATATAAAGTAAAGACTACACTCGATATAGATAGAAACCACTAAAACTGATTGTTATAATAGCAATAACAAGCTTCCATAATACTCACCGCTAAAATATCATCTATCTCATTTTGTATCCTCCACGTCGAAGAATCAACCAACTGAAACATTTGGAAAAAGGAAGTATCAGATACACCTAATGTTTTTAATATCCCACACATGGAAGGCCAAAAAAGGTTTAAATCTTAAATATAAGTTTTGACCATTTTATGAGCATTTGCAACATTTCCCTCTCTTGCTTTTAGGAATCGTAGATATGTGTCTCTTGGAAAGCCTTGATGAATATTCTGCAAAGTAGAGTAAAAGATCCTTTAATGAACCATTCATTATAACACAGAGTCTGGCATAGATCAAAAATTGAAATGAATGACCAATCTAATTTCAATTGATTCTATCATTAACTTCTAAGTTTTAACTGAACTAAGAATAGTCACAGGCAATGACAGCTATTGTCATACTCATCTTACAGCTCTTTGCCTGGACAACCATGATTCAGGAAATTTACCATCACAAAAAGTCCCAATGTGAAACATGTTATAGCGTTCTATTTGGATATTATAAAATTTCTAGAGACTAATTTAGTTACTAATACTCTGGCAATGCAATATTCAGAATCGTCTAGTCCCAAATGCTAGAAACTTTGAGTAAATGCTCTGAGAAGATCAATTTTCAAAGAGAATTCATTACTTTCACCAAATTCAATCATTCTCTTTGTATAGATGCATGATAACACTCTCTCAGGGTCAACATATAGAAACTGAAATGGAGATAATTAAAGTCGAAAGAAATATGGCTAGATGGTGAATCCGTACAGGGATGAAGTGAATTAAGAATTCCAATAACAGGAGACATGACAGATTTTTGTTTAACTAGAAAAAAGTAGCAGAAGAAAGTGAGAACCTGAAAAGTAGTTTTGAGTGCTTCATCAACTGCTCAGAAAAATGAATGAATGAATGAATTGGGTCAGCAAAATGAGGAGGACGCTGGGTTAACACAATAAGAGAGATGAAGATGTGTACCTTGCTCCATTAAAGCTTCAAACTGAGTGATGGCTTCTTCTGAAATCACACACATGGCTTGGCTACAGAGACAGAGACAGAGGACAGAGGAGGAAGAAATACAACAGTGTTTTCAAGTGAATGAATGAATGAAGAAGAATAAAAGTAAAGGTATCCCAAGGTCAAGATTCAAGAAAGGTATGCTTTTACTTTTCTCTCATTCAACCTTTATTTACTTTTCTTTCTTCCCCACTCCAACCGACACTTGTAATGAATAGAATACTCACTCAACCAACGTGACGCTATGCTTAATTACATGCCTCTTTCCTCAACGTGGAATTTTCTAATACAATTTCCTTCTCTTCTCCGATGCACATGCACTTGTATTTTTATAAAACAATATATAAGCTACTTTTCTATTCAAATTTTTTTATAGGATTTTAAATTTAATTATTTTAATTCATATTATTTTTTACATAATTTTTAGATAATATTATGTTATTTTTTAGGAAAAATTACACAGATCAATTGTGAAACTATTTATTCAAATTGGACTAAATCCAAACTATTTATCCAGATTCATGATCCAAATTATTTAACTTCTTACCCCCACTTTTTTTCTTTTAATTCCGTGTGTGACGTCATGCTGACGGCAGCATCACTGATCCTCTTTGATATCATCAGAGTATAATATACTCTATCGGTATCAAACAGTTTCGCTGAATCACTGTTCTCTTCCTTCGTGATACCATCAGAGTATATATATATATACTATTATGGTATCAAACATATATTTATGTCAGTGCCCCTTCCCTTGTTCCTCTTTGATACCGTCAGAGTATATTATACTTTGATGGTATCAAGCAGTTTTTTTTATACCATCAGAGTATAATATACTCTATGATATCAAGAAGAAAGAGATAGTGCTTCAGCGAAACTGCTTGATACCATCAGAGTATATTATATACCCTCATGATATCAAATGCGTGAAATAGTTAAACATAAGGGGTATGAAAGTAATGAGTATCCAATGGTAAATAATATTTTATTTTATTTTTTTTTGGGGGGGGGGGTTGTTATAACAATAATTATCCCAACTATTTGATAATATATTATATATTCACATAGTATCAAATGCGCGAAATGATTAAAAATAGGGGTTCTGAAAGTAATGGGTATCCAATGATAAATAATTATTATTTTTTTGATATAACAATAATTATCCCTATTTTTTATGTCTTATGATATTAATATAATTTCGAAAATCAATTAATTTCTTAATATTTTTTATATAATTTTTAAATATATAACAGATTAAAAAAAGAGTGAGACGAAGAAAGTACTGGATTTTCAAAAATTTCCTCAGCTTTCCCCATTTTAGACTCGGAAAGACGTGTTTTTTCTTCATTTTCTCTTTTATTTCTCCTCTTCCCTCCCACTCCGGCGTCCCTCTCCCTCCAGCAACCCCCTCCCTCCGACGACTCTTTCCTCTCTGTTAAGGTATGGCTTTTGTCCTCCCTCCCCCCCCCCCTCGATATTTTTAGTTTGATTATATATATATATATAATAGGGCTTGTTAAAAAAAATTCATTTGCAATGCATGAATTGTGTAGTTAAAATTCCTTTTTTGCAATCATATTTAAATCCCTATTTTAATTGTAATGTTGAATGTGTCGAGAGAAGAAGATAGATTAGGGTTTCAAATTTTAGAAATTTAAATTCTTTTATTGTTTTAAAATTTATTGAATATTATTAACCAACTAGCGTTAATTTTATAAATTTATGTTAAATTTAGATAATTTAAATTTGAATTTGAATTCATCACTTTTTAAATTTTGAATTTGTAGATTTAGGTTCTTGTCATTGTTAATTCAAAAAATGACCTAGAATGTTCTTAAAGTTGCTGCCATGTGACCAGGAGGTCACGAATTCAAGCCTGAAAACAGCCTCTGGCAGAAATGCAAGGTAAGGCTGCGTACAATAGACCCTTGTGGTCGGGCCCTTCCCCGGACCCTGCGCATAGCGGGAGCTTTAGTGCACCGGGCTGCCCTTTTAATGTTCTTAAACTATCGAATTTGGTATAAATTTATCCTACGTTAATTTTTTGGCTCCAAAATGCTCCGATGTCAAGGGCTTTAAATTGTTCTTATTTTTAGTAATCCACTTCAAAAATAAAATTAATAAATTCATTTATTACTTGGCACGTTCTTACTATGTTGTAGTTTCTTGTTCATAATTCATTTATTAGAAATTATCTTACTAGTATAATGTTCTTGTGTACTAATAGTCTAATAGTGCACTTGTTCTTTCTTTGTTGAATACATTGCATATTTAAGCAGCTGTTGAGAGACCTCAGTGAGGAGATCATTGATCGGTCGGATTCAAGAGTGAACTAATTCTTTCACGCTGCGCTGAATTTATCTTAGCTCTTAGTCCTTTTCTCTTGGACTTAGACATTTTAGATTATTGTTTTATATTTATTGTTTTCGGGATTGCATCCCCTTATTTTAGACCGTTAGTTATAGTTTTGGTACAACGACTTTTAGATTTTAGGGGGTTAAAATCTCGCATGTTTTGATAACTTTCCTGAGCTTATTGGGACTCAGCGTTTAAACTAATTATTTAAATTGTTTTCACATATTTAAATGTATGTTTGGTTAATAGTATATTTTAATTGGGTGTAGTATTGATTCTTCTATCATAGGGTTAGTGTGGTGACACTCACGACAGATCAGAACAGTGTGAAAAGGCTATGCTTCAAATTTTAAAAAGTGTGAAGATATGAATGAAGAAAAATTGTCCTGTGCGAAAAGCCATGATTGTCATGTTTTGATGAAAATTTTAATTCCTATCGCACTTAGCTGCTTACGTGACAGGTTATTAAAATTAATTACAAAGGTAAATTTGATCTTTGAAAAATTATATTTTAACACTTTGTGGGAGCATTGGGAGGGTATTCAGTAATTTGGATTGGCTTATTCTAAATATTTTTAGCCAAATTTTTAAAAGTATTTTTACACCTAAAATAAGTCAAAAATTTTAAGTCCATCCAAACAAACTCTCATACAATCTGCCCAAATGATCCCTAATAGTATTAAGTATTAATTACTTGGATAAGTATTTTTTAATAAATAATTACTGTTTCTAAGTATATTTTTTTAAATATAGCAATACTATATTCCTCTGTCTCTCTCTCTCTCTCTCTCTCTCTCTCAATAGTACGATGATTATCTCTTTTTCTCTCTTTCTATTGTTCGTGTATCTTCTTCTCATTTCTTTGTCATTTTCTTTATCATCTATGTCTATCTTTAACTATCCATAATCGATATTAAAAAGCTTCAAACTTTTGATTGTAAAATCAATTTTAAAATTTCTTATTTTATTTGGACTGAATATTATTGCAAATGATTGAGTATATCGTTTGAAATTTATGTCCCAATATTGAGGATGTTTGATGAAGATTCGAGTTGATTTTGACAAGATTTGAAAATATGAATATTTGAAGATATGAAGTTTATATTAAAATTGGAATGATTTTTGCAATGTGGATTTGTGCATATATTATAAATACATTATAAGTATGTTATAAATTATATTGATTGATACTACTGAGAGTGATGTCTGCAATATGTCTTATAGAATACATGTTTATTCATATTTTATAATACACATGTATTTTTTATTTGTTCTAAATTATTGTAGTTGGTTTCACTAAGAAGGAATTGATGTCTGTATTGTGCATTATAAATATATTGTTCATAACTAAAATATGTATTATATGTGTCTTAAAAATTATTCTAGTTGAAATCACTAGGAAATGAATTATGTCTATAATATGTATTATACATGTATTGTAAGTGTGTCTGTATCTAAAAATATTTTACATGAATTTAAATTAGTTTATATTTTTCGAAATGTACCATATATTGAAATAACAAATGTCGAATTCATAGCTATGTATAATGTTGAATTCAAAATGTATTACAATTGCTGTTTATATTTGATATAATTTTGATACAATTTTAAGATAATCTTCAAATATTCATATCTTCATAACTTTAAACTTTCTAACCTTCAAATCTTTAAATCTTCAAACTTCTAAACCTTCATGAAAATCCTTCAACACAACAATATTTTTTTATGATAATGGTGTTCAGATCAATTTTTGCGCACATCAACTAATTTCACGGAATACTTGTCATTTTCCACTAGCAACTGATACCAGGTAATTCTGTCCATCAAGGTTAGGACAAATGAGAGGAATCACCTAAATTTTTTTTTATCTCTGCTGAAAATTGAACCTAAAACATTATAGTTCTCAATCACTTCATTGGCTACTAGGCCACACCATTGAATGCAACACAACAACAAATTTGCAATCAGAAATCACAAAAAATTCTTCGACTGATACTTTATTTTTTAAAATTTTGTAATTATTACTGCAAACTTCAAAAATCTATAACGGCGGATAATTTATATTGCTAAATTGAAGCGTTTTGTAGTATTATACATATATAGATGTAAAAAATAATTGTAGCGTTAAGTTTTAGAGAAAATTGCAATTGAGATTATGAATTTTGAAAAAAAAAATTGTGGTTGAAATGAAAATGGGCGAGAATTTATAAGTAGCTGAATTTATTTTAATTCAAAATAATTGGTATAGTTGGTTAATTTTGTTTGAATGACATAAAATAATAAATATTTTCTTAATATAGCTCATGATTTACCTAATATTAGAAATTGAGAAAATATTTTAAAACCCCCTTAATCTATAATCAAAATTTCAACTACATACTCCAATTACACGGGGATCTATCACCCCCTAAACTATTTAAAATCTTAATTAATTTCATCCTAAATGCTTATGTGGCAAAGTGAGTGTATTTCACTCTCCTTGAGAGAGTGAACACCACAGATAAATATTAAAACTTTATTTTTAATAATATCTCCTATTTTTTTCTTCTTTTTTTTTCATCTCTCTTTCTCATTGAATAACCTCCCCTACCCATCTACCCCCATGCCTTCATCTTTTTCATTTTCACATCTAACCTGTACTCTTCACATTCCTCTATAAAATTTCTTCATCAATCCTAACCCTTAAATCTACTTAGTTATTATTTTTCAATTAAAGTTTCGAAAATAATAATTACTCTTTCTGTAAGAACCCATACAAAAAAATAAATTCTCTTCTCTCAAATGTGAACTCCAACAAACATGAGAAATAAATTTATTCTTACACAAATTTTCATCAACACTGCCTATATAATCTCATATAACATCTTCAACTCATGTAACCCCTGTATTCATGCTATACTAATGAACAATATACATAGATATAAATCAAGACCCAAAAGTAATGGGTATCTCCAAAATGGAGAAATTCTAATTAATTGAATTGGGTTTGCTATTTTCACCAACATTAGAAAAAGAAAAAAATTAAATTGCATTAAGATTGTGAAATGACACAAAAATCTATTGAGTAAATTGTGCACCAATGAAAGAAGCTGTAGAAAAATTTAATTGAAATATCAATACGACGTCGCTTGGAAGTGAATTGTTCTGGCCATAGAGAGTACTTTCACTCATCGAAAAAATTATTTGTTCTTTCCCTTCCCGGCAGGTTAATCGCGACGAGGAGGGGGGTGGATTTGGGGATGGTAATGGTGATGCCATCAGTTATAATGGAGGTTTTGTAATGGGTATAAAATGAAAAAAAATGTAATAAACATAATTATAAATTTATTGTATTTATTATGTGGCATTGACGTGGCGTTGAGGTGGTGTTGATGTGGCATGACGTGACGTGCACGTGTATCACGACACAAGATACATAACTGATTATGACATTTTAGGGTGACAATAATTACAATTTTAAATAGTTTAGGGGGTGATAGAACACACGTGTAATTGGAGTGTGTAGTTGAAATTTCGGATATAGATTAGGGGGGGTTAGACTATTTTCTCTTAGAAATTTGATTAACTCTACTAATTCTATTCGTATCCACATAAAATGAGATAAATAAAATTGAAAAAACTACACAAAATGAACTTTTTGAACAAACTATTTACCACCCCATACCCCACCCCAAAATAATTTCTTCCAATACCCATTCGGCCAAACTAATCACCCCTGTACCTCCTTTAATTATTTTTAAATTCGCACGCTGACATTATGATGACGCCAGAGCCCACCCTACATGATATCGATAAGGTATCATTTACCTATGGAGCATCACAGAGAATTAAACTCAGTCCTATATGATACCGATATGGTATCAATATACCGACGGAGTATCACAAAGAACATATTTACTAATTAGTTTAATAAATAAAATTGTAATATTAATAATTTTCTCTTAATTATTTTGTTTTTATTTCTTAAAAAAAAGCTCAATCCTATATGATACCGATAATGTATCAATATATTGTTATGGTATCATTGGAAATTTTAAAAGTGTCTCATTAAAGATTTTCAATATCATAATAATATACGAATATACTGCGCACTGTGGTAGTATCATTCATGTAATATCAAATGACTTAGAAAAACCTTTCGAATACTATCATAATATATATATACTATGATGATATCATTCAACATTTGTATGAAACGATCCTTAATGATTTATGTGAAATGATACTTAATGATACCATGCCAGTATATAATGATTTTATGAAGATGCGGCTGAAAGATTAAAGTAGACATCAATGATACCATGACAGTATATAGATATACTGTGGTGGTATCACTAAAACAACTTCAATAATATTATGTCAGTATATGATATTGCGACGATATTTTGATCGCGAATCTCATGCTTTGGAGGTATGAATTATAAAAAAATATTTATCTATAATTATTTTATTTTTATGGGGAATAATTAGTCTTTTTTAAACATATATTATCTGTCTAAGGAGAAAAGAAAATGGGGGTGTATTTAAGAAGTTGAGCACTACTCCCAGGACACTGCCTGTCTTTTCCCTCCAATTCATTCTAACGTCTGCGGCGGTTTTCGGACGACTAGGGTGAAGGGAGGACAGTATTAATACCACAAAACTCGACAGTGAATGAGCTACCTACGCCCAGAGATAAGATATCTTTCTCGGGATTGGTCGAAATTGAAGGCACTTCTAGGGTTTCTGGTCAAAAGGTTAAACATTGGTAAGTCCCTTGGCATCGACCTGTATTAATTAGAAAATAGGTTTAAAATTGTTGAAGTGGATGTTTTTGAGCAGAGTTCTTGTTGTTCTGTTGTTTCTTACTTCGTTTGATTTCCAGTCTGGCACGATTCTATCTCCTTTAATATACCATGTGTGCAATTTGAGTTCAGTTTGCGTTTTCAACAGCGCACAGGGTTGCGGGTTTAGTTATGCATTGCTTTCATTCTAGATGGCAGTAAGCGATCATCCAGGACACATAAATTCTTTGTTGATTAAAAAGTCTTGTAAGAAATTACTGTTTTCTGCTGATTTGGGTTTTTTTTTGTTTGTTGTGCTTTTTTACTTTTTCTAATTATCACTCTTGGTTGGAATTATTATTAGCTTAAATTAATTTTAGAGTATTTGATTCTTGAAATATTCTCATGTCTTTGATCTGTTATGCATTATGTCTATTAGCTTTTACTGACATATACTTTTAGTTGTTGGTACTTCATTATTAATTTCATCATAACTAAAAATTAACGTATTTAATGTGTTTTGCATTTCAGTTCAAGCTGCGAAAAAGTTAGCATCTTGGTGGAACTCTTAAAAGAACATCATCTTGGTGGAAGCAGTCATTGTAGGATCCACAAGGGCTGAATCTGTGTGGTAAAAGTAGAGGCCCTGACAGAAAAAGGAAGCAGGTCTGTGAGTGGAGACAGTTATGGCCTTGGTAGAAGCAGTTAAAGTAGTGCCTCTAGCGGTTCTAGATAAGGATGAGGAAGTTGAATTTGTCTGGGGTAGAAAGAGAGGTATTGGTGGTAAGAGAAAGGAGGTGCAATTTTATGAATCTTTTACCTATGATGGTGTGGAGTATGCTCTATATGACTGTGTATACATGCACAAGGAAGGTGAACTTCCTTACATTGGTAAGATCATAAAGATATGGGAAAATCCAGACAAGTCTAGGAAGATAAAGATCCACTGGTTTTTTCGGTCAACAGAGATCTTGTATCACCTGAAAGATGTAAAGGTAGCTGAGAATGAAGTATTTCTTGCCTCTGGTGAAGGCACTGGTTTGGCCAATGTTAATCCTTTGGTGAGCGTTATAAAACTGCTTTATCTCATTGCGTTTTCTTTCTGTCTGCTTTTACCTTATGTTAAAATAGGAATTAACTACGTAGAGTTACTTAAACCATATTGTTTTATGTATAGCATAAACTTGCTTTTAACCAACTGCTTATGGCTTGAGGAGTTCAATTTATGTCCACATCTAATCCAATATATATATATTTATTGTCCACCTCGTCAATATTAGTAAAACTCACTCAGTTCTTGTGGAGACCCTTCTGCTTATTTCTACTTGGTTTCGGTGATTCTTCAAGGGATGATGGGTTTGTATTGCGGCGATACAACACAAATTAACTTGAAACATATGTTACTATTGCTATCTTTCTAACTTACATAGTGGTTAATGTGGTGGAAGATGAACAATTAGACGGAAGTCTAAGATGATTTATTACTAGCTGATGATGACAAAGCAGATGAACCTGTAACAATAAGTTCTTCTCTATGAAGGTTGTCTAAAGTGAGAAATGGGATAAGCTAGTAGATTGATCTCTCCTATATTCCCGCTGAATGCCAATTTTGTCCCTCCTTCTTGTTCATCTGCCTTTTTACGAAATTTATCCTCTTCATTGAAAAGCTACCTCTTTCTAAATGATTATTTGTTTGGGTAATTCTTCTCGACCCAAGAAAAGGAAGAAAGAAGGAGAATGATAAGGGGTGCGACTGTTGGTTTGAATAGGCAAGGGGACTTTGAAAGTGAAATGTAGGATGAAAGGTGTAGTTTTTTTAGAAACAAGTTCCTTCTTTTGCATGATTAGTGGAATAGCATCAATGACATCTAAGTTGCCTAATTGTGATAGGAAATCATTGTTGAAAGTATGGGAGTATAAAAAATGAATGAAAGGAAAATGGAAGGGGATAAAGGGAAATTTAGAAAGAAAAGCAGGCGAGGGGTCTGATTAGGTTTGGGAACAAAGACAAGAATTCAATTGATTCCTCTTTGCTATAAGATCTGGCTGGAGCTTTTCTTTTTACCAGAAGGGTGAGGTCTGATTAGGTCTGGGAACAAACTTACAAACAAGAGTTCAATAAATTTCTCTTTGTTGAGATTTTGTCGGAGTTCTTTTTTTTTGGCCACAAGGGCATTGAAGGTTTTGGTAAGCATCTGTGCTTGCTAAATATACACATAATGAACACCTTCAAAATGAGCGTGTACATGAATTATGCTGACATGGACGACAATTAGGTGTTGCACGACCTCATCTTCCACTCTTCAAATTCTTTTTGACTTCCATTGATTGTAGGTTCCACTTCTTTTTCTTCTTCACCATTACAAACAAAATTGTCACTTAAAGTAGAAACTTACCAAATCCAAATTCCTTTTTTTTTGAAACTAGTACTTCTCAATTCCTCCTCTTTCTTCACCATTGCAAACCTATGATTTCACATAAACCTATTCAAACTCCTCTTCTCATTTTTTACCACCATCACAAATCCAAAAAATTCAAACTAGCAAATCCAAACTCTTTGTGATTAAAGCCAACCCGTCTCAAATTTCAAATGACCCATTTTCTACTAGTTCTTTTTCTTGTTGTGTGCTCTCACATCTCTTGAAACAATGAATGCCTATCTCAATGGCAGAAGAGAAGTAAAAGATTTTCAGGATCAACAATTGCAGAAGATAAATGAGATGAACTAGGACTAAAAGATTGGGTTTTTAAATTTGGGTTCAAAAATGGTTTTACCATGCATTGTGTTTAAAGCTTCTTTTCTTGAGGGTCAACTGGGCCAACATTGATGAGCGATGTGGTCGATTTCTTTGTTGGGATTGTTTCAAAACATTAAAAGTTATTTGGATAATTGTTCTAGTGTGTCTCAACCTTCCTGCAAGTTCCAATTTAGAAGACTGGAATTGACCATTAGAAAAAACAAAACAATGGCCAATCTCCATTGAAGTCTATATTAATGAGCATTAAACTAAGCAAAGAGTCTAATAACTTCCTTATGATGTAACTTCTTTGAGACCACAACGTGGATGCATGGTTGTGTGAGTTCTGGGGAGAAAAACGTCAGCAAGTTGAGTTAACTTGTTTTTTCCTATTAAATCTTTTTTAATATGTATTCTTTATTGTTTTTCATGTTAATCTTGTTAGCTCATGACAAAGACCACACTTCCCTCTTGTTATTATAAAAGTTTACAATAGAGTCGAGATTATACAATCGCAAGTAGATAAAATTCTTGTGGTGTCACATAAATGCTTTTCATTTTCTTTTGGACATCATGCTTACAACTCTTAATCTTATCTATATATTCATAATATCAAAATATTTTGAAGAAGTTGACCAAGGGTAGTGGTGATTAGGCTTTTATTTTTAATTATTGAAAGAGAAATCTATAACTCATCTGTGGAGGCTGAAATGTATTAGATTACATGAACATGACAATTTGGAAACTTTCATGTCTCTAATATGATATGCTTTTGCCACATCAACAATCTGAAAAGGCAAGTATGTATGGTCAATGGCTAAAGGTACTTATATGTGTGGTTTTGCATCTTTTGAACATCTTTTTATAATATTTCACTTCATAAAAAAGTACTTATCATCTGTCGTTTTTGCCGTCGTGACCGCTAACTTCATGTCCTTTTTCGTCTCATTATACCTTGTTGTGTTCGCCCGCCTCTACCCCTCGTCTTTGCTCTCCACCAACTTAGCATAAATAACCTTCTTTGCTTCCACATTGCCTTGAACACATGCATTCCACCACCAATTTCTTTGATGGCCACAAATGCGTGCTTATGGCAACAAAAATCCTTATAGTTGAAAATTTAAATAATGAGAAAATACATCTTCTTAGGTTGTCGTTATGGATTTGGATATCAAGAGGAAGAAGAGGACTTTGTATGACCTACCGAGGATTAGATGAAGAGGCTTGACCAATACCAAAGCTGAGGAGCTTAAGGAGAGGTTCATGGCTATGGGGACGCTAATAGTATGTGGACAACATGCTACATCAAGGTAGAAACTAGAGAGGTGTTTCGGGTTATAAGAGGTAACATAAGTGGTCATAAAAGGGGGTACAGGTGGATTGGAGAAGTCTAAAGAATAGTGTGAGCCAAGAAGGTTGCTTATATGACGTTAGTGAAAGCATATTAAGGAGAAGTATAAGCCGAAGAACAAGGAGAAGTATAAGCCAATGAAGATGGAAGCAAAGCTAGCGGCTACAACGGCTAAAACAATAGCTTTTGAGCACTTGTATGAGCACGCTTGGATGGGCTTATAAGTTGGTCAAACCAACTTATAAGCCCTGTTTAGCTTATTGTGGTGTTTGCGTAATGCTAACTTTAAGCCATAAAGTTCTTAAAGTCCATCAAAAATGAAAAGTTAGGATTTCTAACTTTTTTTTCTAAGTGCTTAAATCCATTTTCTTTGACCATGGAAATTACTTTTATATCCCTTATATTTTAACTAAGTTAAAGCCCCTTTTTAGCTTTTGGACGTGTTTGCCTAATGTTGACTTTAAGCCATAAAGTTCTTAAAGTCGGTCAAAAATGAAAAGTTAGGATTCCTAACTATTTTTTTCCAAAGTGCTTAAAGTCATTTTCTTTGACCATGGAAATTACTTTTATATCCCTTGTATTTTAACTAAATTTCCAAACTACCTTTTTTTATTCTTTTAACCCTAAAATTCACATCATAAACACTTTTATCCAAACACTCAACTGCTTATTTATAAAAATAACTTTCAGTACTTCAAAGTTTTAAAAACACTTCAAACATAAAAGTTATTTTTTTTAAGCCAATCCAAACGGGCTCTAAATTCCCAAACTACCCTTTTTATTCTTTTAACTCTAAAATTCACATTTTTTTCCTCGTTTCTTCGGCATAAGCACTTTTATCCAAACACTCAACTGCTTATTTATAAAAATAACTTTCAGCACTTCAAAGTTCTAAAAACACTTCATACATAAAAGTTACTTTTTTAAGCCCATCCAAACGGGTTCTATGAAGAGCTGAGGCACTTTTGAGCACTTGTATGAAGAGCTGAGGCAAATGTGAGGAGAAGAAGTTGTTTAGGCTCACCAAGACGAGGGAGTAAAGGGATCATGACCTAGACCAAGTGAAGTGCATCAATAACGAGAATGGAGAAATGTTGGTAGAGAAGGCACATATTAGGTGGAGATGGCATGCGTATTTCCATAAGCTACATAAGCTCTTGAATGAGGAGGGGGACAAGAATATTGTGTTAGGGGAACTTGAGCATTCCACGTCGTAGGGATTTTGGTACTATAGGTGCATAAATTTTGCAGAGGTTATGGGGGCAATTCGTTGGAAGTGTAAAAGAGCGATTGGCCAAATCAGATCTTGGTAGTAATTTGGAAGAACACATGCGTAGTAGGTATGTAGTGGCCAATTGGGTTACTTAATGTCATTTTTAGGACAACTAAATTGCCAGAGTAGTGGAGATGGAGTACAATGATCTTTTTGTACAAGATTAAGGGGGATATTCAAAATTGTAACAACTAGTAGGGTATTAAACTACTAAGCGACAATATGAAAGTTTAGGAGAAGATAGTCAAGGTGAGGATGAGAATGAGTGTCTATCTCTGAGAATCGATTAAGATGCATGTTAGGACAATCAACAATAGAAGTCATTCATTTTGCAGGGAGATTGTTGAAGCAATATAGGGATATGAAGAGACCTACACATAATGTTCATCGATCTAAAAGGACAAACGATAAAGTTCCTAGGGAGGTTTATGGAGATGTTTGGAGTCTAGAGGTGTACATGTTGCTTATAATAAGGCAATTAAGGGCATGTATGATAGAGCCAAGACCTAGGTATGCATACTGGGGGGTGACTTGGAACACTTCTCGATCATGATAGGGTTGTACCAAGGATCAACCCGTATTTTATTTCTATTTGCCTTATTGATGGACGAATTGACGTGGGATATTTCAAGGGGAAGTGCCATGGTGTATGCTATTCGCAGATGGCAGTATTGATCGATAAGATTGACGATCGATAAGATTGACGATGATGTCGCATATTGTAATGATGTGGGGTGGATAAAATGGAGACTCACATCTGGGGTACTATGTGATGGGAATGTCTCACCAAGGCTTAGGTGTAAGTTTTACAGAGTATCCATTGTGGTTCACTTTCATATTTTTCACGGTCTATATCATGCCAGTTATAGCAGTCCTGGTGGTTAGAACTATGTTGTTGAATGAGACAGTGTTGGCCAGTCAAATACACATTCTTTTAGAAGATGAAGGTAGTAAAGATGAGAATGCTCCATTTGATGGATGTGTGGACATACTAGGAGAGATATGATTAAGAATAATGTTATACAGGAAAGGTAGGAGTTGCCTTCATGGCATACAAGATGATGGAAGCGAGACTGAGATGGTTCGGGCTTGTGAAGTGGAGGTGCTCAGATGTACTAGTAAGGAGGTGTGAGAGATTGACTATAACAAGTTTTAGTAAAGGTAGATGCATACTGAAGAAGAACTGGGGAAGTTTTTAGAAGGACATGACACATCTTCAACTTAATGAAGACATGACCCTATAGAAGAATGTATCAAGGTCAAGGATTAGCCTATAAGGGTAAGGGAGAGGATGGGGATTAGTTTTCTCCTGATATTTGCCTTCTTTAGTAGTATTATTATTTAGAACTCGCGTCGTATCTTATTCTTCAATTTACTACTTCATGTTGCTTAATTTGCTTACATCTTTCTGTTTTGTTGTCATTATCTTTCTTCGGATCTTGCTTTGATTACACTTCTTTTGAGTTGATGATCCTTTTGGAAACAACCTCTCTACCCCCAAAGGTAGGGGTAAAGTCTGCGTATATTCTACTCTCCCCCACTTGTGAGACTACACTGGGTATGTTCTGGGTATGTTGTTGTTGTACTACATGTCAAGTGGCGCTTCATATACAAATGGTCGTGAGGAGATGTAAGTCACTTACCAGTAATTGCCACGTCTCTACTTAGATGTGGTAGACAATGTTGAATTAGTTTGGATTACTTGGTCAATGCTGGAAATAGTGAATGATGTGATGCATAGCTGGGCTTTCATCACAAGGTGAATGAATAATAGAGCATGTCATGTAGCTAATATAGAGTAGTGTTCCTCCCCATATTGCAATTGAGTCCTTTTTTGTTTACATTTTTTTGGAGTACAGGTAACATTCCAATGAGTATTAAGTATTGGTTATTGTTTTCTAGACACATGTTACTCCATAGACTCATGTAACTTTGCATACAACTACTTTGTGTGGTAGTACTTTTTCTCCTCAGTTTTTAAACAAAATATGTGCCGTAGTCAAAAGATAAGCTCTCATTGATCTAAAAAAATTGCAATCAGAATGGGATCTATGTTTTTTATGACGGTGTTCAGCCTGCTTGCGCACACCTCAAATTTTTTACAAGGTGCTTGCTATTTTCCATTAGCATAGGTACTAGATAACTTTACCCACCAAGGTGGGACGAAATCACCTAGTGTTTTTTTGTTTGAGTCTGTCCATTTCTGAGTTTGCATATAGCCATTGTCAATATCACATGCTTAACGTTGTAATTTATCATATGCCTGTCATTAGTGAATGCTTCCTCGTAACTGTAAGAGAGTTGGCTGCTTAACTTCTTGTTGATTAACTTCACCAGGAAGCTATTGCTGGCAAATGCAATGTTATCTGCATTTCAGAGGACAACAGAAATCCACAACCATCAGATGAAGAAGTTAAAATGGCTGACTATGTTTTCTACCGTGCTTTTGATGTTGGAAATTGTACAATTTTGGATAAGATGGTTGACAAAGTTGGTGGGCTGGATGGTATGTGCCTCAGCTCCCTGGGTGTCCTCTCTCTGTGGTGTCACTGTAGTATAAGTTTCATTTTAATGGAATAATATAAAGCTGCTTCGATTAATCTCTTATGCAAATTTGTTTACATTTTGGTACAGTCAAGTATGTTTTTAACAGGAAAGAGAGTGAAAAGGCCAGTCATGTCCTCAAACTTGATTCTGACAAGAAAGATGACAAAACTGCCGTGGAATATCGAGCTAATGGGGAGTCCTTTGGGCTAAAACCACAGAAGTATCTTGGAACTGCCAAAGTGAGTCATTTACTTGGAAAAAGTGATGTAGATGGACAAAGTTCTCCTCTGGTTAGACAGGATGCTTCACAGAGAGATACAAATGTTTCACGTGTTAATCAGGAAACTGCTAAGAAAGGGAATTCTGTCCCTGGTGAGAAAAACTCGCATGATTTGGGAGTTGCAAAAGCTGCTGGTAAATCAAGTCATTTAGTGGGAAGAAGTGATGTAGATGCGCAAAGTTCACCGATTAGAGAGGATGCCTTACATGGAGATGCAAATGATTCTCACATTGAGCAGCAATCAACAATGAAAGGAAATGCCACACCAGTTCTGGTTGTTAACAGCAGAATAGCCACTACAGTTGTTCACAACCAAAATACTTTAAGTGAAGAAAATGCACTCTGCACAGTTAAGAATGATAAAAAAGTTAATAAGCTTTCAATAGAACTCGTAGAAGCTGGTGAAAGAGGAAAACCTTCGAAGGATCTTGGCATTTTGGATAGTAGGCCTTCAAAACGAATAAAAGTAAATGGTTCTGTGAAACTATCAGAGGACAAGGGTGGGGACAGTGTACAGAAGTCCACTGTTTGCAGAAATGACAAAGAGGTTATGGGGACAGGTGCTACTCCTTCTGAAGAAAGAAAGAAATCTGGAGATAGCAAGCTTTCTGGTGGACTGGACAAGAACATGCAGAGCAGAAAAGATGGTGCTGCCTTGGATATCAGACCTCCAAAGAAGGCAAACATCGACTCTCTTAAAGTAAAAGAGGATAGAGATAGAAGTAACATGTCAATAGGTAAGCCTGTTGACAATATAGGCAAGTTGCCTAAATTATCTGCTGGAATATCCCCCAAGGAAGTTGAGAGAATGGGAGGCAAGAGCTTCATAATCACTCGGAGACCTGTTGCAGTAAGTTTTGCCTCGAACAATGTCATTTTCTTGCGAAGTTTAATTTGTTGCTAGATAAAATTGTGCGTAACCTATTCTACTCAAATCTTTTGTGAATCCGGTGCTTCTAGTTCGATAAAGAACTGAATCTTTTCTTTTTGATGATACAATGGTGGTATTACATGGAGTTACTTACTTTTCCATGCCATTGAGAGGTTTTTGGACCAACTTCTCTTTGATTGCACTCTAGCATATTAAGAAGAACCAAAATCTCTTGAATTGAAGCAAGACAACTCTACAACATAACATTCCTTTTATATTTATAGAGAAAAGCCTCATAGTAGGTCCATGAAGTAGCATCTAATTTGACTCATACAAATTGTAACTCAATAAATTGGCTTATATAGCAATAAGAATGAGAGTTTAGTCTGGTAATGGAAAGGTGTTACATGACTAGAAATTGGTGGAGATTAAAGAGTTCCTTCATAGGATATATGAGCAATCCATTGGTAATGAAGAGGAGGCTAAGATGGGATGGTTGGAGGGATAAGTGTATTTATGGTGAGAGTCAGTGAGTCATGCACAGTTGGGGATAAGAGGGGGAGGTGTGGAAGTGACTGTTGATATTAGAGTTATTAAGGTGTAATTCTTTGCATGACACATCATGTAATTCTAACGGTATTTGAGGAAAAGGATTTTCATGAATTACTACACATTAGATTCACAACATTGCTTGGGAGGCTTGCACTCCCTTTGTCCAAGGTGGCTTAGGTGAAGCAGAAGGTATTAGTGGTGGTGATCAATGGTTGGAGATCACCAAGGATGGGCAGCCTGATGCATTAAAGCTCCCGCTATACGTAAGGTCCGAGAAGAGCCCGACCACAAGGAGATCACCGAGGATGCACAAGGAAAATAAGGCCCATTTGTATCCATTAAGATTAAAACGTTTGAATCTGAATAAGCTTCTGAATATTAAGATGTGCATTAAGATCTAGATGCCTAGATCTGAATACACATTTGGATGTTAAGATGTGGTCTTTAATGTGTACACTGAATTATTAAGATTGTTTGTTTTCAATATTTGAATGTGCATATGAAATTATATATCAATATAAAAATTATTGCGACATGAGTTTTTTCAAGAATTCAACATATACACATCTTTTAGTAAAACAATATCATCCGTGAATAACATATACCATGCTATCTCATTTTATTTTTTGTTGGTTAGCTTATCCATAACCTAAGGGTAAACTTGCTTCCTTTTGAGTGCTCGTCTTGACGTGGTTGTGCCCTTTTGGGCTGGTCAGGCTCATTTGACGCTAATGTCAATGAGGAATGTGGATGGAAAGCCTTGTTGTAACTGGTAAAATTGTTGCATATGACCAGGAAGTCACATGTTTAAGCCGTGGAAACAACCTCTTGCAGAAATGCAAGGTAAAACTACATACAATAGACCCTTGTGGTCCGGCCCTTCCTTGGACCCTGCACATAAAGGGATCTTTAGTGCACCAAGCTGCCCTTTATTATATTTCTAGGAACAGCTTGCTAGCTAGATCATTCACATAAACATTTTAATAAAAAAATTGACACCATCACTTTCTCAAAGTTACACTTTGAAATATGATCCATATTCTATTATATGGGAACAGGATAAGTTCTTCTGTTTTTAGTTCACCTCTAGTGTGTAGTTTACCGTTGAATCTTTAAGCAGACTACAAGTGTAATGTAGATCAAATAATTCATGATGTGCTAGCTGTCGTCGAGTCCCCTTTCAAAAGCAGAAAAGTTGACATATGGAAAAGAATGCCACTAGAATTAATCCTTGTCCTCATCTCAAGCGATCATTCCAAATCAGTCCATGCAGACCAGAATGCGCAGTCAACATCTCAAGATTCTTATTGCTTTCGGAGATATAAAAAGAGATGCAAAATTCAAGTAATTATGGAGAGTTAAATATTTTAGTTTTATATTCATGTAAGACTCATAATTTTGTAAAAACTAGTTAGTGGCTAATTATGTTTTACCAATGATGGGAAAAAAATAGATGTTTACTCAAAAAATATGTGCTTTTTCCCTTCTATCTTTTTTTGGACGATGAAAAATGGATTTACTTGCTGCTATCTCGTGTATGTGATTTGATCATAATGTCATCATCCTTTTTTACTCTAGATTTTCCGGCATAATTATTTTTTCGAGATCTGATTTTTAATTCGGATTGACGTAATTTGTTGTGAGATGATATTAGATTATTGATATGGTACGGTGGAAATTTATGCTGCTTCTCTCCATCATGGCTGCAAATCAGTTGGTTTTGTTTACGATCTTTTTTAATTTTAAATATCAAACTTATGTATCCCACTTTCTTGTTTATAACAGGAGTCGAGCAAGTGGTTCAAGGCACCTGTAAGTGTTCCTATCCTTAGTCCTATATTACTTAGCTGATTAAGTAACTCTATCTGATATGCTAATTATTTCTAGGAAATATGTAACTCTATATATTTTTTGTTCTTCGATTCCTGCTACTATATGTTGTTTTGTGTACTTTGATTATAGTATTATTTTGTTGTAGTTATTGTTCCTTTTTTTGAAGAATGCTTTGTCATACTATCTTTAGTATTTTGTCTTGACTTCTTCATTTTTGTTATTTCTTTTCTCAAACTACATTTATATGCTTTTCCTTGAGTTGAGGGTCTTTTGGAGAAAACCTCCCTACCATACCTTGACATGTAGGGGTAAGATCTGCGTACACACTATTCTTTCCAGACCTTACATATGAGATTACACTAGGTATGTTGTTGTATGTAGCTTGTCTCATGGTATAAATATAGGTGACCTATTTGAGCTTAGAATTGTAACTTTGTTGTTCTTCGAGTGATTCATTTAATCAAGTTCTTAACTCCTATGGTGACATGACCTAGTTGATTAAAGATCAAGTTTGATTGCTCATGTGTTGCTCGTCAAGGAAGAGAGACCGCAAAAGGCGTTGTCGTGGAGGAAGTGTGACCTCTACTGAAATGCTTGAGCTATCTTTGAATCCTAGGTCATTGTTTGGCCTGTTCTTTTATTACTAAAGAAATACAAGTCAACAGTATTGTTGAAAAATTATCCTTAGGCTAGGACAATAGACTTTCTTATACTTTAGCTTTTCTAGTTTATTCGAGAATTCTGTTCTCGGTTACGACATTTACTAATTAGTTTTTAATTTCTTTATGAATAAAAGCTATTGTGAATTCAATGTATAAGACTTTGAAGTTTGTTTTCATGGGTTGAACTGAAAATTTATGCAGTTTTGCTTTTTATTTCTTAGTTGTTGAATGTAATGTTACTCCACGTAAGATAACTAAGGGATCTAGGAGGGGCTTTTGGAACTTCTCCATTTCTTTTAGACTCGTGTAGTGATTTTTTTTTGAAGACAAACTCCTTTAGGTTTATCATATGTCAAAACCTTTCTATGTTACGTCTGAAGTATTTAGCCTCAAGAGTCAAGACCACACATCAACATTAAAAGCTATTTATCCCATGTTGCAATATAAAATCATTCAACTTGAACTTGATAAAAAAGGCAAGATATCACCCCATATCCCCCCTCCGCTCCACTACACACAAAAAAAAGAAGAAGGGAACCTTTGCCCAGTGAATTTCTACTCACTATGAACCCATTCTCATAATATGCCTAATCTTCACGGGAGTGAGTAATAGAGGTTGGCAGATGGCTTATTTGCTTAGTAGTGGCATGTGATTGTTGGATGTTTGGGGGTGGGGGGGGGGGGGAGATAATGGATTTGGAACTGGCTCTAAAAAATTGGTTTACTTTTTCAGTTTGGTAATGGTTTTTTGGTTAATAGATTAGCACAAGAAAATGTTTTGGCTCGACAATTAATGCAAAGAAAAGAGCTTATTTTGTATCTTCGAAATCTTGTTAAGTTGCATGGAATGATTCTTTTGGATGCCCATAATATGGAACTCACTCATCAAGAAAACATGGCTTACACATAAGTCTTTCTTTTCTCATCTATTAGTAGTGAAATGAAAAATAATGAGTTGATATTGTTGTAGGTTGGTCGAGTGGTAATAGTATTATATGTGGTGTGTGGGTTAGACGCAAGTTATGAGTTGTAATCTTGCATCCGACAAAAGCTAGGTAGCTAAGTGGATAGGTGTAGAGGGGTGTGAATGTTATCTATCGAGTTCCAAACCTTATGCCAAGGGCCTTGGGGATTTCTCGGTTATTAAAGGAACAAAAATATCTGGTACAATTGATGCTTTTTACATAAAATAATGTGTCATAACATTTATTTCGATAATGTTGGTTGAGCTAGCTTTCGTGCAACTTAGCTGTTCCATCGGGTGCCTGTTACCTCCCACTAGCACAAGTGTACAAGTATGGGGTAAATACCTACCAAGACATGAACATGTGAAAAGAAATCACCATAACATATTTGTAAACTATTTCTTGAATACCAAACTAACAAAAAAAGAAATCTATTAAAAAATTAAGTGAAAAAAATTACATAGTTCGCTATTTCATGTTTTTCTTGTTTCTCCTCTCTTGTTCTTCTCTCTTAAGCCGAGGGTCTTTTAGAAATAGCTGCCCTACCTTTCAAGGTGGGGGTTAGGTCTGCGTACACTCTACCCTCTCCAGACCCCACATGATGGGACTATACTGGGCTTGTTGTTGTTGTTGCTATTTCTTTTTTATATGCCCATGTTGAATTGACTGCAACTTAACAATTAGAAGTTACCGTCACGTGTGGAGCTAACCATATGCCAAAATTAAAGGTTTTCCATGTGTTGGAGTATGTTTCACACATTAGAGTTAGCTTGTGCGACATTTCCTACATTATGATTACTGCCTTAATAAAATGCTCATGCTTTTGGATATTATGATCTTTAGATTATATGATTGTTTTTTTCTAGATGAATTCTAACATCCTTTGTGTTTAATAAGATGTCATAATTTTCACTCTTTCTTTCTTCTCATATTTAGCCATGGGAGGAGGTGATGCAAACATCAAATGAGCAAGGGACCCTTATCTTACTAGAAAATTTGAATCCTGAATATACATCAGGAGAGGTGGAGGTAATACCCTATTACATGCCAATTAACTTCGGATAATATCTAGTTTGACTTTATACCTATTTTTTGATGTTTTTATGTGAGTATATCATGCTTGCTTTGGGGATAAAGTGTCATGCTTTAAGTTTTTTTAAAAGTTGTGAGACAGAAGAGAAAATAAGAGGAATCTATGGGGATTTAAAGGTGTTAAAAGGAGATAAAGTGGACCCAAAATCCCATGAAAGAAACTTGCCTTAAATGACCTCCAATCTTGGAATCAATGCACTAGGAGTCCTTTAGTTTTATAAAAAACTCATATGTCATTAGATTATCTAGAGAAATTTTAATGCTAGATAAGCTAGTTTTTTTTAATATTTGATTGAAACTAGCTTTATTAGGGTTGACATGGACAAGAGGATTCATTGAGGTTGTGAATTAGCCTAGTAGGTTAATTTTTGGATTTGCCTGCCTGTTGCCAAATCCATATTACCTAGCTATCCACCCCGCTATGCAGCAGAGTGTTCGTCGTCATCCACCTGCCGAAGATGTCAAATTTGCCTTCCTTTTTTTGTAAGATGCAGAGGGGAAGAGAGACCCAGCCAGATGAGATCTCGATGGATTTTTGGAAGAACGCAAGTGAGGCATGTATATGGAGTGACTGGCTGAGTTATTTAATGTCATATTTAGGACGATTAAAATGCCAGAAGAATGGAGGTGGAGTACAATGATTTCATTGTACAAGGATAATGTTGATATTCAAAATTGCAACAACTATAAGGGTATCGAACTACTAAGCCATACTATGCAAGTTTGGGAAAAGGAGGTTGAGATGATGATGATGAGGGGTGTGTTTATCTTTAAGAACCAATTTCGATTCATGCCGAGGTGACCAACCACAAAACCCATTCATCTTGTATGGAAAGTGTTGGAACAATATAGGGATAAGAAGAGAGCATTATACATGGTGTTCATTGACCTGGAAACTATGCTGCTCGGACTCCAAAAATGTCAACTGGTGTGTGTGGGATTCTCCAAAAGTAGTGTTCATTGACTTGGAAACTATGTTGCTTAGACTCCAAAAATGTCAATGGGTGCGTGTGGGATTCTCTAAAAGTAGTGTATTTTTGGAGAATTCGATACGGGTGCGGCATTGAAAGTGAAGAGTCCGCACAACTTAGCCTGAAAAAGGCTTACGATAAAGTCCATAGGGTAGTCCTTTGAAGATGGAGATGTTTGGATTCTAAAGGTGTACTTGTGATTTAGAATAGGGCGATTAAGGATAGGGTACAGTGGAGCTAAGACCAAGTTAGAACAGTGAGTGGTGACTCAGAAAACTTCTTGGTTGTGCTAGGGTTGCACCAAGGATCATCCTTTAGCCCGTTCCTATTTGCCATGGGTTGGACGAATTGACATTACATATAAAGGGAAAGTGCCACGGTGTATGTTATTCACAGATGACATAATATTGATTGACAAGATGCACAATGGAGTTAATGACAGGTTGGAAGTTTGGGGACAGGCTCAAAAGTCAAAAGATTTCAGGTATAGCAAGATTAGAACAAAGTTCCTAGGGTGCAAGTTCAGTGATGTAATTCATTAGGCGGAGGTGGAAATGAAGATCAATGCACTACCCAAGAGAGTAGGCTTCAAGTATCTTGGGTCAATAATTCAAGGAGACAGGGAGATTGATGATGATGTCGCACATTGTATTAGAGTGGGGTGGGTGAAATATAGGCTCACCTTCAGGATACTATGCAATAACAATGTGTTTCCAAGGCTTAACGGTAATTTTTATATAGTGGTGGTTGACCAACATTGTTGCATGAAGGCAGAGTGGTGGCCAGTAAAGAACTCCCATATTCAGACTTCAGAATTTGAAAGTGGCAAATGGATGGTCAAATGGATGTGTGGGCATCCTTGGAGAGATATATTAGCTAGTATAAATATTAGGAATGAAGTTATATGAGATAAGGTGGGGTGACCTCTGTGGCGGACAAGATTGGGAAAGCGAGGTTGAGATTGTTTCAAGATAGTGAAAAGGAGGTGCATGAATGTGCTGGTAAGGAGGTGTGAGAGGTTAGTTGTAGCAGGAGTTAAAAGAGGTAGAGGTAAATCGAAAAAGGACGGGGAGAAGTGATTAGCTAGGACATGGCACAACTTCAGCTTATAGATATAGAGGTTATGACCCTAGATAGGAAGGCTTGGAGGTCAAGGTTTAGGATAAAAGTTTAGTAGGTAAAGTGTTGTCGTACTTTATATAGGAGAGATAGGGTACTAGCCTCCTCCCCTCTTATTCTCCTTATTAGTATTATTTAGTAGCCGCGTAGTCTCTCCGTTGCCTAATTTACTTCGTTTCTTGTTATTTTGTTGTCATAAATTTTTTGTAATCCTGCTTCGAAAATATTTCTTTTGAGTGGAGGGTCTATTGGAACCAACCTTCCTACCCTACAAAGGTAGGAGTAAGGTCAACGTACATCCTATCCTTCTCAGACTCCACTTGTGGAATTATATTGGGTGTGTTGTTTTCTCTTTTTTGTTCCTTTTGTCTTGTCTGAGAGCTAGAGAGAAACAAAAAGAGTTGAAAATATCAGCTTTCCAGATTCATTCAATTTCTTCTTCATCTGCAAATTGTCTTAATCCTACTGACCGTCGTACTGTCATCCTCCATGCCCTTTGCGATTATGTATCCTACTGGCCACCTTACTGTCATCCTCCTTGCCCTTTGCACTTACGTTGTCATTATGAATGAAGAAGAGTTGTATAAGTTACTTACTCACAAATCTAAGGTGAAGTAACCGCAACCGTAACCGGTACAATCATAGAAGGCCTTATTGTTTGGCCTCTCAAATATAATTGCATCATTGATGATTTTTTGTTGAGAAAGTTAAAATTGATGACGGATAGAAACACATGTTTTGATTCCACGAATGAAGAAAACTTGCAGCCAGAAGTCCAGACCTACTGTTAATTGTTTGTAGTTTTTTTCTTGGTTTGAGTAAATTCGAGCCATCTCCACGAAGAAGGACCATGTCATAGTTGGCTGTGATTTTGGTTGTTTGTTGAGTCAAAAGTTCCTTTTAGGAATTAGCTTGAGATCTGTTGTTCTAGTAGCAACAGTTGAAGGAAGAAACACCCCAATAGAAAAGTGAAGTAGCGGGACCCTTTCTTTTGTTTGCTTGAGAAAAAATCTTGACACGAGCTAAGCGAGAGTTATTTTAGTCATTTTGTGATCTTAAACTAGAGACTTATTGCATATTTATTTTTCATGCCAACCGTCAAAAGAGTTCGAGGCTGAATGAAAAGTTTACATAAATAAGAAGGGCTCTTAGTGGTCAATGAAGTGGTTGAGAATCCTGAGGTCTCAGGTTCTAAACTCATCGGAGACAAAAAATACTAGGTGATTCTTTTCATCTGTCCTAGCTTTGGTGGACATAGTTACCTGGTATCTGTTGTGGTTAGAGGTGGTAATATCCCATGGAATTAGTCGAGGTGCCCGAAAGTTGGGCTGGACACCACGGTCATCAAAAAATAATAATTAGAAGGGCTCTTAGGCCTTCTTTTCATTACAATGAGATGCATGCAAAACACAACACTATAGGGGCTAGTTTTTCCATGACATTATGATGTGAGTTGTGACCTAGCGAATCTTATCTTGGTCTCTCTTATCTCATATTGATTCGGTTGGAAGAGCTTGGAGCATTTTACTGAATAAATATTTGAGCTTTTTATGTTTGTAGCTCATCCTTCTATGGTTTGATGTAACATTGTCTCATTATTTGACAAATATTGATTCCGACCAATAAAGTTGTCAAAAAGAAAAAAGAAGTTAATTTCAATCAATTAGTCATAATCTTTGAAATTGAAAGCTGGATAGTTGATGGTTTCTATTGAATTTCTTGCAAAGTTCTCCCAAATTTTACTTTTAAATCCTAGTCTCCCTTTATATTGATATACTCAACCTTTTTATCTCTTGCCAAAACAGGAAAAAAGACATGGAAATTGCAATAGGAGAATACTAATTGTGAGAGACTAGATTACATATCTTTACGAAAACCATGAGAATGAGAAGTATCATCTTTTCTGGATTGAGAAAAGTCATTCGGGGTCCAATAAAGTGCTCTATCATCTTCTGTGTCCTCAACATTGGCCATAGTGTTTCCTGATGATATTAGTATTTTGTTAATCTGATAGGGTAACACTGCATATATGTATATATAATAGTTATTTGTGTTATAACACGGTTCTCTTAAAGTAATCAATGGTGATTGAGATACTGTATGTGCTCAAGAAGTGTCAACAAAAAATGAATAAAGCTATAGTATTCTGGAAATTGTTTTTACATAGACACCAAAGGTGCTATTGTCCGTGCTCTTTTTTGAACGTCTTTCCTAGGAGGATAGTTCTAATGGTTCCTAATATCACCTTCTCAACAACTATAGAGGTATTAAGCTACTAAGTCATACTATGAAACTGTGGGAAAGAGTGGTAGAGATGAGGGTGAGGAGAGACGTGTCTATTTCAGAGAACCAGTTTGGATTTATGCCGGGACGCTCAACTACAGAAGCCATCCATCTTATGAGGAGACTGGTGGAGCAGCATAGGGAGAGGAAGAGGGACTTGCATATGGTATTCATCGACCTAGAAAAGGCTTATGATAAAGTCCCAAGAGAAATACTATGGACATGTTTGAAGGCTAAAGGTGTACCTATGGCATACATTAGGGTGATCAAGGACATGTACGAGGGAGCCAAAACCAGGGTAAGGACAGTAGGAGGGGACTCAGAACACTTCCCAGTGGTGATGGGGTTGCATCAAGGATCAGCTCTTAGTCCTTTTTTATTTGCCTTGGTGATAGATGGATTGACGCGACAAATTCAAGGTGCGGTGCCATGGTGTATGCTCTTCGCGGATGACATAGTCCTGATCGATGAGACTCGCCACGGAGTTAACGCTAAGCTGGAGGATTGGAGACATACCTTGGAGTCTAAAGGGTTTAAGTTGAGTAGGACAAAGACAGAGTACTTAGAGTGCAAGTTCAGTGAGACACCTCAAGAGGTTGATGTTGAAGTTAGGCTTGGTGCTCAGGTCATCCAAAAGAGAAGTAGTTGCAAGTATCTTGGGTCTATCATGCAAGGCAGCGGGGAGATTGACGATGATGTCACACATCGTATTGGGGTAGGGTGGATGAAATGGAGGCTCGCTTCCGGAGTGCTATGTGACAAGAATGTGCCACCAAAACTTAAGGGCAAGTTCTACAAAGTGGTGGTTAGACCGGCTATGCTGTATGGGGCGGAGTGTTGGCCAGTTAAGACTTCTCACATTCAAAAGATGAAAGTTGCTGAGATGAGAATGCTGAGATGGATGTGTGGGCACACCAGGAGCGACAGGATTAGAAATGAGGCTATTCGGGACAAGGTAGGAGTGGCCTCGGTGGAAGACAAGATGCGGGAAATACGACTGAGATGGTATGGACATGTGAAGAGGAGAGACACAGATGCCCCAGTGCGGAGGTGTGAGAGGCTGGCCATGGATGGTTACAGAAGAGGTAGGGGTAGGCCGAAGAAGTATTGGGGAGAGGTGATTAGACAGGACATGACGCAGTTACAGCTTACGGAGGACATGACCTTAGATAGGAGGGTGTGGAGGACCCACATTAGGATAGAAGGCTAGTTCATAGTCTCGTTATTCTTCTCTATTCATAGGTGTAGTAGTGCATTACGATCTCTTGCGCTTTGACTTCTGATTTCTGTTATTTCTGTTATTTCTGTTATTATTTATTACTTTCTATGCTTTGATTACTCAATTTTACCTGTGACGCTTTCATTATTTATTTAATCGTTATTTGTTATTAGTCTTTATTTATTTGTATTTATTTGTCATTTATTCGTTATTTGTTTGTTGTTTTTCTCATAAAGCTTTTAATTTTCTATTCTTATCTAACATTTTTTTATGCATTTATGCTTTTACTGAGCCGAGGGTCTCCAGGAAACAGCCGTCCTACCTTGGTAGGAGTAAGGTCTGCGTACATTCTACCCTCCCCAGACCCCATGTTGTGGGATTTCACTGGGTTGTTGTTGTTGTTGTATATTTCTTTTTGATAAAGTTCAATATATAGCATATTTCACTCTGCGCTTTGTTGTTTTTATAAATAGGCAACTTATTTCACACTGCACTTTATAGTATATCTGCAATGGAGTGGGGTAATGGATGGTTGAGGCCCCCTCCCCCCCTTGTATTTCAGTATGCGTTCCACTTGATGGCTTTTACAAATGTAAGTGATCACATCCTGGGTAATTGCTGTAGTTGATATTCTCTTCATAAAAGTCGCGGAAATGCGAATGCTGCGGTGGATGTGTGGGCACACTAGGATGGATAGAATTAGGAATGAAGATATCCGAGACAAGGTGGGAGTGGTATCGGTGGAGGACAAGATGCGGGAAGCGAGACTGAGATGGTTTGGGCATGTGAAGAGGAGAGACACAGAGGCTCCAGTGCGGAGGTGCGAGAGGTTGGCTATGGACGGTTTCAGGAGGGGCAAAGAGAGGCCGAAGAAGTATTGAAAAAAGGTGATTAGACATGATATGGCACAGTTGCAGCTCACCGAGGACATGACCTTAGATAGGAGGCTGTGGAGGACTCAGACTAAGATAGTGGGCTAGGTGGCCTATCTTTTCTCCATAGTAGTCGTAGTTGCGCTCATTTGTTTATTAACATATGATTTTTGCATGGGATTACTGCTTATATTAGTTGGCCCAGTTTACTTTGGGTATCCTATTTTATCTATAGCAGTTAATGCTCCTTTATCCCCGATCTTTCCTACCCTGACTTTATCGCTCTCATTATTCATATTTTTATATTATTTTCTATATGCTTGGCTCTACTGTTCTATGTCTTGTTTTCCTTGTTTCTCCTCCCTTGTTCTTCTCTCTTAAGCCGAGGGTCTTTCGGAAACAGCCGCCCTACCTTTTAAGGTCGGGGTTAGGTCTGCATACACTCTACCCTCCCCAGACCCCACATGGTGGGACTATACTGGGTTTGTTGTTGTTGTTGTCTTACTAGATTGTGTTGTCGAAGGCGTAAAATATTGAGAAACAGCAAAGTTTGCTGGGAGTTCAAGCATAAACCACAATCAAAGCATGAGTTTTAATGAATAAATGAGCTCTCACTGAAATATATATATGTGTTTAGGTGCAGTCGTGTGTAATGCATGAAAAAAAAATCAATAAGCATTGATTCAAAGGAAATATCAGAAAATAATTATAGGAATCCTAGTATCACAAATTTGGGAAATCTTAGTAGCTTTAGTCCAGTTCAGTGTCACAAACGTTTTTCTTTTCTTGCATTAATGCCAGAGACGTCGCTAGTGCTATGGGCTTTGGCATATGTGGATCAAAAATGATGAATAAAATTGTGGAGACTCTACTCTCTGCCAATGTGGAAGGATGCCGCTGAAAAGAACGGAACGCTGTTTCGTTTTGTTGGATGTGTCGGATCCCGTATAACAAGCGAGCTCTTTACCCTCAAATTCAAACATGTCTCATTTCCCCTTACCCTATCCCAATTTAAAATAAACAATTTTTTAGTACCCCAAATTTTAAAAGCCTTTCTCCGTACACTCCGTGTCAAGGTACACTATGTCAAACAAATTAAAATGGAGGGATTATATTTTTAATTTCTTATTCCGATTCATTGAAACTTGATCTATAATGTTTTTTCAACTATTAAATAAATCACTTAACAAAATATATTTATCTCTAGTGATGCTGATTAGGCACGCTTCTTCCATACTTATTCAAGGAGGAAGAAGCGAAGAAAGATAGGAGAAGATAATGATTTGCATCTTCTCAAATTCTTGGAGGTGTCACACATGGAGGATTGAGCAGTTCTTACAGTTATTAGGAGTTATTTGGCAGTTTCTTATGGTTACTAGAAGTTATCCGTCTTTATCCTAAATAGTTATGAAGTAGTTATAGTTATCTATTATAAAATAGGAGATCTAGTAATAAGTAGGCAGGTTGCAATATATCTTTTATATGCAAAAAGGTTGTTCTAAGATATATGAGATACTTGTCTCTCTTTGTTTTTTCTATTGTTCTAAGAGATACGAGATACTTGTGTCTCTCTTTGTATTTTCTATTGCTTTTATCCAGTATAAAACCTTGGTTTCTATCAGATGCTCTGTTTATGATAGAGCTCATAGGCAATGAGGCTCTTGTTTTAGTGCCATGGTACCTTTAGCACTTCCTAGGTGAGGCAAATCACCAACTTGGCAGTCATCTAGCCGTAGTGATTGAACATACTTTAAGTGAGCCTTTAACAACATTGTCCGTTGCCCTCCATCCTATTATCCGTGAGGCTTTTCCAATTTGTGGAGTGGTGCTCCTACCGCAGCTTGGAGTTCCCATGATGAGGCGGGGAAATTTTATGGGGAAATTATGGTTTATCTGGTGAAAGAAATTGATTATAATATGTACTATGCTCATAACATGCATTTTCCCTCTCTCCTGTCCTCTTAAGTGTGCTATCTATTTGGTCTTATCCTTTTTATTAGCACTAACTGTTTGTTGGGAGAAGGCTGGCTTGCATTCTGTAACTTTTGCATGGCTGTCTTGTTGGTACTGACAATTGTGTTGATAATGTTACAGGATATTATCTGGCATGCATGTAGGGAAAACTGCACAGCCAAAATGGTTCAGCGTACTGCTTTCTCTAGTCCATACTCTGGTATGTTTTCAAGTGTCAATCTTTCTGTCTACAAGCTTCCACTAGTTATCTTATAGGAATGTATTTTTTTGTCTGTCACAACCATATATGAGTTTATGTTTTCTTCGTTCACCGTTTCTACGGGACACTGGGTGGCTTATTGTCGAAGAAACTGTACTTTATGATCATGAATAAGTCATGTGTATATGCATTTGACATTATTTCTTGTAATGTGGTAGGTAGAGCGTTAGTTGCATTCAAAACAAGAGAAGCAGCAGAAAGGGTCAGTAAAATGTTGGCTGATGGATGCTTAATGCTGTCAAATCAGAGGTATTTATATTCAAAGGTTGTTTTGGCAATAGAACACGCTTGAGTGTCCTTATGAATTTTAGGATGAGGATTCAAAGTGGTTTGTTAGCTTAGTTAGATTGGTTAGAATAACACAAGCTCTTCAAACAAAATTGGCAAAGGTGCTTCCTAAATGCTTCCACGTTTCACTGTTTGGGTACTTATGAAAAATGTAGTGGACTTGTATTGGTTTTAGATGATTCGTGAAATATCAAGTTCCAAACCTATTTTCCTGGCAACACAAATGCAGAGTTCGTTTTTCCTTTATTGTGTAAACTGAATTCAATACATGACACGACACTAAATATGCAGGACTGTTCCCATCCAAAGCAGTTCTAATTTAATATTGTGTCAATGTTTTCCAATCTCTAGGTCATTCAGAAAATTTATTCTGATCATTTGATTCTCTTGTGGGTTGTTCAGCATTAAGAGTTGGACTTAATAAGACTTGGTCCATATCTTCTAATCTGGCTGGTGGGATGGGGTTTTGCAGCGAACTAGAATAATCCTCTTGTGGGTTGATGGGGTTTTGTGGCAAACTAGAATGATCCTCTTGTGGGTTGTTGAACATTAAGAGTTGGACCAAGCCCTTGGGTGTGCACCTGTATTTTAAAAAAGGAAAAAGAAATACTATATTCAAAATCAAGTAAATAAAAAAGGTTTCCCTCTCCCCACACCCCAACCCTCACCGCATTGCCCCTTTTCTTCTTATTCCACTAAACAACAGACACCCAAAGAAGAAAAATTAAAAATGTCGTTTTAGCAATTAATTATCTTTTTATCAATCATATTTATTTTTTAAGTATGGTTCATTCCAAGATAGAGCTTACGGGCAATGAGGTGCACACTTTAATGTCTGACCTACACTGAAGCCAGCCTAAGTGATGCGTAGTGCCTACCCTGAACTTCTCTCAGCTTCAGCTCTTAAGTGCGCTCAAATGAGCCTTTGACAACTTTGATTTAATGAAGTGTTAATTTATGTTACTTTGAACTGTTTGAGTGAGAACATTTAGGGAATTTTGAGAATTTCTTGGGGAAGGATAATTATGATAGTTGGTCAGGTTCCCTTCCTCTTTTTTTTTTTTGGATAAAGGATGATAGTTAGTCAAGTTATTAGTGTAGGTTGTATTTTTTGAGTGAACCTGATGCGGTAATGTGTAATACTAAACATTTTTGGCTGGGATGATTCCTGTTGCATAAAAGCTTCTTTAATGCACAGGCCGCTTGTTGCTAGCTTTGTAACTCTTCCGAAAATGGAAGGAAACACTCCATCATTTGCTGGGCATCTATGTGTTGACAAACTAAGACTACAATTGCAGCGGGAAATGGTGAGTCTCTCTCCCATCCACTCTGTATATCCACCCACCCGAAGAAAGGACTTGCTTACCGTGTTCAGTCACGTTTATCTAGCCTAATAAAATCGTCTTTGTTATTCAGAAAGAAGCAGTTTCTACTTCTCATTGTTCTCAAGGCAACACCATAGAGGATGAAATGGGCATTGAGTGGCGCTTACTGCAATCAAGATCTGACAGCTGGTGGAATCGGCTATATAAGGTCTGGAACTAGTTTATGGTTTTCCAAGTTTGTATCAGCATTGCTCTCCTTGTGTTTTACACAACATTCTGATAGCCGCCTTTAATTATTTGTTCTAGCAACAAAAAGAGGAACTAAGAAAAACAGTGTCAGAACTCAAGAGAAAATGAGAAGCAAGCTGCAGTTTTGTACATAGTGTACTTGTGGTTAGTATACATTCCTGCCCCGTAATATGTTGTACTTATCTTGTTCTTTCATTGAGGGATTTTGTGAATTATTTATAGCATAGGATATGCAAAATGTTATGGAGGTTGCGATATATGAACTTGAAGGTTGTCACATCATGATGGCACCACTTCAAACATTATCTCATCTGAATATTATCTACATATGAAGAGAAGAGGCAGTGTTTGTCCATGAAACAAGCATTCCAGATGAAAGTGATTGATCTTTGAAGAATAAAATGTGGTGACCAAAACGATAAAAAGCTCTCTGTTGTAAAAATGGATAGTTCAGTGACTATGGGTCAAGAGTGACATCAATATGTAGGATCAGCTGTTTGTAGGAAGGAGAATGTCAATAGAGGATTCATGGTATATACTAAAGATTTATTTTTCCACTTTTTAACTCGTCTCTTGTGCATAAGATAAGCATTGCACTAATTTTCTTTTTTCCCTTCATATTTGAGCAATATTAATGTACTATTCTTTGTCTTCTCTCACAACTGGATTGTCAATAAAGAAGGTAATATTTTAATAAGGCTGTCATAAAAGTAACGTTAAATTTACACTCTTGGCCCCAAATTGAAAACGTAGTGCTGTTTTTTCTTCCGTTGGATGAATGTTGTGGAGAATTACATTAGATAAAGCGTGCACCGTACTACTGTTTTTCATGGGTTTTATGTTTATCTAAACCATAATAATGTTTCTTTTCTTGTTTTATTAATAGTTGTTTTTTATGTTTGAAAGTACAGATTTCTGACTTCTTGGACCTGACTTCTGATAATGGTGTTCTTCCAATAAGTTCCATTGGATTTATGCAAGATTTTTGTTCGATTGACACATCTGAGGGTTAGGATCTCTCTCTACTGCATTTAACCTTAAAGCTGTATTCTATGCAAGGGTTCTTTTCTTTTACACCAAAGATGGAGTGAAATTATCTAGTTTCATTAAATGCTTTTGAAGTTAGGAAAGGAACTATTACTCCTAGCTTTTCATGATGTGGTCTATTATGTGGTAGAAATACTATATTGAAGTGAGAGAGAGGACCCTTCCTCCTAGCTTTTCATGGATCATTCCGCAAATCAGCTCTTTGTTTTGGTCAAGTCTTTTGGGTACTTTGATTCTATTTTCAGCACATTGGAGTCTTGTGTTCTCTCTATCCCAGGGCTTAGGTATTAAAGTGAGAGAAAGGACCCTTCCTCCTAGCTTTTCATGGATCATTCCGCAAATCAGCTCTTTGTTTTGGTCAAGTCTTTTGGGTACTTTGATTCTATTTTCAGCGTATTGGAGTCTTGTGTTCACTCTATCCCAGGGCTTAGGTCTAATGGTAAGAATACAACGCGTGATGTGTGGGTTAGGCATTCTTCATGAGTTTGAGTCTTGTTGCAATCACAAGCCTAGTATTTAAGTGGAGAAGAGTAGAGGGGTGTTCCTATTATCTGCCGAGTTTCATACACATGTGCTTGCTGGCCCCTGGAGATTTCCCGGTTATCAAACTAAGGCCTTGTGTTTTTTGCCATTAACTCGTCCCTGAAGGATTGCTATTAACTAGTATTACTTTCAAATTGTCGGTATGAGATGTACTAAATCTAATTTACCATTATTTGTTACATGCATTTAAATGACTATTATGCGATATGCATGTTTATTGAGACCTCACATGCTGCTCAACTTGCTTACAAATATGTGGTCATGCCAAGCATGAAAACTGAGCTGGAATAGATGATGTGCTTGCCAGTTGTACAAAGTTACCAAATATTTAACTGATTTGGTGATTTTTTGCTTGACAGGTTCGGGATAGATGACTACTTGACACTCAATCCTCCAAGCGTCTTGGCAATTTTTGTATGTACCCTAATACTCCCTACCTTCCCTGGGGACCCCAACCTCATAGTTTGGAGCAATTGGTTAATGTCAAAGTCACAAAGTTTAGCTTGCAGCGATATGCATATTTTTATCAGAATTTTTGCTCCATGGCATAATCTTTTGTTCAAAATATCTTTAGAAATTGAAAATAGAATCTCTTATCTTTGGTTCTGAATTAGGGTCGACAAATGGAACTAAACATGTTCCCGTTAAACGAGCATTGGATTCATTTCTTTATTGCTAAAATCTTGGCAAATGGTATTTTGTTTGAACATACATGTAATATCTAAGGGGAACTATTAAACTATTTTCCTCCGATGTTGGCCAAAATACTTTGGTAGAAGTGAATGATTGCCGCCCCAGTAAGATAGACTCACCAAATTTAAGGCCAATGGATAGCACCAACAGAATTTAGGAAAATCAACAATACACAATCTCACGAAGCATGAATTTGGGGTTTTACGACCCAGAGGCACAAAAAAAACCAGGTTGGTCATGTAGAATATTGCTTTTCAAGCTGTTTTCAATGGATGGGTAGGATACAGTTGTGTTTCATAACCTTGTAATGCCAAAGAAGGGACATCTGTCACAGGGAAGCGATGAATGCCGGTCACTATGACAATCATGAATTAGATGATCGTTATTGGAATCCTAAATACTAAAATAACTTGAGTATTTATTTATTAGGCTGTCACAAATAGATCACAAGATTTAAGCTTATAGATCCAAAATCACCGTCTAACACAAATCAGTGCCTTTTGATATTCAAAACTTTCTTCATCATTAAATCAAAACGGTACAATAACAAACACTAAAAATGGAAGAAGAAAAATAATTAATACAATTGTGCCTTCTACACAATTAATAATAATAATATATTATCAGTTTCATCTTGTCACATTTCACTTGAGTGTTCTTCATTAACTTATATCATCACAATACCTTAAATATTCAAAGTTGACTCAATACTCAGCTTTTCTCAAACATTATTTATTTGGTACCTCAAACAAAAATGAGACAATACTAATGCACATTAACATCTGAGACTATGCCGTGCCGTTGTGCATAATTTACTTGCAAATCTATACTATAATTCAATATTGCAACCTCATTCTTGCCATATTATAAAAATCTGTTCACATTCAATATTCTTCTTTTTCGTTTTGTCTTCTAAAGAGCAGAGAAAATAATAACAATAAATTATAATTTTCTTAATATTGTTGTCTAATTTGTATTACTAAGATACTTAGAATAATAACTTTGCAGAACTTCGTAAAAAACAAAAGAAAATATAATTTCAAAAGAATACCAGGAAGGTGAAGATGTAGGACTAACACACGTTCTTGTAAAAGGTTCTGCACAATAAAATAAACAAAGCGATATGTTTACTACACAAATCCTAAGATGAATAAACAGATAAAGTTAACAATGACATAATCAAACTAGCAAGTACTTGTATCTATTGGCTTCACCACGTAATCCATACGATGTTCCCAATGCTCCAAAAATGCACTATGTATCTTGGTCCAATCTTTCTTTCTACTTTTTCTTGTCCACTCTTTAAAAATTTCATACAAATTAAGAAATTTCTTATGATGGGAGGATATATCGTCTGAAACATGTTCCACGCCAGCTTTAAGTGTAGGGTCATGTAAGATCCTTTTCTCCATATAGAAAATGGAGTTAAGAGTATAACCCATATAAACTTGCTCATTGCATGGGGCCGACAAAAATACATCAGTTAGACGATCATACGAAAACCATGTGATCTATAATGAAACACCAAAATAGGAAAAATTAGATAAAGATAAATTACACTTTATTACTGATGTAAGTGTATTTCACTTCATAATGATAGATTGCACATACAATGTATACACAAGCTAGATACAAAAGGTTGTATCCCTGAGATCACGCCTTCTACATACCTATAATATTAGACTATTATCTGACAGATAATATGATGGATGAAGTATATTACTCACAATATCTTAACACACTTCAAATGTTGATAACTTTCGGCTACTCACATGGAACTTACAATACAATAAAAACAACAATAACATACTCAGTATAATCCTAAACTAATATATGTCAAATAGATATTGTCTGCTGGTTATTTTTCTGTTTCAACTTTTGAGGATGAATAACTGACAACGTAGAACCAAAATAGTCCAGCCTTTATACATTAAGGAGCACCTTGATCATTTTCTCGAATTTTGATAGATAAATGACTTACTTCTTCAGGTGTTAACTAACTAAACAAATCCTGCATTGCGGAGACAGACAGCCTGAAGGAATGATTCTTCACTCGATTTCTCAATAGCTCTATCCATCCAAGTGCCAAGGGAATGTGTTTGGACACTCAATATTGGACATGTGAAAGACCAAGGGCGGCTCAATATAATAGAATGGGTGGCCTAAAGCTAAAATTTAGAAAAATGAGTTACTCTTATTTTTTATATATATTTTATTTTCATAAATTCTAAAAAAATATTGTGATAGATCATAATTTAATAATTAATTTTTCTTTTTCAATTGATAGTATAGCCATTCTTTGTAATATTTTGTAGGACAAGAATATATATATATATATATATATATATATATATATATATAAATTATTGTAGGTTACATACAACACAAATGTTCAAATCTCTCTTATTGATTATAGTTTTGAAAACTTTTTAATATAATCAATTGTTACATGAACTATCAAAATTATTCTAAAAGTGTTTAAAAATAAAATTAAGACTTCACTTCATTGAATATGCCAATTAGGGTATTAATTTTTTCTTATATAATATTTCGTAATATTTTAAATTACAAAAAATAATATTATAGTGATTGTTACCTTTAGAAGATCTTCAAAGTTAAGATATTTAAATTTAATTATTTGATAATCTATTTAGTTTGAGCTTGAAGTGATTAATTAAAAATCTCAAAGAATTGAAGAAAATCTTACAATGTCAATATAAAAACATGGTTAATTTAAATTAAAGCGAATTAGACAAATTAAGAAAAAAAAGTAACTATTACAACAAATAATTTTTTTATATTCTACTTAGGGTTTCTTCCAAGTGTGCTATTGCGTGCTTCTCACAATTAATATTAACATTTTACATCGCCTTTCAGTAGATCTGATGTCTCTTTTATGTATGTAGGTATGTATCTCCTTCATATTTTGTTTGGTCAGTCTTTTGGTTCTTAGTTTAATCGGTCAAATTTATTTTCTTTTTGTGCATCTTCGGTATGTTTTCGTATTTGAGCAAACTGAATTTGGGGGATTTTTGATTCTTTGGAGGCCCTTATTTTTTGGGGCCTAAAGCCACTGCTTTAGTGGCTTTAGAGTTGAGCCGCCCTGTCAAAGACTATACCAACTCTAGGAAAACGCTCTAACATGAATATCTACCCACATAAAAAAAATATAAGACTAATTCAATGTCGTTTAAGAGAAATCAAAAGGCAATAGAGGCATAGTTGTAGTTGTTGTTGTTGTATTACCATCAAGAAAAGGTTGTCTATATGCTAAACTATCATCTCCAACTCTTTTTGGAGCATTATGCATGATAGCTATGCATGGCTGTGCCTCATGCATAATCTTTGATACGATCAACATCCCTCAAGAAAGACAAAATGAATGCAGAAATATATCTGGTTACTGAAGGATACGTTGTCAAACCAATTAGGTATAGCACATATGCTCTAATGTACTCATCACTCTTGTCATCAAAGTCTATATATGCCTTCCTAATGGAAGCGAGGCTAATCAAACCATCTTTAAGAGATAACTTGTCTCTTCTTCCTTTTAAATGTTTTTCAAGAAAATTTTCATCCTTTTCATCCACTTCAATAATAGGTTTACCATCTATAGGGAGCCCAATTATTTTCAATATGTCTTCCAAACCAAAGAACAAGTTGATCCCATTAAATACGAAGCATGTTTTTTTGTTATCGTAAAACTTGATCAACACATCTAGTAGTCTCATAACAATATTAGGAATAAGATTGAATCTAGAAACTATTAGTTTTTTTCACATATCATAACATCTATATTGAAGAAAGACCTATTTGTTAAGAAATAAATAAATGGTGTAGTTGTCTTACCGATGAAACTTGAAAGTTTTCAATGAAATTATCCATTAATATCAGCAACAATAGTTGGAGTAGCACTTAAACATTCTGTAAAAAATAAGACAAGTGAAATTAACTTAATAAACACACCAACACAATATAATATTTTTATATGCATAATGAAAATAATGAAATTAGTCAAAGATTGTAGTACCTTCTTCAATCTCTTCAAGCTTTTCAATGTTTTCTAGCGATTCACGTAAATCAATAAGAGTAGACCGCAATCAATTGTGTGTACAAATAAGAGCTTCCACTGTTTTAAGAGTTAAAGAACTCCTAAATGAATCAACTACACGACCACCAGTGCTAAAGGCTTGTTCACTAGAAACAGTAGACACTAGAATAGCTAGAACATCTTCTGCCAGTTTTGAAAGAATAGAAAATCTAGTTCTATTTTCTTTCCACCAAGTCAAGAGATCAAGTTCACTCTTCTTTTCTACCAACACGTCATTCAAGTATTTGGCTATCTCTAATGCATTTTCAATTTTTTTAGTGATTCCATGTGCTTTGCAAATTAAGAATCAAGGAAGTTGTAAGACCCCAGAAGTCAGAGAGTTGGATCAAAAAGAGAAACCCAAGAAAATATAGTCTGACTTTAAGTTTACGAGTCCCTCTACGACTCGTAGCTATTCCTACGACTCGTAGGGACGAGTCGTAGAATAAACTCTCTGAGCTTGTTTAGGACCATCCTCAGAAGAAGTCCTATGAATCCACATGACGAGTAGTAGTCTTGTTGACGAATCGTAAGGACGACTCGTAACAAAACTTTAGAGGCTCAAAATTTGTAGGTTTTCAGGCCTGTAGGACGAGTTGGGTCTACGACCCCTAAATTCATTGACGAGGCATAAAAAAGACTCGTAGACAAAACTTCAGAGACTTAAGATTTCATGGATTCTCAGACCTGCAGGACAACTCAAGAAGATGAGTTGAAGAAGTTATTACGACTCGTAGAGTACAATTCATGGTTCAAAAATTTGAGTTTAATGAAGGTATAAGGGTCTTTTCACCAAGTTCGGTTCAATGAATGCGATTTAGGATTTTTTTTGATATTTTCAAAAATATACAGTCCGACATAAATATTATGATATGTATCTCAAAATCTAATACTATATAGGAATTTATCTACGAAAATTCACATTGTTTTGTTAAATTACATATAAATTCTCTTGACATGATTTTTTTTCATTTTAAGCACACTCTTTATGTATAGTATGTGTATCATCATATATAATAAGTTTGTATCAAAATTTATTTTACCTTAAATCTTGTGTGGACCTAAATGCTATGAATGCCCTAAGGATCGTGCCGAGGCCGCACACATTGGTCTCCCAGGTACCTACGGAGGGTCTCATAATAGTTTCAAAGAAAAATCAATTGGAAGCCAGTTCACCAAAAATATTCATTGGCTAACACACACGAAAATATTGCCTAATTCTATGAATGTGCCATGGACCGGCCAGGCGACATGCCAAGTGCCCAGGCGACATGCGACGTCGGTAGAGCCTATATCCTAGGCGATGTTATCTCGATAGTCATGCTCCCCTGCACTTATGAACCATGGCACAGGTGCACCCGGGCACCATGGCACCGGTGCATCCGGGCACCAAGGCACCATGGCACTGGTGCACCCTGATACTAAGGCACCATGGCACTGGTGCACCCAGGCACAAAAGCACTATGGTACCATAGCAACGTGTGCACCCGGGCACAAAGGAACAATGGCCGGATTGGGGGAAAATTTAAATTGAATGCGGTAAAGGTAGTTTTTCAAAAAATTGGATCAAACAAACTGCCTTGCAGGAGTTTGTCCAGATAAATCTCAAAAAATACACAAAATCAATTTTTTTTGCTTAAAACGGACATCCGTGGCCAAAGTTATGAACGTTTGAAGTTTGGCCATTTTAAAAGCTTGTGCAGCCCTAAAATGCTATGAACGCATCGTGGATCCCACTGAGGCTGTATGCACTGATCCCTCGGGTACCTACAGAGGGTCCCATAGTAGTTTTAGAGAAAAATCCACTGAAAGCCAGTTCACCAAAAATATCCATGGGCTAACACACACTAAAAACTGACAAAATCGCCTAGTTCCTGTTATGTCTCCCCTAAAATACTCCTAGACACCGTAAAAGCCGCATCGGGGCTACTAGAGTGGTTTCCCAGGTCGTTACGGATGCTACTAAAGAAGAATTTAAAAAAATTCAACTCAGACCCCCGATATCTAAAAAATCCGTGGGCTAACACACACGAATAACTGATAAAATCGCCTAATCTTGTTGTGTCGCACCTAAAATGCTCCTAAATACCGTAGAAGTCGCGTCGGGGCTAGTAGAGTCATTCTCCAGGTCGTTATAGAATTTACTACAGAAGAATCTAAGAAAATTTGATCCGAACCCCCGACACCTAAAAAATCCGTGGGCTAACACACGAAATACTGACAAAATCGCCCAATTTTTGTTGCATAGCCCCTAAAATGCTAGTAGACGCAGTAGAAGCCGCGCTGGGGCTACTGGAGTCATTCCTCAAGTCGATATAAACATTACTAAAGAAGAATACAAGGAAATTTGACCCGGACCCCAACATCTAAAAAATCACTAGGCTAACACACACGAAAAACTGATAAAACCACCTAATTCTTATTGCATCGCTCTTAAAATGCTCCTAAACATTGTAGAAGCCACGTCGGGGCTGCTAGAGTTATTCTCCAGGTCGTTACAGATGCTACTAAAGAAGAATCTAAGAAAATTCAACTTGGACCCCCGGCACCTAAAACAATCCGTGGGCTAACACACACGAAAAACTGATAAAATTGCCTAATTCCTATTCTGTTGACCCTTAATGCTATGAATGCGCCATGGATCACTTTGAGGCCACACATACTTATCCCCAGGGTACCTACGGAGGGGACAAAGCAATTTCAGATAAAATCCACTGGAAGTCAGTTCACCAAAAATATCCATGGGTTAACACACACAAAAAAATGGCGAAATAATTTGATTTCGCTTGTGCGGCCCCTAAATTCTTTGAACACGCCTTGGATAGCGCCGAGGCTGCATGTACTGATCCCCTGGGTATCTATCGAGGATCGCATAGCGTTTTTGAGAAGAGTCCACCGAAAGCCAGTTCACCAAATATATATCCATGGGTTAATACACACAAAAAATGGCAAAATTGTCTGATTCTGCTTATGTAGCCCCTAAATGCTGTGAACGCATCGTGGATCATGTTGAGGCCACACATACTGATCCCTTGAGTACCTACGAAGGGTCCCATAGCTGTTTTGGAGAAAGATCCACCGAAAGCCTGTTTACAAAAAATATCAATGGGCTAACATACACAAAAAATATTAGAATATCGTCTGATTCCATTTGTGCGGCCCCTAATTACTTACGAAGATTGTTTTTATGCTTAATCATGGAGGCTTTTGATCTAATATTCCATACTCTACTTTAACCTCAGCTCAAATATCAAAAAATGGAAGAGAAAATGAAAAGATGAATGATAAGGCATAAATCGCATTCATGAAATTCGATTTATGAACAAATTTTGATATTTTCAAAAATATACAGTCCGACATAAATATTATGATATATATCTCAAACTCTAATACTATCAAAGAAATTTATCTACGAAAATTCACATTGTTTTGGTAAATTACATATAAATTCTCTTGACATGATTTTTTTAAATTTCAAGCACACTCTTTATGTATAGTATGTATATCGTCATATATAATATGTTTGTATCTAAATCTATTTTACCTTAAAAGCTTGTGCGATCCTAAATGCTATGAATGCCTAAGGATCGTACCGAGGCCGCACACATTTATCTCGCGGGTACCTACGAAGGGTCCCATAATGGTTTCGAAGAATTATCAATCGAAAGCCAATTCACCAAAAATATTCATTGGCTAATACACACGAAAAAATCATCTGATTATGCTTGTGCAACCTCTAAATGCTATGAATGTGCCGTGGATCGTCCAGGCGACATGCCAAGCACTCAGGCGACATGCGACGTTGGCAGAGCCCAAAGCCTAGGTGAGGTCACCCCGACAGTCACGGACCCCTGCACTTGTGCACCATGGCACCATGCCACAAGTGCACCCGGACACTATGGCACCGGTATATCCAGGCACCAAGGTACCATGGCACCATGACACTAAGGCTCTGGTGCACCTAGGCACCAAGGCACTATGGCACCATGGCAACGTGTGCACCCGGGCACCAAGGGACAATGGTCGAATTGGGGGAAAATTTAAATTGAATGCGATAAAGGTAGTTTTTCAGAAAGGTGGCTTGGCTAAATCACCTTGCAGCAGTTTGTCATATAGATATCGAAATACACAAAATAAAAAATATCGCATAAAATAGACATCTATGGACAAAGTGCTGAACATTTGAAGTTTGACCATTTAAAAAGCTTATGAAGCCCAAAATGCTATGAATGCACCATGATCGCGCTGAGGATGCAAGTACTGATCCTTCAGGTACCTACGGAGGGTCTCATAGCGGTTTCAAAGAAAAATTCACCGAAAGCTAGTTCACCAAAAAAATCAATGGGCTAACACACACAAAAACTAACAAAATCGCCCAATTCATGTTTCATAGCCCTTAAAATGCTCCTAGATGCCATAAAAGCCGCACCGGGGCTATTGGATTCGTTCCCCAGGTAGTTATAGACACAACTAAAGAAGAATCCAAGAAAATTCAACCCGTACCCCTGGCACCAAAAATATCCGTGGGCTAATACATGCGAAAAACTGATAAAATCGCTTAATTCATGTTGCGTCGCTCCTAAAATGCTCCTAAACGCCGTAGAAGCCATTCGAGGCTACTAGAGTCATTCCCCAGGTCACTACAGATGCTATTAAAGAAGAATCTAAGAAAATTCGATTCGTACCCCCGATACCTAAAAATCTGTGGGCTAATACACATGAAAAACTGATAAAATCGCCTAATTCCTGTTGCGTCTCCCTTAAAATGCTTCTAGACGCCGTAGAAGTTGCTCTAGGGTACTGGAGTTGTTCACCAGATCATTACGAAAGCTATTAAAAAATAATCCAAGAAAATTCATCCCGAACTCCCAACACCTAAAAAATCTATGGGCTAACACACATGAAAAACTGACAAAATTGCCTAATTCATGTTGCATCTCCCTTAAAATGCTCCTAGAAGTCGTAGAAGCCGCGCCGGGGCTACTGAAATCGTTTCCAGGTCATTATAGACACTACTAAAGAAAAATCTAAGAGAATTCGACCCAAACCCCCGACACCTAAAAAATTCATGGCCTAACACACATGAATAATTGACAAAATCACATAATTCATGTTGCGTCGCCCCTAAAATGCTCCTAAATACCATAAAAGCTATGATGAGCTATTGGAGTCATTCTCTAGGTCGTTTCAGATGCTACTAAAGAAGAATCCAAGAAAATTTGACCTGGAACCTAAGCACCTAAAAAATTTGAGGGCTCACACGCACATAAAATTGACAAAATCACCTAAATCCTTTTGCGTCTCCCGTAAAATGCTTCTAGACACTGTAGAAGCTGTGCCAGGGCTACTCGAGTCGTTCACCATGTCGTTATGGACGCTATTAAAAAAGAATTTAAGAAGATTTGACCTAAACCCCCGGCACCTAAAAAATCCATGATCTAACACACGAAAAACTGACACAATCGCCTAATTCTTATTGTGTTGCTCCTAAAATACTCCTAGATGTCGTAGAAGTCCTGCTAGGGCTACTGTAGTCATTTCCCAAGTCATTATAGATGCTAATTAAGAACAATCCAAGAAAATTCGACCCGGACCCCCGACCCCTAAAAAATTGATGGGCTAACACACACGAAAAACTGACAAAATTGCCTAATTCCTGTTGCATCGCCAATAAAATACTTCTAAACCCCTCTAAAGCTTCGTCGAGCTACTGTAGTCATTTTCCAAGTTATTACGGATGCTACTATGGAAGAATCCAAGAAAATTTGACTCGTACCCTCGGCACCTAAAAAATCTGCAGGATAACATACACAACAAACTGACAAAATCATTTAATTTCTGTTGAATCACTAAAAAAATGCTCCTAAACCCCTCTAAAGCGTGACTAGGGCTACTGGAGTCATTCCTCAAGTCGTTACGGACACTACTATGGAATAATCCAAGAAAATACTACCTGCACCCCCGGCACCTAAACAATTCATGGGCTAACACACACGAAAAACTAACACAATCGCCTAATTCTTGTTGTGTTACCTCTAAAATACTCCTAGATGCCGTAGAAGCCGCATTGGGATACTGTAGTCATTCGTCAGGTCTTTATAGATGCTATTAAAGAAGAATCCAAAAACTTTCGACTCGGACCACTGGCACCTAAATAATTTTGGACTACCACACACGAAAAATTGACAAAATCGTCTAATTTCTGTTGCGTCACCCTTAAAATGCTCCTAGACTCTGTAGAAGTCATATCGGGGCTATTGGTGTTGTTCCCCAGGTCATTACGAATGCTACTAAAGAAGAATCTAAGAAATTTCAACCCAGACTCCAGCACCTAAAAAACAAAATTCCCCTAATTTCTGTTGCGTCGCCCCTAAAATGCTACTAAAAAATGTAGAAGTTGCGCCGGGGCAACTGGAGTCGTTCCCCAGGTCATATAAGACACTACTAAAGAAGAATCCAAGAAAATTCAACCCAGACCCCTGGCATCTAAAAAATCTGTGGGGTAACACAAACAAAAAACTAACAAAGTTGCCTAATTTCTATTGTGACCCCTAAAATACTCCTAACCACCATAGAACCCACACCAAGGCTACTGAAGTTGTTCCCAGGTCTTTACGGATGGTACTTAAGAGGACTCTAAGAAAATTCGATCCGTACCCTCGGCGCCTAAAAGATTCGTGGGTTATCACACACGAAAAACTAAGAAAATCATCTAATTGATGGTGCGTCGCCCTAAATTCTCTGAACGCGCCATGGATCTTGCCCTGTACCACCTACATCTAAAAAATATGTGGGCTAACACACACGAAAAACTGGCATAAATTGCCTAATTCTAATTGCATCACCAATAAAATACTCCTAAACCACTCTAAAGCACTGTCAGGACTATTGGAGTCGTACCCCAAGTTATTATGGATGCTACTATGGAAGAATCCAAGAAAATTTGACCCGAACCCTCGGTACCTAAAATATTCGTGGGCTAACACACACAAAAAGAAAAAATCACCTAATTCCTGTTGCATTGCCAATAAATTGCTCCTAAGGCCCTATAAAGCACCACCGAGGCTACTGGAGTCGTTCACCCGGTTGTTACAAATGCTACTATGGAAGAATCAAAGTAAATTCGACCCAGACCCACGACACCTAAAAAATTCGTAGGCTAACAAACATCAAATATTGGCAAAAATTGCCTAATTATTATTGCATTACCAATAAAATGCTCGTAAATCCCTCTAAAGCGCCGTAGGGAATATTGGAGTCATACCCAAGTCATTATGGATGCTACTATGGAAAAATCTAAGAAAATTCGACCCGAAACCTCGATACTAAAAAAGCCGTGGGCAAACACACACTAAAGATTAGCAAAATCGCCTAATTCCTATTGCGTTGCCAATAAAATGCTCCTAAACCCCTCTAAAGCACCACCAGTGCTACTTGAGTTGTTCCCCTAGTTGTTACAGACGCTACAATAGAAGAATCGAAGAAAATTTGAATCAGACTCATGACACCTAAAAAATCCGTGGGCTAACACATGAAAAACTGGCAAAACCACTGATTTCCAATTGCGTTGCCAATAAAATGCTCCTAAACCTCTCTAACGCACTGTTGGGGCTACTGTAGTGTTTCTCTAGGTCATTACGTACGCTATTATATAAGAATCTAAAAAAATTCAACTCAGACCTTTAGCACCTAAAAAATCTGTGGGCTAACACATATGAAAAATTGACAAAAACGCCTAATTCCTATTGTATCGCCAATAAAATGCTCCTAAACCCCTCTAAAGCGCCGTCAGGGCTACTGGAGTCGTTCCCCAGGTCGTTATGGATGATACAATGGAAGAATCTAAGAAAATTCGATACAGACCCCTGCCACCGAAAAATCTGTGGGCTAACACACACGAAAAACTGGCAAAATCACCTAATTTCTGTTGCGTCGCTAATAAAATGCTCCTAAACCCTCTAATGCACCATTGGGTCCACTAGAGTTGTTCCCCAAATTGTTACGGACACTAATATGGAAGATTTCAAGAAAAATCTACCCGGACCCCTAGCACCACCCAAAAAATCTGTGGGCTTACACACACAAACAATTGGCAAAATCGCCTAATTCCTATTGTGTCGCCAATAAAATGCTCCTAAATCCCTATAAAGCACCAAAGGGGCTAATGAAGTCGTTACCAGGTCTTTACGGATGTACTATTAAAAGAATCTAAGAAAATTTAACCTGAAACCCTGGCACTTACAAAATCCATGGGCTAACACACATGAAAAATAGACAAAATCGCCTAATACCTATTGTGTCACCAATATAATGTTCTTAAACACATCTAAAGTGTCGCCGGGGATACTAGAGTCATTCTCCAGGTCATTATAGATGCTACTATATAATAATCCAAGAAAATTTGACTCAGACCCCGGGCACGTAAAAATTTTATGGGCTAACACACATAAAAAACTAGCAATATGCTTAATTCCAGTTGCGTCACCAATAAAATGCTCCTAAACCCTTCTAAAGCACTGCTGAGATTACTAGAGTCATTCACCAGGTTGTTACGAATGCTATTATTGACGAATCCAAAAAAAAATTGACTCAGACCCCTGACACATAAAAAATCCGTGGGCTAACATACACGAAAAAATGGAAAAATTGCCTAATTCCTATTGCGTCGCTAATAAAATAATCCTAAACCACTCTAAAGAGTTGCCATAGCTACTAGAGTTGTTCCCTAGGTCGTTACAAATGCTACTATGGAAGAATCCAAGAAAATACGATCCGAACCCCCACACCTAAAAAAATTTGTAGGCTAACACACACAAAAAATTGGCAAAATCACCTAATTCTTGTTGCGCACTCTTAAAATGCTCCTAAACACCTTTAAAGCACTGCCGGGGCTATTGGAGTCATATACAGGTCGTTACGGATACTATAATGAAAGAATCCAAGAAAATTTTACCCGTACCCTCGACAGCTAAAAAATCAGTGGGCTAACACAAAAAAACTTACAAAATCGCCGAATTCCTATTGGATCGCCAAAACAATGCTCCTAAACTGCTCTAAAGTACTGCTCGGGCTAGTGGAGTCATTCCCCAAGTCGTTTAGGATGCTATTATGTAAGAATCAATGAAATTATGACCCGCACCCCTCGCACCTAAAAAATTCATGTGCTAACACACACGAAAAAAGGCAAAATCACCTAATTCCTGTTGCATCTCCAATAAAATGCTCCTAAATCTGTCTAAAGTGCCATCAGGGCTACTAGAGTCATTTTTAAGGTCTTTATGGACGCTACAATTGAAGAATCAAAGAAAATTCGACTCGGACCCCCGACACCTCAAAAATTCATATGCTAATACGTACGAAAGACATGAATAATCGCCTAATTCCTAGTGCATCGCCAATAAAATGCTGCTAAATCACTCTAAAGTGTCGGCGGGGATGCAAGAGTCATTCTCCAAGTTGTTACCGATTCTACTATACAAGAATACAAGAAAATTCAACCATGACCACCAGCACCTAAAAAATTTGTGGGCTAACACACACGAAAAACTGGAAAAATCGTCTAATTTCTATTGCGTAGCAAATAAAGTGCTCTTTAAACCCTCTAATGCACTGTCGAGGCTACTGGAGTCATTCCCCAGGTTGCTACGGACGCTAATATGAAAGATGCCAAGAAAATTTGACCCGTACCCCTAGCACCAAAAAAATATGTGGGCTAACACATACAAATAATTGACAAAATTGCCTAATTCCTATTATATCACCAATAAAATGCTCCTAACCTCTATAAAGTGACAACGGGGTTAATGGAATCGTTCCCCAGGTTGTTACAGAAGCTATTATGGAAAAATCCAAGAAAATTTGACCCGAAACCCCGACATTTAAAAAATCCATGGGCTGACACACACAAAAAACAGGCAAAATCGCCTAATTATTGTTGCATCGCCAATAAAATGCTCTTAAACCCCGCTAAAGCTCCATCGAGGATACCGGAGTCGTTCCCCAGGTCGTTACAGATGCTACTATAGATGAATCCAAGAAAATTTTACCCGGACCCTTGGCATGTAAAAATTCCGTGGGCTAACACACTTGAAAAATTGGCAATATCGCCTAATTCCTGTTGCATCACGAATAAAATGCTCCTAAACTCTTCTAATGCACTGCTGGGTTTACTAGAGTCATTTCCAGGTCATTACAGACTCTACTATTGATGAATCCAAGAAAATTCGATGCGGACCCCCGACAACTTAAAAATCTGTGGGCTAACAGAAAAGAAAAACAAGAAAAATCGCCTAATTCCTATTGCGTTGCTAATAAAATGATCCTAAACCACTCTAAAGAGTTGCCACAGCTACTGGTGTCATTCTGCAGGTCGTTAAGGAAGTTACTATGGAAGAATCTAAGAAAATTCGATTCGAACCCCCACACCTAAAAAATCTGTAGGCTAACACACACAAAACACTAGCAAAATCACCTAATTGTTGTTGCGTCACTATTAAAATGCTCCTAAACACCTTTAAAGCACCGCCGGGGCTACTGGAGTCGTTCTCCAGATCGTTACGAATGCTACTATAGAAGAATCAAAGAAAATTTGACCTATACCCCCAGCACCTAAAAATCCGTGGGCACACATGTGAAAAACTGGTAAAATTACCTAATTTCTATTGCGTCGCCAAGAAAATACTCCTAACCCCCGCTAAAGCTCCGTCGGGGCTACTAGAGTCGTTCCCTAGGTGGTTAAGGATGTTACTACAGAAGAATTAAAGAAAATTTGACCTGGACCCCCAACACCTAAAAATTCTGTGGGATAACACACACGCAAACTGAAAAAATCATTTAATTTTTGTTTTATCGCCAATAAAATGCTCCTAAATCCCTCTAAAGCGCGTCCAGGGATACTAGAGTCATTTCCTAGTTGTTACAGGCACTATTATGGAATAATACAAGAAAATACGACCCGGACCCCCGACACCTAAAAATCCATAGGACACATGAAAAAATGGCAAAATCACCTAATTCCTGTTGCGTCGCCATTAAAATGTTCCTAAACCCCTCTAAAGCCCACCGGGGATACTTAAGTCGTTCCCAGGCTGTTAGGACACTACTATTGAAGAATCAAAGAAAGTTTAACCCGGACCCCCGACACCTAAAATTCCCTGGGCCAACACACATGAAAAACTAGCAAAATCGCCTAATTGTTGTTGCGTCGCTAATAAAATGCTCCTAAACCTATCTTAAAAGCCTCTGGGGCTACAGGAGTCGTTCCCCAGGTCGTTACGGATGCTACTAAGGAAGAATCTAAGAAAATTTGACCTGTACCCCCAGCACCTAAAAAATCCATGGGCTAACACATTTGAAAAACTGGCAAAATTACCTAATTTCTATTACGTCACCAAGAAAATACTCCTAACCCCGCTAAAGCTCCATCGGGGCTACTGGAGTTGTTCCCCAGGTCATTACAGACGCTACTATGGAAGATTCCAACAACATTCGGCCCGAACCTCCAACACCTAAAAAATTTGTGGGCTAACACACACGAAAAACTAGCAAACTGCCTAATTCTTGTTAAGTTGCTAATAAAATCTCCAAAAACCATCTAAAGCGTCGTGGACAATTCTGGAGTCGTTCGTTAGGTATTTACGAACTATGGAAGAATCCAAGAAAATTCAACCCGAACCCCCGTCACCTAAACAATCCGTAGGCTAACACACATGAAAAACTGGCAAAATTGCCTAATTTCTATTACATCGCCAATAAAATGCTCCTAAACCTCTCTAAAGCGCCACCGGGGCTACTAGAGTTGTTCCCTAGGTCATTACGGACGTTACTATAGAGGAATCCAAGAAAATTAGACCCGAACCCCCGGCACCTAAAAAATCTGTGGGTCAACACACACGAAAAACTGGCAAAATCGCCTAATTCCTATTTCGTAGCCAATAAAATGCTCCTAAACCCCTCTAAAGCGCCGTAGGGCTACTAGAATCGTTCCCCAGGTCGTTACGGATGCTACTATGGCAGAATTCAAAAAAATTCGACCCGGACCCTCGATACCTAAATAATCTGTGGGCTAACACACATGAAAAATAGGCAAAATTGCCTAATTCCTATTGCATCGCCATTAAAATGCTCCTAAACACATCTAAAGCATCGTCGAGACTACTAGAGTCGTTCCCTAGGTCGTTATGGGTGCTACAATGGAAGAATCAATGAAAATTTGACCCGTACCCTCGGTACCTAAAAAAGCCGTGGGCTAACACACATGAAAAACTGGCAAAATTATCTAATTTCTATTGCATCATCAATAAAATGCTCCTAAACCCCTCTAAATCACCGCTGGGGCTACTGAAGTCGTTTCCTAGGTCGTTATGGAAGCTAGTATGGAAAAATCCAAGAAAGTTCGACCTGGACCCCTGGCACCTAAAGAATCAGTGGGTTAACACACACGAAAAACTGGTAAAATCACCTAATTCCTATTGCGTCGTCAATAAAATGCCCCAAAACCATTCTAAAGCGCCTCCAGGGCTACTAGAGTCGTTCCCCGGGTCGTTACAGATTCTACTATGGAAGAATCCAAGAAAATTCGACCCGGACCCTCGGCACCTAAAAACTCTATGGGCTAACACACATGAAAAACTGGCAAAATTGCCTAATTCCTATTGCATCGCCAATAAAATATTCCTAAGCCCTTCTAAAGCACTGCCGGGGCTACTAGAGTCGTTACCTAGGTCGTTACGGATGCTACTATGAAAAAATCCAAGAAAATTCGACCTGAACCCCCGGCAGCTAAACAATCTCTGGGCTAACACACCCGAAAAACTGGATAAATCGCCTAATTCCTATTGTGTCTCCAATAAAATGCTCCTAAACACTTCTAAAGCGCCGCTGGGGCTACTGGAGTCATTCCGTAGGTCGTTACGGATGCTACTATGGAAGAATCTAAGAAAATTTGACCCAGACCCCTGGTACCTAAAAAATCCATGGGCTAACACACACGAAAAACTCGCAAAATTGCCTAATTCCTATTGCATTGCCAATAAAATGCTCCTAAACCCTCTAAAGCGCCACCGGGGCTAAAAAAGTCATTACCTAGGTCTTTACAGATGTTACGATGTAATTATCCAAGAAAATTTGACCCGGACCCCAAGTACCTAAAAAATCTGTGGGCTAACATACACGAAAAACTGGCAAAATCGCCTAATTCCTATTGCACATCCAATAAAATGCTCCTAAACCTCTCTAAAGCGTCGTCGGGGCTACTGGAGTCGTTCCCTTGGTCATTACAGATGTTACTATGGAAGAATCCAAGAAAATGCAACCCGGACCCCCGATACCTAAAAAATCTATGGGCTAACACACACAAAAACTGGCAAAATCACCTAATTCCTGTTGCGTCGCCATTAAAATGCTCCTAAACTCCTCTAAAGAACACTGGGGATACTTAAGTCATTCTCAGGTCGTTAGGACGCTACTATTAAAGAATCAAAGAATGTTTAACCCGGACCCTCGACACCTAAAATTCCCTGGGCCAACACACATGCAAAACTAGCAAAATCGCCTAATTCCTGTTGCGTTGCTAATAAAATGCTCCTAAACCTCTCTTAAGAGGATCTAGGGCTACTGGAATCGTTCCCCAGGTCGTTACGGATGCTACTAAGGAAGAATCTAAGAAATTTCACCCGGACCCCCAACACCTAAAAAATACGTAGGCTGACACACACGAACAATTGGCAAAATTGCCTAATTCTAGTTGCGTCACTAATAAAATGCTCCTTAATCCATCTAAAGTGCAGTCGGGGCTACTGGAGTTGTTCCTCAGGTTAATACAGATGCTACTATGGAAGATTCCAACAATAGTCGGCCTGAACCTCCAACACCTAAAAAATCCATGGGCTAACATACACGAAAAACTGGCAAAATTGGCTAATTCCTATTGCATCGCCAATAAAATGCTCCTAAACCACTCTATAGTGCCGCCGGGGCTGCTAGAGTCATTCCGCAAGTCATTACGGATGCTACAATAGAAGAATCCAAGAAAATTTAACCCGCACCCCCGGCACCTAAAATATCCGTGGGCTAACACACACGAAAAACTGGCAAAATTGCCTAATTCCTATTGCGTCGCCAATAAAATGCTCCTAAACCCCTCTATAGCGCCACCGGGCCTACTGAATCATTCCCCAGGTCGTTACGGACGCTACTATAGAAGAATCCAAGAATAATTCGACACGAACCCCTAGCATGTAAAAGATCCGTGGGTTAACACACATGAAAAATTGGCAAAATCGCCTAATTCCTATTGCGTCGCCAATAAAATGCTCCTAAACTCCTCTATAGCACCGTCGGGACTACTGGAGTCGTTTCCCAAGTCGTTATGGACGCTACTATGAAAGAATCTAAGAAAATTCGACCCGGACCCCTGGCACCTAAAATATCCGTGGGCTAACACACACGAAAAAGTGGCAAAATTGCCTAATTGCTATTGCGCCACCAATAAAATGCTCCTAAACCCCTCTATAGCGCCGCTGGGGCTGTTGGAGTCGTTCCTTTGGTCGTTACGGACTCTACTATGGAAGAATCCAAGAAATTTCGACACGAACCCCCGGCACGTAAAAAATCTATGGGCTAACACATACGAAAAATTGGCAAAATTGGCAAACTCTTATTACGTCGCAAATAAAATGCTCCTAAACCCCTTTAAAGCACCGCAAGGGTTACTAGAGTCGTTCCCCAGGTTGTTAAGGATGCTACTATGGAAGAATCCAAGAAAATATGACCCGGACCCCCGGCACCTAAAATATTCGTGGGCTAACACACACGAACAAGTGGCAAAATTGCCTAATTCCTATTGCGTCGCCAATAAAATGCTCCTAAATCCCTCTAAAGCTCTATCGGGGCTATTAGAGTCGTTTCCCAGGTCGTTATGGATGCTACAATGGAAGAATGGAAGAAAATTCGACTCGGAACCCTGGCACCTAAAAAATACATGGGCTAACACACACGAAAAACTAACAAAATCGCCTAATTCCTATTGCGTCGCCAATAAGATGCTCCTAAACCACTCTAAAGCATCGCCGGGGCTACTGGAGTAGTTCCCCAGGTCGTTACGGACGATACAATGGAAGAATCCACGAAAAAAATTTGACCCGCACCCTCGGCACCTAAAAAATCCGTGGGCTAACATACACGAAAAACTGGCAAAATCGCCTAATTCCTATTACTTCGCCAATAAAATGCTCCTTAACCCCTCTAAAGCGCCGCCGGGGCTGCTAGAGTCGTTTCCCAGGTCGTTACGGACGCTACAATGGAAGAATGGAAGAAAATTCGACCTAGACCACTGGCACCTAAACAATCCGTGGGCTAATACACACGAAAAACTGGCAAAATCGCCTAATTCCTATTGCATCGCCAATAAAATGCTCCTAAACCCCTCTAAAGTGCTGTCAGAGCTACTGGATTCGTTTCACAGGTCGTTACGGATGCTACTATAGAAGAATCCAAGAAAATTCGACCCGGACCCCAGGCACCTAAAAAATCAGTGGGCTAACACACACGAAAAACTGTCAAAATCGCCTAATTCCTATTGCATCGCCAATAAAATGCTCCTAAATCCTCTAAAGGGCCGCCGGTGCTGCTGGAGTCGTTCCCCAGGTCATTACGAAAGCTACTATGGAAGAATCCAAGAAATTTTGACACGGACCTCCGGCACGTAAAAAATATGTGGGCTAACACGCACGAAAAGCTGGCAAAATTGCCTAATTACTATTGCGTCGCCAATAAAATGCTCCTAAGCCCATCTAAAGCACAGCCAGGGCTACTGGAGTCGTTCCCTAGGTCATTACGGACGATACTATGGAAGAATCCAAGAAAACTTGACACGGACCCCTGACACATAAAAAATCCGTGGGCTAACACACATGAAAAACTGGTAAAATCGCTTAATTCCAATTGCGTCGCCAATACAATGCTCCTAAACCCCTCTATAGCACTGCCGGGGCTACTGAAGTCGTTCCCCAGGTCGGTACGGACGCTACTATGGAAGAATATAAGAAAATTTGACCCGGACTCTCCGCACCTAAAACATTTGTGGGCTAACACACACGAAAAACTGGCAAAATCACCTAATTCCTATTGCGTCGCCAATAAAATGCTCCTAAACCAATCTAAAGCGCCGATGGGGCTACTGGAGTCATTTCCCAAGTTGTTACGGATGCTACTATGAAAAAAACCAAGAAAATTTGACCCGGATCCACGGCACCTTAAAAATCTATGGGCTAACATACATAAAAAACTGGCAAAATTGCCTAATTCCTATTGCGTCTCCAATAAAATGGTCCTAAACCCCTCTATAGCACTGTCGGGGCTACTGACGTCATTCCCCAGGTCGTTACGGATGCTATTATGGAAGAATCCAAGAAAATTCTACCCGGACCGCCGGCATCTAAAAATCCTTACGCTAATACACACGAAAAACTGGCAAAATTGCCTAATTCCTATTGCGTCGCAATTAAAATGCTCCTAAACCCCTCTATAGCGCCGCCGGGGCTACTGGAGTCGTTCCCCAAGTCGTTACGGATGCTAATATGAAAGAAATCAAGAAAATTCGACCAGGACCCCCGACACCTAAAAATTCTGTGGGCTAACACACACGAAAAACATGCAAAATTGCCTAATTCTTATTGCGTCGCCAATAAAATGCTCCTAAAGCCTTCTAAAACGCCACCGGGGCTACAGGAGTCATTCCCCAGGTCGTTACGGACGCTATAATGGAAGAATCCAAGAAAATTCTACCCGCACCCCCGATACATAAAAAATCCGTGGGCTAACATACATGAAAAACTAGCAAAATCGCCTAATTCCTATTGCGTCGCCAATAAAATGCTCCTAAACCACTCTAAAGCACCACCGAGGCTACTAGAGCCATTCCTAGGTCGTTACGGACGGTAGTATGAAATAATCCAAGAAAATTCGACCCAGACCCCCGGCACCTAAAAATTCAGTGGGCTAACACACACGAAAAACTGGCAAAATGGCATAATTCCAATTGCGTCGCCAATAAAATGATCCTAAACCCCTCTATAGCACCGTCGGGGCTACTGGAGTCGTTCCCCAGGTCGTTACGGATGCTAATTTGGAAGAATCTAAGAAATTTCAACACGGCCCCCCGGCACATAAAAAATCCGTGGGCTAACAAACACGAAAAACTGGCAAAATCACCTAATTCCTATTGCGTCTAAAATAAAATGCTCCTAAACCCCTCTAAAGCGCAACTGGGGCTATTGGAGTCGTTCCCCAGGTCGTTACAGACTCTACTATGGAAGAATCCAAGAAATTTCGACACGAACTCCCGGCACGTAAAAAATCTGTGGGCTAACACATATAAAAAATTGGTAAAATCGGCAAACTCTTATTGCGTCTAAAATAAAATGCTCCTAAACCCCTTTAAAGCGCCGCCGGGGTTACTAGAGTCGTTCCCCAGGTCGTTACGGATTCTACTATGTAAGAATCCAAGAAAATTCGACCTGGACCCCCGGCACCTAAAATATCCGTGGGCTAACACACACGAACAAATGGTAAAATTACCTAATTCCTATTGCGTCGCCAATAAAATGCTCCTAAATCCCTCTAAAGCTCCACCGGGGCTACTGAAATCGTTTCCCAAGTCGTTACGGACGCTACAATGGAAGAATCCAAGAAAATTCGACCCATACCCCCGGCACCTAAAAAATCCGTGGACTAGCACACATAAAAAACTTGCAAAATCGCCTAATTCCTATTACATCGCTAATAAAATGTTCCTGAACCCTCTAAAGCGCCGCCAGGGCTACTCCAGTCGTTCTCCAGGTCGTTACGGATACTACAATGGAAGAATCCAAGAAAATTCGACCCGCACCCCTGCACCTAAAAAATCCGTGGGCTAACATACACGAAAAAACTGGCAAAATCGCCTAATTCCTATTGCGTCGCCAATAAAATGCTCCTAAACCCCTCTATAGCGCCGCTGGGGCTACTAGAGTCATTCCCCAAGTCGTTACGGATGCTACTATGGAAAAATGCAAGAAATTTGACCCAGACCCCCGACACCTAAAAAATCCTTATGCTAATACACATAAAAAATTGGCAAAATTACCTAATTCCTATTGCGTCGCCAATAAAATGCTCTTAAACCCCTCTAAAGCACCATCGAGGCTACTGAAATCATTTCCGAAGTCGTTACAGATGCTACAATGCAATAATCCAAGAAAATTCGACCCACAGCCCTGGTACCTAAAACATCCGTGGACTAATACACACGAAAAACTTGCAAAATTGCCTAATTCCTATTGCGTCGCCAATAAAATGCTCCTAAACCCCTATAATGCGCCACCGGAGCTACTGGAATCGTTCTCCAGGTCGTTACGGACCCTACAATGGAAGAATCCAAGAAAATTCGACCCATACCCCCGGCACCTAAAAAATCTGTGGGCTAACACACACGAAAAACTGGCAAAATCGCCTAATTCCTATTGCATCGCCAATAAAATGCTCCTAAACCACTCTAAGGCGCCTCCGGGGCTACGGGGGTCGTTCCCCAGGTTGTTACAGATGCTACTATGGAAGAATCCAAGAAAATTTAACCCGGACCCCCAACACCTTTAAAATCTGTGGGCTAACATACACGAAAAACTGGCAAAATCGCCAAATTCCTATTGCGTTGCTAATAAAATGCTCCTAAACCACTCTGAAGCGTTGCCGGGTCTACTAGAGTCGTTCCCCAGGTTGTTGCGGACGCTACTATGGAATAATCCAAATAATTCGGCATGGACCCATGGCACGTAAAAAATCCATGGGCTAACACACATGAAAAACTGGCAAAATCGCCTAATTCCTATTGCGTCTCTAAGAAAATGCTCCTAAAACCTCTAAAGCGCCGCCGGGGCTACTGGAGTTGTTCCCTTGGTCGTTACAGACGCTACTATTGAAGAATCCAAGAAAATTTGATGCGGACCGCCGGCACCTAAAAAATCTGTGGGCTAACACACACGAAAAACTGGCAAAATTAACTAATTCCTATTGTGTCGCTAATAAAATGCTCCTAAACCCCTCTAAAGCGCTGCCGGGGCTACTGGAGTCGTTTCCCAGGTCGTTACGGATGCTAATATGGAAGTATCCAAGAAATTTTGACCCGAACCCCCGACACGTAAAAAATCTGTGGGTTAACACATACAAAAAATTGGCAAAATCGCCTAATTACTATTGCTTCGCCAATAAAATGCTCCTTAACCCCGCTAAAGCGCCACCGGGGCTACTGGAGTCATTTACCAGGTCGTTACGGATGCTACCATGGAAGAATGGAAGAAATTTCGACCCGGACCCCCGACACCTAAAAATTTCGTGGGCTAACACACGAAAAACTAGCAAAATCGCCTAATTCCTATTACGTCACCAATAAAATGCTCCTAAACCCCTCTAAAGCGTTGCCGGGGCTATTGGAGTCATTCCCTAGGTCGTTACGAACGCTACTCTGGAAGAATCCAAGAAGATTCGACCCGACCCCCGGCACCTAAAAAATCTGTGGGCTAACACACACGAAAAACTGGCAAATTCGGCAAACTCTTATTGCGTCGCAAATAAAATGATCCTAAACCCCTCTAAAGCACCGCCGGGGCTACTGGAGTCGGTCCCCAGGTCGTTACGGATGCTACTATGGAAGAATCCAAGAAAATTAGACCCGGACCCCTGGCACCTAAAAATTCTGTGGGCTAACACACACAAAAAATTGGCAAAATCACATAATTTCTATTGTGTCGCCAATAAAATGCTCATAAACACCTCTATAGCACCGCCAGGGCTACTGAAGTCGTTCCCCTGGTCGTTACGGATGCTACTATAGTAGAATCCAAAAAAATTCGAAAAGGACCTCTGGCACGTAAAAAATCTGTGGGCTAACACACACGAAAACCTGGCAAAATTGCCTAATTCCTATTGCGTCTCTAATAAAATGATCCGAAACCCCTCTAAAGAACCGCCGGGGCTACTAGAGTCATTCTCCAGGTCGTTACGTATGCTACTATAGAAGAATCCAAGAAAATTCGACCCGGACCCCCGGCAACTAAAATATCCGTGGGCGTTACACACGAAAAAGTGGCAAAATTGCCTAATTCCTATTGCGCCGCCAATAAAATGCTCCTAAACCCCTCTATAGCGCAGGCGGGGCAACTGGAGTCGTTCCACAGGTCGTTACGGATGCTACAATGGAAGAATCCAAGAAATTTCTACACGGCCCCCTAGCACGTTCAAAATCAGTGGGCTAACACACACGAAAAACTGGCAAAATCGCCTAATTCCTATTGCGTCTCTAATAAAATGATCCTAAACCCCTCTAAAGAACCGCCGGGGCTACTAGAGTCATTCCCCAGGTCGTTTCGTATGCTACTATGGAAAAATCCAAGAAACTTCAACACGGACCCCTGGCACCTAAAACATTTGTGGGCTAACTCATACGAAAAACTGGCAAAATTGCCTAATTCCTATTGCGTCGCCAATAAAATGCTCCTAAACCCCTCTATTGCACCACCGAGGTACTGGATTCGTTCCCCAGGTCATTACGGACGCTACTATAGAAAAATCCAAGAAAATTCGACCCGCACCCCAACACCTAAAAAATCCGTGGACTAACACACACGAAAAACTGGCAAAATCGCCTAATTTCTATTGCATCGCCAATAAAATGCTCCTAACCCCTCTATAGCACCTCTGGGTCTACTGGAGTCATTCCCCAAGTCGTTACGGACGCTACTATAGAATAATCCAAAAAGATTTGACACGAACCCGCGGCACCTAAAAAATCCGTGGACTAACACACACCAAAAAGTGGCAAAATTGCTTAATTCTTATTGCGCCGCCAATAAAATGCTCCTAAACCCCTCTAAAGCACCGCCGGGACTACTGGAGTCATTTCCCGGGTCGTTACAGACGCTACTATGGAAGAAATCAAGAAAATTAATCCCGGACCCCCGACACATAAAAAATCCGTGGGCTAACACACACGAAAAACTGGCAAAATTGCCTAATTCCTATTGCATCTCTAATAAAATGCCCCTATACCCCTCTAAAGCACCGCCGGGGCTACTGGAGTCGTTCCCAGGTAGTTACGGACGCTACTATGGAAGAATGCAAGAAATTCAACCTGGACCCCCAGCACCGAAAAAATCCGTGGGCTAACACACACGAAAAACTGACAAAATCTCCTAATTCCTATTGCGTCGCCAATAAATTGCTCTTAAACCCCTTTATAGCACCGTCGGGACTACTAGAGTCGTTCTCGAGGTCGTTATGGATGCTACTATGGAAGGAATCAAGAAAATTCGACCCGCACACCAGGCACCGAAAATATTCGTGGGATAACACACACGAAAAATTGGCAAAATCACCTAATTCCTATTGCGTCGCCAATAAAATGCTTCTGAACCCCTCTAAAGCACTGCCGGGGCTACTGGAGTCGATCCCCAGATCGTTACGAACGCTACTATGGAAGAATCAAAGAAAATTCGAGCCGGACTCCCGGCACCTAAAACATCCGTGGGCTAACACACACGAATAACTGGCAAAATCGCCTAATTCCTATTGCGTCGCCAATAAAATGCCCTTAAACCCCTCTATAGCACCGTCGGGGCTACTAGAGTCATTCCCCAAGTCATTACGGACGCTACTATGGAAGAATCCAAGAAAATTCGACCTACACCTCCGGCACCTAAAAAATCCGTGGACTAACACACACGAAAAACTTGCAAAATCGCCTAATTCCTATTGCGTCGCCAATAAAATGCTCCTAAATCCCTCTATAGAGCCGCCGGAGCTACTGGAGTCGTTTCCCAGGTCGTTACGGACTCTACTATGGAAGAATTTAAGAAAATTCGACCCGGACCCTCGGCACCTAAAAAATCCGTGGGCTAACACACACGAAAAACTGGCAAAATTGCCTAATTCCTATTGCGTCGACAGTAAAATGCTCTTGAACCCCTCTAAAGCGCCGCTGGGGCTACTAGAGTCGTTCCCCAAGTCGTTACGGACGCTACTATAGAAGAATCCAAGAAAATTCGACCTACACCTCCGGCACCTAAAAAATCCGTGGACTAACATACACGAAAAACTTGCAAAATTGCCTAATTCCTATTGCGTCGCCAATAAAATGCTCCTAAATCCCTCTATTGAGCCGCCGGGGCTACTGTAGTCGTTTTCCAGGTCGTTACGGACTCTACTATGGATGAATTCAAGAAAATTCATCCCGGATCCCCGGCACATAAAAAATCCGTGGGCTAACACACACGAAAAACTGGAAAAATCGCCTAATTCCTATTGCATCTCCAATAAAATGCCCCTATACCCTTCTAAAGCGCCGCCGGGGCTACTGGAGTCGTTCCCAGGTCGTTAAGGACGCTACTATAGAAGAATCCAAGAAATTCAACCCGGACCCCCAGCACCGAAAAAATCCGTAGGCTAACACACACGAAAAAACTGGCAAAATCTCCTAATTCCTATTGTGTCGCCAAAAAAATGCTCTTAAACCCCTCTATAGCACCGTCGGGGCTACTAGAGTTATTCTCGAGGTCGTTATGGATGCTACTATGGAAGAAATCAAGAAAATTCGACCCTCACCCTAGGCACCTAAACAATTCGTGGGCTAACACACACGAAAAACTGGCAAAATCACCTATTTCCTATTGCGTCACCAATAAAATGCTTCTGAACCCCTCTAAAGCACCACCGGTGCTACTAGAGTCGTTCCCCAGGTCATTACGAACGCTACTATGGAAGAATCCAAGAAACATTCGACACGGACCCCTGGCATGTAAAAAATTCGTGGGTTAACACACTGGAAAAACTGGCAAAATCGCCTAATTCCTATTGCGTCGCCAATAAAATGCTCCTAATCCTCTCTATAGCACCACCGGGACTACTGGAGTCATTTCCCAAGTCGTTACGGACGCTACTATGGAAGATTCTAAGAAAATTCGACCTACACCTCCGGCACCTAAAAAATCCGTGGACTAACACATACGAAAAACTTGCAAAATCGCCTAATTCCTATTGCGTCACCAATAAAATGCTCCTAAATCTCTCTATAGCGCCGCTGGGGATACTGGAGTCGTTCCCAGGTCGTTACGGACTCTACTATGGAAGAATTCAAGAAAATTCGACCCGGACCCCCCGCACATAAAAAATCCGTGGGCTAACACACACAAAAAACTGGCAAAATCGCCTAATTCCTATTGCATCTCCAATAAAATGCCCCTATACCCCTCTAAAGTGCCGCCGGGGCTACTGGAGTTATTCCCAGGTCGTTACGGATGCTACTATGGAAGAATCTAAGAAATTCGACCCGGACCCCCAGCACCAAAAAAATCCGTGGGCTAACACATACAAACAACTGGCAAAATCTCCTAATTCCTATTGCGTCGCCAATAAAATGCCATTAAACCCCTCTATAGCACCGTCGGGGCTACTAGAGTTGTTCTCCAGGTCATTAAGGACACAACTATGGAAGAAATCAAGAAAATTCGACCCGCACCCCAGGCACCTAAAAAATCCGTGGGTTAACATATACGAAAAACTGGCAAAATCGTCTAATTCCTATTGCGTCGCCAATAAAATGCTCCTGAACCCATCTAAAGCGCCGCCGGGGCTACTAGAGTCGTTCCCTAGGTCGTTACGGACGCTTCTATAGAAGAATCCAAGAAAATTCGACCTGAACCCCTGACATCTAAAAAATCCGAGCATTAACACACACGAAAAACTGGCAAAATCGCATAATTCCTATTGTGTCGCCAATAAAATGCTCCTAAACCCCTCTATAGCGCTGTCGGGGCTACAGGAGTCGGTCCCCAGGTCGTTACGGACGCTACTATGGAAGAATCCAAGAAAATTCGACCTTGACCCCCGACACCTAAAAATTCTGTGGGCTAACACATACGAAAAACTGGCAAAATTGCTTAATTCCTATTGCACCGCCAATAAAATGCTCGTAAACCTCTCTATTGCACCGCTGGGGCTATTGGAGTCGTTCCCTAGGTCGTTAAAGATGCTTCTATGGAAGAAATCAAGAAAATTCGACCCGGACCCCCGACACCTAAAATATCCGTGGGCTAACACACACGGAAAACTGGCAAAATTACCTAATTTCTATTGCGTCTCTAATAAAATGATCCTAAACCCCTCTAAAGCACCGCTGGGGCTACTAGAGTCGTTCCCAGGTCGTTACGGACACTACAATGGAAGAATCCAAGAAAATTCAACCCGTACCCCCGGCACCTAAAAATGCAGTGGGCTAACACACACGAAAAACTGGCAAGATCGCCTAATACCTATTGCGTCGCCAATAAAATGCTCCTGAACCCCTCTATAGCGCCGCTGGGCCTACGGAGTCATTCCCCAGGTCGTTACGGATGCTACTATAGAAGAATCCAAGAAACATTCGACACGGACCCCTGGCATGTAAAAAATCCGTGGGTTAACACACACGAAAAACTGGCAAAATCACCTAATTTCTATTGCGTCTCTAATAAAATGCTCCTAAACCCCTCTAAAATGCCGCCGGGGCTACTGGAGTCGTTCCCCAGGTCGTTACAGACGCTACGAAGGAAGAATCTAAGAAATTTCAACACGGCCCCTCGGCACGTAAAAAATCTGTTGGCTAAAACACACGAAAAACTGGCAAAATCACCTAATTTCTATTGCGTCTCTAATAAAATGCTCCTAAACCCCTCTAAAACGCCGCCGGGGCTACTGGAGTCGTTCTCCAGGTCATTACAGATGCTACGAAGGAGGAATCCAAGAAAATTCGACCCGGACCCCTGGCACCTAAAATATCCGTGGGCTAGCACACACGAAAAAGTGGCAAAATTGCCGAATTGCTATTGCGCCGCAAATAAAATGCTCCTAAACCCCTCTATAGCGCCGCTGGGGCTACTGGAGTCGTTCCCCAGGTCGTTATGGATGCTACAATGGAAGAATCTAAGAAATTTCGACACGGCCCCCCGGCACGTAAAAAATCCATGGGCTAAAACACACGAAAAATTGGCAAAATCACCTAATTCCTATTGCATCAAAAATAAAATGCTCCTAAACCCCTCTAAAGCACTGCAGGGGCTGTTGGAGTCGTTCCCCAGCTCGTTACGGACTCTACTATGAAAGAATCCAAGAAAATTCGACCTGGACCCCCGACACCTAAAATATCCGTGGGCTAACACACACGAACAAGTGGTAAAATTGCCTCATTCCTATTGCGTCGCCAATAAAATGCTCCTAAATCCCTCTAAAGCTCCACCGGGGCTACTGAAATCGTTTCCCAAGTCGTTACGGATACTATAATGGAAGAATCCAAGAAACTTTGACCCACACTCCCGGCACCTAAAAAATCGGTGGACTAGCACAAATAAAAAACTTGCACAAATCGCCTAATTCCTATTACATCGCTAATATAATGTTCCTGAACCCCTCTAAAGCGCCGCCAGGGCTACTCCAGTCGTTCTCCAGGTCGTTACAGACACTACAATGGAAGAATCCAAGAAAATTCGACCCGCACCCCTGCACCTAAAAAATCCGTGGGCTAACATACATGAAAGAACTGGCAAAATCGCCTAATTCCTATTGCGTCGCTAATAAAATGCTCCTAAACCCCTCTATAGCACCGCCGGGGCTACTAGAGTCATTACCCAAGTCGTTACGAATGCTACTGTGGAAGAATGCAAGAAATTTGACCCAGACCCCCGACACCTAAAAAATCCTTACGCTAATACACACAAAAAACTGGCAAAATTACCTAATTCCTATTGCGTCGCCAATAAAATGCTCTTAAACCCCTCTAAAGCACCACCGAGGCTACTGAAATCATTTCTGAAGTCGTTACAGATGCTACAATGCAAGAATACAAGAAAATTCGACCCACACCCCTGGCACCTAAAACATCCGTGGACTAATACACACGAAAAACTTGCAAAATTGCCTAATTCCTATTGCGTCGCCAATAAAATGCTCCTAAACCCCTATAATGCGCCACCGGGGCTACTGGAGTCGTTCCCCAGGTCGTTACGGACCCTACAATGGAAGAATCCAAGAAAATTCGACCCACACCCCCGGCACCTAAAACATCTATGGGCTAACACACACGAAAAACTGGCAAAATCGCCTAATTCCTATTGCGTCGCCAATAAAATGCTCCTAAACCACTCTAAAGCGCCGCCGGGGCTACGGGGGTCGTTCCCCAGGTTGTTACAGATGCTACTATGGAAGAATCTAAGAAAATTTAACTCGGACCCTCAACACCTTTAAAATCTGTGGGCTAACATACACGAACAACTGGCAAAATCGCCAAATTGCTATTGCGTTGCTAATAAAATGCTCCTAAACCACTTTGAAGCGTTGCCGGGTCTACTAGAGTCGTTCCCCAGGTTGTTGCAGACGCTACTATGGAATAATCCAAATAATTCGGCACGGACCCTGGCACATAAAAAATCCGTGGGCTAACACACATGAAAAACTGACAAAATCGCCTAATTTCTATTGCGTCTCTAAGAAAATGCTCCTAAAACCTCTAAAGCGCCGCCGGGGCTACTGGAGTCATTCCCCAGGTCGTTACAGATGCTACTATTGAAGAATCCAAGAAAATTCGACCAGGACCCCCGGCACCTAAAAAATCTGTGGGCTAACACACACGAAAAACTGGCAAAATTAACTAATTCTATTGTGTCGCCAATAAAATGCTTCTAAACCCCTCTAAAGCGCTGCCGGGGCTACTGGAGTCGTTTCCCAGGTCGTTACGGATGCTAATATGGAATTATCGAAGAAATTTTGACCCGAACCCTCGGGATGTAAAAAATCTGTGGGTTAACAAATATGAAAAATTGGCAAAATTGCCTAATAACTATTGCTTCGCCAATAAAATGCTCCTTAACCCCTCCAATGCACCGCCGGGGCTACTAGAGTTGTTTACCAGGTCGTTACGGACGCTAATCTGGAAGAATCCAAGAAAATTCGACCCAACCCCCGGCACCTAAAAAATCCGTGGGCTAACACACGAAAAACTGGCAAATTCGGCAAACTCTTATTGCGTCGCAAATAAAATGATCTAAACCCCTCTAAAGCACCGTCGGGGCTACTGGAGTCGGTCCCCAGGTCATTACGGATGCTACTATGGAAGAATCTAAGAAAATTAGATCCGGACCCCTGTCACTTAAAAATTCTGTGGGCTAACACACACGAAAAATTATTAAAATCACCTAATTCCTATTGCGTCGCCAATAAAATGCTCATAAACCCCTCTATAGCACCGCCAGGCCTACTGGAGTTTTTCCCCTGGTCGTGACGGACGCTACTATGGTAGAATCCAAGAAACATTCGACACGAAAAAATCTGTGGGCTAACACACACGAAAAATTGGAAAAATTGTCTAATTCCTATCGCGTCTCTAATAAAATGATCCTAATCCCCTCTAAAGAACCGTCGGGGCTACTAGAGTCGTTCCCCAGGTCGTTACGTATGCTACTATGGAAGAATCCAAGAAAATACGACCCGGACCCCAGCACCTAAATTATCCGTGGGCTAACACACACGAAAAAGTGGCAAAATTGCCTAATTCCTATTGCGCCGCAAATAAAATGCTCTTAAACCCCTCTATAGCGCAGGCAGAGATACTGAAGTCGTTCCACAGGTCATTACGGATGCTACAATGGAAGAATCCAAGAAATTTCGACACGGCCCCCTGGCACGTTAAAAATCCGTGGGCTAACACACACGAAAAACTGGCAAAATCGCCTAATTTCTATTGCATCTCTAATAAAATGATCCTAAACCCCTCTAAAGAACCGCCGGGGCTACTAGAGTCATTCCCCAGATCGTTTCGTATGCTACTATGGAAAAATCCAAGAAACTTCGACATGGACCCCAGGCACCTAAAACTTTTGTGGGCTAACTCATACGAAAAATTAGCAAAATTGCCTAATTCCTATTGCGTCGCCAATAAAATGCTCCTAAACCCCTCTATTGCACAACCGAGGTACTGGATTCGTTCCCCAGGTCATTACGGACGCTACTATGGAAGAATCCAAGAAAATTCGACCCGCACCCCAACACCTAAAAAATCCGTGGACTAACACACACGAAAAACTGGCAAAATCGCCAAATTTCTATTGCATCGCCAATAAAATTCTCCTAACCCCTCTATAGCACTTCTGGGGCTACTGGAGTCGTTCTCCAAGTCGTTACAGACGATACTATAGAATAATCCAAAAAGATTTGACACGAACCCGCGGCACCTAAATAATCCGTGGACTAACACACACCAAAAAGTGGCAAAATTGCTTAATTCTTATTGCGCCGCCAATAAAATGCTCCTAAACCCCTCTAAAGCACTGCCGGGACTACTGGAGTCGTTTCCCAGGTCGTTACAAATGCTACTATAGAAGAAATCAAGAAAATTTGACCCGCACCCCCGGCACCTAAAAAAACCGTGTGCTAACACACACGAAAAATATGTAAAATCGCCTAATTCTTATTGCGTCGCAATTAGAATGCTCCTGAACTCCTCTAAAGCTCTACCAGGGCTACTAGAGTCGTTCCCCAGGTCATTACGGACGCTATTATGGAAGAATTGAAGAAAATTTGACCCGAACCCTCGGCACCTAAAAAATCCGTGGGTTAACACATACAAACAACTGGCAAAATTGGGTAATTCCTATTGCGTCGCCAATAAAATGCTCCTAAATCCCTCTATAGCACTGCCGGGGCTAGTGGAGTCGTTCCCCAAGTCGTTAAAGACTCTACTATGGAAGAATACAAGAAAATTCGACCCGGACCCCCCGCACATAAAAAATCCGTGGGCTAACACACACAAAAAACTAGCAAAATCGCCTAATTCCTATTGCATCTCCAATAAAATGCCCCTATACCCCTCTAAAGCGCCGCCGGGGCTACCGGAGTTATTCCCAGGTCGTTACAGATGCTACTATGGAAGAATCCAAGAAATTCGACCCGGACCCCCAGCACCAAAAAAATCCGTGGGCTAACACATACAAAAAACTGGCAAAATCTCCTAATTCCTATTGCGTCGCCAATAAAATGCCCTTAAACCCCTCTATAGCACCGTCGGGGCTACTAGAGTCATTCCCCAAGTCATTACGGACGCTACTATGGAAGAATCCAAGAAAATTCGACCTACACCTCCGGCACCTAAAAAATCCGTGGACTAACACACACGAAAAACTTGCAAAATCGCCTAATTCCTATTGCGTCGCCAATAAAATGCTCCTAAATCCCTCTATAGAGCCGCCGGGGTTACTGGAGTCATTTCCCAGGTCGTTACAGACTCTACTATGGAAGAATTCAAGAAAATTCATCCCGGACCCCCGGCACATAAAAAATCCATGGGCTAACACACACAAAAAACTGGCAAAATTGCCTAATTCCTATTGCATCTCAAATAAAATGCCCCTATACCCCTCTAAAGCGCCGCCGGGGCTACTGGAGTCGTTCCCAGGTCGTTACGGACGCTACTATAGAAGAATCCAAGAAATTCAACCTGGACCCCTCGCACCGAAAAAATCCGTGGGCTAATACACACGAAAAACTGGCAAAATCTCCTAATTCCTACTGCGTCACCTATAAAATGCTCTTAAACCCCTCTATAGCACCGTTGGGGCTACTAGAGTCGTTCTCGAGGTCGTTATGGACACTACTATGGAAGAAATCAAGAAAATTCGACCCGGACCCCAGGCACCTAACAAATTCGTGGGCTAACACACACGAAAAACTGGCAAAATCACCTAATTCCTATTGCGTCGCCAATAAAATGCTTCTGAACCCCTCTAAAGCACCACCGGGGCTACTACAGTCGTTCCCCAGGTCGTTACGGACGCTACTATGGAAAAATCCAAGAAAATTCAACCCAGAACCCCGGCACATAAAAAATCCGTTGGCTAAAACACATGAAAAACTGGAAAAATTGCCTAATTCCTATTGCGTTTCCAATAAAATGCTCCTATACCCCTCTAAAGCGCCGCCGGGGCTACTGGAGTCGTTCCTCAGGTTGTTACGGACGCTATTATGGAAGAATCCAAGAAAATTCGACCTACACCTCTGGCACCTAAAAAATCCGTGGACTAACACATACAAAAAACTTGCAAAATCGCCTAATTCCTATTGCGTCGCCAATAAAATGCTCCTAAATCTCTCTATAGCGCCGCCGGGGATACTAGAGTCGTTCCCAGGTCGTTACGGACTCTACTATGGAAGAATCCAAGAAAATTCGAACCGGACCCCCCGCACATAAAAAATCTGTGGGCTAACACACACGAAAAACTGGCAAAATCGCCTAATTCCTATTGCATCTCCAATAAAATGCCCCTATACCCCTCTAAAGCGCCGCCGGGGCTACTGGAGTCGTTCCCAGGTCATTACGGACGCTACTATGGAAGAATCCAAGAAATTCAACCCGGACCCCCAGCACCGAAAAAATCCGTGGGCTTACACACACGAAAAACTGGCAAAATCTCCTAATTCCTATTGTGTCGCCAAAAAAATGCTTTTAAACCCCTCTATAGCACCGTCGGGGCTACTAGAGTCGTTCTCGAGGTCGTTATAGACGCTACTATGGAATAAATCAAGAAATTTCGACCCACACCCCAGGCACCTAAAACATCTGTGGGCTGTTAACACACGAAAAACTCGCAAAATTGTCTAATTCCTAGTGCGTCGCCAATAAAATGCTTCTGAACCCCTCTAAAGCACCGCCGGGGCTACTAGAGTCGTTCCCTAGGTCGTTACGGACGCTTCTATAGAAGAATCGAAGAAAATTCGACCCGAACCCCCGGCACCTAAAAAATCCGAGCGTTAACACACACGAAAAACTGGCAAAATCGCCTAATTCCTATTGCGTCGCCAATAAAATGCTCCTAAACCACTCTAAAGCGCCGCCGGGGCTATGAGGGTCGTTCCCCAGGTTGTTACAGATGCTACTACGGAAGAATCTAAGAAAATTTAACCCGGACCCCCAACACCTTTAAAATCTGTGCGCTAACACGCACGAAAAATTTGCAAAATCACCTAATTCCTACTACATCGCCAATTAAATGATCCTAAACCCCTCTATAGCACCTCTGGGGCTACTGGAGTCGTTCCCCAGGTCGTTACAGACGCTAGTATGGAAGAAATCAAGAAAATTCAACCCGTACCCCCGACACCTAAAAATTCTGTGGGCTAACACATACGAAAAACTGGCAAAATTGCTTAATTCCTATTGCACCACCAATAAAATGCTCGTAAACCTCTCTATTGCACCGCTGGGGCTATTGGAGTCGTTCCCTAGGTCGTTAAAGATGCTTCTATGGAAGAAATCAAGAAAATTCGACCCGGACCCCCGACACCTAAAATATCCGTGGGCTAATACACACGAAAAAGTGGAAAAATTGCCTAATTCCTATTGCGCCGCCAATAAAATGCTCCTAAACCCCTCTTTAGCACCGCCGGGGCTACTGAAGTCGTTCCCCAGGTCGTTACGGATGCTACTATTGAAGAATCCAAGAAATTTCGACACGGACCCCTCCCACGTAAATAATCTATGGGTTAACACACACGGAAAACTGGCAAAATTACCTAATTTCTATTGCGTCTCTAATAAAATGATCCTAAACCCCTCTAAAACACTGCCGGGGCTACTGGAGTCGTTCCCAGGTCGTTACGAACACTACAATGGAAGAATCCAAGAAAATTCAACCCGTACCCCCTGTACCTAAAAATGCAGTGGGCTAACACACACGAAAAACTGGCAAAATCGCCTAATACCTATTGCGTCGCCAATAAAATGCTCCTGAACCCCTCTATAGCGCCGCTGGGCCTACGGAGTCATTCCCCAGGTCGTTACGGATGCTACTATAGAATAATCCAAGAAACATTCGACACGGACCCCTGGCATGTAAAAAATCCGTGGGTTAACACACACGAAAAACTGGCAAAATCACCTAATTTCTATTGCGTCTCTAATAAAATGCTCCTAAACCCCTCTAAAATGCCGCCGGGGCTACTGGAGTCGTTCCCCAGGTCGTTACAGACGCTACGAAGGAAGAATCTAAGAAATTTCAACACGACCCCTCGGCACGTAAAAAATCTGTTGGCTAAAACACACGAAAAACTGGCAAAATCACCTAATTTCTATTGCGTCTCTAATAAAATGCTCCTAAACCCCTCTAAAACGCCGCCGGGGCTACTGGAGTCGTTCTCCAGGTCATTACAGATGCTACGAAGGAGGAATCCAAGAAAATTCGACCCGGACCCCTGGCACCTAAAATATCCGTGGGTTAACACACACGAAAAACTGGCAAAATCGCCTAATACCTATTTCGTCGCCAATAAAATGCTCCTGAACCCCTCTATAGCGCCGCTGGGCCTACTGAGTCATTCCCCAGGTCGTTACGGACGCTACTATAGAAGAATCCAAGAAACATTCGACACGGACCCCTGGCATGTAAAAAATCCGTGGGTTAACACACTGGAAAAATTGGCAAAATTGCCTAATTCCTATTGCGTCGCCAATAAAATGCTCCTAATCCCCTCTATAGCACCGCCGGGACTACTGGAGTCGTTTTCCAAGTCGTTACGGACGCTACTATCGAAGATTCTAAGAAAAAATTCGACACGGACCCCTGGCACATAAAAACTCTGTGGGCTAACACACACGAAAAACTGGCAAAATCACCTAATTTCTATTGCGTCTCTAATAAAATGCTCCTAAACCCCTCTAAAACGCCGCCGGGGCTACTGGAGTCGTTCCCCAGGTCATTACAGACGCTACGAAGGAAGAATCCAAGAAAATTCGACCCGGACCCCTGGCACCTAAAATATCCGTGGGCTAGCACACACGAAAAAGTGGCAAAATTGCCGAATTGCTTTTGCACCGCAAATAAAATGCTCCTAAACCCCTCTATAGCGCCGCAGGGGCTACTGGAGTCGTTCCCCCGGTCGTTACGGATGCTACAATGGAAGAATCTAAGAAATTTCGACACGGCTCCCCGGCACGTAAAAAATCCATGGGCTAAAACACACGAAAAACTGGCAAAATCACCTAATTCCTATTGCATCAAAAATAAACTGCTCCTAAACCCCTCTAAAGCACTGCAGGGGCTGTTGGAGTCGTTCCCCAGGTCGTTACGGACTCTACTATGGAAGAATCCAAGAAAATTCGACCTGGACCCCCAGCACCTAAAATATCCGTGGGCTAACACACACGAATAAGTGGTAAAATTGCTTAATTCCTATTGCATCACCAGTAAAATGCTCCTAAATCCCTCTAAAGCTCCACCGGGGCTACTGAAATCGTTTCCCAAGTCGTTACAGACGCTACAATGGAAGAATCCAAGAAAATTCGACCCACACCCCCGGCACCTAAAATATCCGTGGGCTAACACACACGAACAAGTGGTAAAATTGCCTAATTCCTATTGCGTCGCTAATAAAATGCTCCTAAATCCCTCTAAAGCTCCACCGAGGCTACTGATATCGTTTCCCAAGTCGTTACGGATGCTACAATGGATGAATCCAAGAAAATTTGACCCACACCCCCGGCACCTAAAAAATCCGTGGATTAGCACACATAAAAAACTTGCAAAATCGCCTAATTTCTATTGCATCGCCAATAAAACGTTCCTAAACCCCTCTAAAGCGCCTCCAGGGCTACTCGAGTCATTACCCAGGTCGTTACGGATACTACAATGGAAGAATCCAAGAAAATTCGACCCGTACCCCTACACCTAAAAAATCGAAGGGCTAACATACACGAAAAACTGGCAAAATTGCCTAATTCCTATTACGTCGCCAATAAAATGCTCCTAAACCCCTCTATAGCGCCGCCGGGGCTACTAGAGTCATTCCCCAAGTCGTTACGGATGCTACTATGGAAGAATCCAAGAAATTCGACCCAGACCCCCGACACCTAAAAAATCCTTATGCTAATACACACCAAAAACTGGTAAAATTACCTAATTCCTATAGCGTCGCCAATAAAATGCTCTTAAACCCCTCTAAAGCGCCACTGGGGCTACTAAAATCGTTTCCCAGGTCGTTACGGATGCTACAATGGAAGAATCCAAGAAAATTCGACCCACACCCCCGGCACCTAAAAAATCCGTGGACTAACACACACGAAAAACTTACAAAATTGCCTAATTCCTATTGCGTCGCTAATAAAATGCTCCTAAACCCCTATAATGCGCCACCGAGGCTACTGGAGTCGTTCCCCAGGTCGTTACGGGCCCTACAATTGAAGAATCCAAGAAAATTCGACCCACACCCCCGGCACCTAAAAAATCTATGGGCTAACACACACGAAAAACTGGTAAAATCGCCTAATTCCTATTGCGTCGCTAATAAAATGCTCCTAAACCACTCTAAAGCACCGCCGGGGCTACGAGAGTCGTTCCCCAGGTCGTTACGGATGCTACTATGGAAGAATCCAAGAAAATATGACCCGGACCCCCGGCACCTTTAAAATCCGTGGGCTAACATACACGAAAAATTGGTGAAATTGCCAAATTCCTATTGCATTGCTAATAAAATGCTCCAAAACCCCTCTATAGCTCCGCTGGGGCTACTGGAGTCGTTCCCCAGGTCGTTACGGATGCTACAATGGAAGAATCCAAGAAATTTCGACACGGCCCCCCGGCACGTAAAAAATCTGTGGGCTAAAACACACGAAAAACTGGCAAAATCACCTAATTCCTATTGCGTCTAAAATAAAATGCTTCTAAACCCCTCTAAAGCACTACAGGGGCTGTTAGAGTCGTTCCCCAGGTCATTATGGACTCTACTATGGAAGAATCCAAGAAATTTCGACACGGACCCCCAACACGTAAAAATTCTGTGGGCTAACACATACGAAAAATTGGCAAAATCATCAAGCTCTTATTGCATCGCAAATAAAATGCTCCTAAACCCCTTTAAAGCACCGCCGAGGTTACTAGAGTCGTTCCCCAGGTCGTTACGGATGCTACTATGTAAGAATCCAAGAAAATTCGACCTGGATCCCCGTCACCTAAAATATCTATGGGCTAACACACACGAAAAACTGGCAAAATCGCCTAAATCCTATTGCGTCTCTAATAAAATGCTCCTAAACCCTCTAAAGCGCCGCCGGAGCTACTGGAGTCGTTCCCCAGGTCCTTACGGATGCTACTATAGAATAATCCAAGAAAATTCGACCCGGACCCCCGGCATCTAAAAAATCTGTGGGCTAACACACACGAAAAACTGGCAAAATCGCCTAATTCCTATTGCATCTCTAATAAAATGCTCCTAAACCCTCTAAAGCGCCGCCGAGGCTACTGGAGTCGTTACCCAGGTCGTTACGGACGCTACAATTGAAGAATCCAAGAAAATTTGACCCGAACCACCGGCACCTAAAAAATCTGTGGGCTAACACACACGAAAAACAGGCAAAATCGCCTAATTCCTATTGCGTCGCCAATAAAATGCTCCTAACCACCTCTAAAGCGCCGCCGGAGCTACTGGAGTCGTTCCCCAGGTCGTTACGGATGCTAATATATAAGAATTCAAGAAAATTCGACCCGGACCCCCGGCATCTAAAAAATCTGTGGGCTAACACACACGAAAAACTAGCAAAATCGCCTAATTCCTATTGCGTCTCTAATAAAATGCTCCTAAACCCTCTAAAGCGCCGTCGAGGCTACTGGAGTCGTTCCCCAGGTCGTTACGGACGCTACAATTGATGAATCGAAGAAAATTCGATCCGGACCCCCGACACCTAAAAAATCCATGGGCGAACACACACGAAAAATTGGCAAAATTGCCTAATTAATATTGCTTCGCCAATAAAATGCTCCTTAACTCCTATAAAGCGCCGCCGGGGCTACTGGAGTCATTTCCCAGGTCGTTACAGATGCTACTATGGAAGAATGGAAGAAAATTCGACCCGGACCCCCGACACCTAAAAAATCCGTGGGCTAACACACACGAAAACTGGCAAAATCGCCTAATTCCTATTGCTTCGGGAATAAAATGCCCCTTCACCCCTCCAATGCAGCGCCGGGGCTACTGGAGTCGTTTACCAGGTCGTTACGGACGCTACTATGGAAGAATCCAAGAAAATTCGACCCGGACCCCCGGCACCTAAAAAATCTGTGGGCTAACACACACGGAAAACAGGTAAAATCGCCTAATTCCTATTGCGTTGCTAATAAAATGCTCCTAAACCACTCTAAAGCGCCACCGGGGCTATTGGAGTCATTCCCTAGGTCGTTACGGGCGTTAATCTGGAAGAATCCAAGAAAATTCGTCCCGGACCCCCGGCACCTAAAAAATCTGTGGGCTAACACACACAAAAAATTGGCAAATTCGGCAAACTCTTATTGCGTCGCCAATAAAATGCTCCTAAACCCCTCTATAGCACCGCTGGGGTTACTAGAGTCGTTTCCCAGGTCGTTACGGATGCTAGTATGGAAGAAATGGAAGAAAATTTGACCCATACCCCTGGCACCTAAAAAATACGTGGGCTAACACACGAAAAACTGGTAAAATCACCTAATTTCTATTGCGTCGCCAATAAAATGCTCCTAAACCACTATAAAGCACCGTCGGAGCTACTGGAGTCGTTCCCCAGGTTGTTACGGACGCTACTATGGAAGAATCCAAGAAAATTTGACCCGGACCCCGGCACCTTAAAAATCCGTGAGCTAACACACACAAAAAACTGGAAAAATTGCCTAATTCCTATTGCATCGCCAATAAAATGCTCCTAAACCCCTCTATAGAGCCGTTGGGGCTACTGGAGTCATTCCTCAGGTCGTTACAGATGCTACTATGGAAGAATCCAAGAAAATTCGACACGGACCATTGGCACGTAAAAAATCCATGGGTTAACACACACGAAAAACTGGCAAAATCGCATAATTTCTATTGCGTCTCTAATAAAATGCTACTAAACCCTCTAAATTGCCACCGGGGCAACTGGAGTCGTTCCCCAGGTCGTTACGGACACTACTGTTGAAGAATCCAAGAAAATTTGACCCGGACCCCCGGCACCTAAAAAATCTGTGTGCTAATACACACAAAAAATTAGCAAAATCGCCTAATTCCTATTGCGTCGCCAATAAAATGCTCCAAAACCCCTCTAAAGCATCGCTGGGGCTGCTGGAGTTGTTTCCTAGGTCGTTACGGATGCTACTATGAAAGAAATCAAGAAAATTCCACCCGGACTTCCGGCATCTAAAATATCTGTGGGCTTACACACACGAAAAACTTGCAAAATTGCCTAATTACTATTGCGTCGCTAATAAAATGCTCCTAAACCCCTCTAAAGCGCTTCCGGGGCTACTGGAGTCATTCCCTAGGTCGTTACGGGCGTTACACTGAAAGAATCTAAGAAAATTCGACCCGGACCCCGGCCCCTAAAAAATCCGTGGGCTAACACACCCGAAAAACTGGCAAATTCGGCAAACTCTTATTGCGTCGCAAATAAAATGATCCTAAACCCGTCTAAAGCGCCGCCGAGGCTACTGGAGTCGGTCCCCAAGTCATTACGGACGCTACTATGGAAGAATCCAAGAAAATTTGACCCGGACCCCTAGAACTTAAAAATTCTGTGGGATAACACACACGAAAAATTAGCAAAATCACCTAATTCTATTGCGTCGCCAATAAAATGCTCATAAACCCCTCTATAGCACCGCCAGGGCTACTGGAGTCGTTCCCCTGGTCGTGACGGACGCTACTATGGTAGAATCCAAGAAAATTCGACACGAACCCCTGGCACGTAAAAAATCTGTGGGCTAACACACACGAAAAATTGGAAAAATTATCTAATTCCTATCGCGTCTCTAATAAAATGATCCTAAACCCCTCTAAAGAACCGTCGGGGCTACTAGAGTCGTTCCCCAAGTCATTACGTATGCTACTATGGAAGAATCCAAGAAAATACGACCCGAACCCCAGCACCTAAATTATCCGTGGGCTAACACACACGAAAAAGTGGCAAAATTGCCTAATTCCTATTGCGCCGCCAATAAAATGCTCCTAAACCCCTCTATAGCGCAGGCGGGGCTACTGGAGTCGTTCCACAGGTCGTTATGGATGCTAAAATGGCAGGATCCAAGAAATTTCGACACGCCCCCTGGCACGTAAAACATCTGTGGGCTAACACACATGAAAAACTTGCAAAATCGCCTAATTCCTATTGCGTCTCTAATAAAATGATCCTAAACCCCTCTAAAGAACCGCTGGGGCTACTAGAGTCATTCCATAGGTCGTTACATATGCTACTATGGAAGATTCCAAGAAACTTCGACACGGACCCCTGGCACCTAAAACTTTTCTGGGCTAACACATACGAAAAACTGGCAAAATTGCCTAATTCCTATTGCGTTGCCAATAAAATGCTCCTAAACCCCTTTATTGCACCGCCGAGATACTGGAGTCGTTCCCAGGTCATTATGCATGCAACTATGGAAGAAATCAAGAAAATTCGACGCGGACCCCAGCACCTAAAAAATGCGTGGGCTAACACACACAAAAAATTGGCAAAATCGCCTAATACCTATTGCGTCGCCAATAAAATGCTCCTGAACCCCTCTAAAGATCCGCCAGGGCTAATGGGGTCGTTCCCCAATTCGTTACGGATGCTATTATCGAAGAATCCAAGAAAATTCGACCCGCACCCCAACACCTAAAAAATCCGTGGACTAACACACACGAAAAACTGGCAAAATTGCCAAATTCCTATTGCACCGCCAATAAAATGCTCCTAATCCCCTCTAAATCGCCGCCGGGGCTACTGGAGTTGTTCCCCTGGTCGTTACGGACGCTACAATGAAATAAATCAAGAAAATTCGACCTTGACCCCCGGCACCTAAAAATTGAGTGGGCTAACACACACGAAAAACTGGCAAAATCGCATAATTCCGATTGCGTCGCCAATAAAATACTTCTAAACCCTTCTAAAGCACCATCGGGCTACTGGAGTCGTTCTACAGGTCGTTACGGACGCTACTATGGAATAAATCAAGAAAATTTGACCCGCACCCCTGGCACCTAAAAAATCCGTTGGCTAACACACACGAAAAACTAACAAAATAGCCTAATTCCTATTCCGTCGCAAATAAAATGCTCTTAAACCCCTTTAAAGCACCGTCGGAGCTACTGGAGTCATCTCCAGGTCGTTACGGATGCTACAATGGAAGAATCCCAGAAAATTTGACCCGGACCCCCGGCACCTAAAACATTTGTGGGCTAACACACACGAAAAACTTCCAAAATCGCCTATTTCCTATTGCATCGCAAATAAAATGCTCCATAACCCCTTAAAAGCGCCATCGGGGCTTCTGGAGTCGTTCCCCAGGTCGTTACGGACGCTACTATGGAAGAAATCAAGAAAATTTGACCCACACCCCGGCACCTAAAAAAGCATGGGCTAACACACACGAAAAACTGGCAAAATCGCCTAATTTCTATTGCATCGCCAGGGTTACTGGAGTCGTTCTCCAGGTCGTTACGGACGCTATTATGGAAGAATCCATGAATATTTGACCTGGACCCCCGGTACCTAAAAAATCCATGGGCTAACACACACGAAAAACTGGCAAAATCGCCTAATTCCAATTGCATCGCCAATAAAATGCTCCTAAACCCCTCTATTGAACCGCCGGGGCTACTGGAGTCGTTCCCCAGATCGTTAAGGAAGCTACTATGGAAGAAATCAAGAAAATTCGACCCAGACCCCCAGCACCTAAAAATTGAGTGGGCTAACACACACGAAAAACTGGCAAAATCGCATAATTGCAATTGCGTCGCTAATAAAATGCTCCTAAACCCTCCTATAACACCGTCGGGGCTACTGGAGTCGTTCTCCAAGTCGTTACGGACGCTACTATAGAAGAAATTAAGAAACTTCGACCCGCACCCCTGGCACCTAAAAAATCTGTGGGCTAACACACACGAAAAACTGGCAAAATCGCCTAATTCCTATTGCATTGCCAATAAAATGCTCTTAAACCCCTCTAAAGCGCCGCCGGAGCTATTGGAGTCATTCCCCAGGTTGTTACGGACGCTACAATGAAAGAATCAAAGAAAATATGACCCGGTACCTAAAATATTCGTGGGCTAACACACACGAAAAACTTGCAAAATCGCCTAATTCCTATTGCATCACAAATAAAATGCTCCATAACCCCTCTAAAGCGCCGTCGGGGCTACTGGAGTCGTTCCCAAGGTCGTTACGGACGCTACTATAGAAGAAATCAAGAAAATTTGACCCGCACCCCCGACACCTATAAAAAGCGTGGGCTAACACACACGAAAAACTAGCAAAATTGCCTAATTTCTATTGCATCGCCGGGGCTATTGGAGTCGTTCCCCAGATCGTTACAGAAGCTACTATGGAAGAAATCAAGAAAATTCGACCCGGACTCCCGGCACCTAAAAAATCTATGGGCTAACACACACGAAAAATTGGCAAAATCGCCTAATTCCTATTGCGTCGCCAATAAAATGCTCGTAAACCCCTCTATTGCACCGCCGGGGCTACTGGAGTCGTTCCCCAGGTCGGTAAGGAAGATACTATGGAAGAAATCAAGAAAATTCAACCCGCACCCCTGGCACCTAAAAAATCTATGGGCTAACACACACGAAAAAATGGCAAAATCGCCTAATTTCTATTCTGTCGCCAATAAAATGCTCTTAAACCCCTCTAAAGCGCCGCCGGGGTTACTGGAGTCGTTCTCCAGGTCGTAACGGACGCTACTATGGAAAAATCAAAAAAATTCGATCCGGACCCCTGGTACCTAAAAATTCCGTGGGCTAACACACACGAAAAACTAGCAAAATTTCCTAATTCCTATTGCGTCGCCAATAAAATGCTCCTAAACCCCTCTATTGTACCGCCGGGGCTACTGGAGTCGTTCCCCAGGTCGTTACGAAAGCTACTATGGAAGAAATCAAGAAAATTAAACCCATACCCCCGACACCTAAAAATTCAGTGAGCTAACACATACGAAAAACTGGCAAAATCGACTAATTCCAATTGCATCGCCAATAAAATGCTCATAAACCCGTCTATAGCTCCGCCGGGGCTACTAGAGTCGTTCCCCAGGTCGTTACGGACGCTACAATGGAAGAATCTAAGAAATTTCGACACGGACCCCTGGCACGTAAAAAATCTGTGGGCTAACACGCACAGAAAACTGGCAAAATTGCCTAATTCCTATTGCGTCTCTAATAAAATGATCCTAAACCCCTCTAAAGCACCGCCAGGGCTACTGGAGTCGTTCCCCAGGTTGTTACGAACACTACAATGGAAGAATCCTAGAAAATTCAACCCGTACCCCCGGCACCTAAAATATCTGTGGGCTAACACACAAGAAAAAGTGGCAAAATTGCCTAATTCCTATTGCGCCGCTAATAAAATGCTCCTAAACCCCTTTATAGCACCGTCGGGGCTACTGGAGTTGTTCCCCAGGTCGTTACGGATGCTACAATAGAAGAATCCAAGAAATTTCGACACGGCCCCTCGGCACGTAAAACATCCGTGGTCTAATACACACGAAAAACTTGCACAATCTCCTAATTGCTATTGCGTTGCCAATAAAATGCTCCTGAACCCCTATAGAGCGCCGCCGGAGCTACTGGAGTCGTTCCCTAGATCATTACGGACGGTACTATTGAAGAATCCAAAAATATTTGACCCAAACCCCGGCACCTAAAAAATCTGTGGGTTAACACACAAAAAAAACTAGCAAAATTGCCTAATTTGTATTGCGTCGCAAATAAAATACTCCTAAACCCCTCTATAGCGCCGCCGGGGCCATTGGAATCGTTCCCCAGGTCGTTACGGAGGCTACTCTGGAAGAATCCAAGAAAATTCGACCTGGACCCCCGGCACCTAAATAATCTGTGGGCTAACACACACGAAAAACTGGCAAAATTGCCTAATTACTATTGCGTTGCTAATAAAATGATCCTAAACCCCTCTAAAGCGCCGCCGAGGCTACTAGAGTCGGTCCCCAAGTCGTTACGGATGCTACTATGGAAGAATCCAAGAAAGTTTGACCCGGACCCCCGTCCCTAAAAATTCTGTGGGCAAACACACACGAAAAATTGGCAAAATCACCTAACTCCAATTACGTCGCCAATAAAATGCTCCTAAACCCCTCTATAAGACCGCCAGGGCTACTAGAGTCGTTCCCCAAGTCGTTACGGATGCTACTATGGTAGAATCTAAGAAAATTCGACACGGACCCCTAGCACGTAAAAAATCTGTGGGCTAACACACAGGAAAAACTGGCAAAATTGCCTAATTCCTATTGCGTCTCTAATAAAATGATCCTAAACCACTCTAAAGAACCACCGGGGCTACAAGAGTCGTTCCCAAGTCGTTACGTATGCTACTATAGAAGAATCTAAGAAAATTTGACCCGGACCCCCAACACCTAAAATATCCGTGGGCTAACACACACGAAAAAGTGGCAAAATTACCTAATTCCGATTTCGCCGCCAATAAAATGCTCCTAAACCCCTCTATAGCGCAGCCGGGGCTACTGGAGTCGTTCCACAGGTCGTTACGGATGATACAATGGAAGAATCCAATAAATTTTTACATGGCCCCCGGGCACGTAAAAAATCCATGGGCTAACACATACGATAAACTGGCAAAATTGCCTAATTCCTATTGTGTCTCAAATAAAATGCTCCTAAACCCCTCTAAAGTGCCATCAGGGCTACTGGAGTCGTTCCTCAGGTCATTACAGATGCTACAATGGAAGAAGCCAAGATATTTCTACACGCCCCCCTGGCACGTAAAAAATCCGTAGGCTAACACACACGAAAAACTGGCAAAATTGCCTAATTCCTATTGCGTCTCAAATAAAATGCTCCTAAACCCCTCTAAAGTGCCACTGAGGCTATTGGAGTCGTTCTCTAGATCGTTACAGATGCTACAATGGAAGAATCCAAGAAATTTCTACACGGCCCCCTGGCACGTAAAAAATTTGTGGGCTAACACACACGAAAAACTGGCAAAATTGCCTATTTCATATTGCGTCGCCAATAAAATGCTCCTAAACCCCTCTATAGCACTGCCGGGGCTACTAGATTCGTTCCCCAGGTCGTTACGGACGCTACAATGGAAGAATCTAAGAAATTTCCACACGGACCCCTGGCACGTAAAAAATCTGTGGGCTAACACACACGGAAAACTGGCAAAATTGTCTAATTGCTATTGCGTCTCTAATAAAATGATCCTAAACCCCTCTAAAGCACTTTCAGGGCTACTGGAGTCGTTCCCCAGGTTGTTACGGACACTACAATTGAAGAATCCTAGAAAATTCAACCCGGACCCCCGGCACCTAAAATATCTGTGGGCTAACACACAAGAAAAAGTGGCAAAATTGCCTAATTCCTATTGCGTCTCAAATAAAATGCTCCTAAACCCCTCTAAAGTGCCGTCGGGGCTACTGGAGTCGTTCCCCATGTCGTTACAGATGCTATAATGGAAGAATCCAAGAAATTTCTACACGGCCCCCTGGCACGTAAAAAATCCATAGGCTAACACACGCGAAAAACTATCAAAATTGCCTAATTCCTATTGCGTCGCCAATAAAATGCTCCTAAACCCCTCTATTGCACCGCCGAGGTACTGGAGTCGTTCCCCAGGTCGTTACGGACTCTACTATGGAAGAAATCAAGAAAATTCGACCCGTACCCCCGGCATCTAAAAAATGTGTGGGCTAACACACACGAAAAACTGGCAAAATAGCCTAATACGTATTGCGTCGCCAATAAAATGCTCCTTAACCCCTCTAAAGCGTCGCCGGGGCTATTGGAGTTATTCCCCAGGTTGTTACGGATGCTACAATGGAAGAATACAAGAAAATTTGACCCAGACCCCCGGCACCTAAAAGATTCGTGGGCTAACACACACCAAAAACTTGCAAAATCACCTATTTCCTATTGCGTTGCAAATAAAATGCTCCATAACCCCTCTGAAGCGCCGCCAGGGCTACTGGAGTCGTTTCCCAGGTCGTTACAGACGCTACTCTGGAAGAAATCAAGAAAATTTGACCTGCACCCCCGGCACCTAAAAAAAGCGTAGGCTAACACACACGAAAAACTGGCAAAATTGCCTAATTCCTATTGCATCGTTGGGGCTACTGGACTCGTTCCCCAGGTCGTTACGAACGCTACTATGGAAGAATCCAAGAAAATTCGACCCAGACCCCTGGCACCTAAAAAATCTAAGGGCTAACACACATGAAAAACTGGCAAAATCTCCTAATTCCTATTGTGTCGCTAATAAAATTCTAATAAACCCCTCTATTGCACCGCCGGGGCTACTGGAGTCATTTCCCAGGTCGTTAAGGAAGCTGATGTGGAAGAAATCAAGAAAATTCGACCCAGACCTCCGGCACCTAAAAATTGAGTGGGTAACACACACGAAAAATTGGCAAAATCGCATAATTCCAATTGCATCGCCAATAAAATGCTCCTAAACTCCTCTATAGGGCCGTCGGGTCTACAGGAGTTGTTCCCCAGGTCGTTACGGACGCTACAATGGAAGAATCTAAGAAATTTCGACACGGACCCCTGGCACGTAAAAAATCTATAGGCTAACACACACGGAAAACTGGCAAAATTGCCTAATTCCTATTGCGTCTCTAATAAAATGATCCTAAACCCCTCTAAAGCACCGCCAGGGCTACTGGAGTCGTTCCCTAGGTTGTTACGAACACTACAATGGAAGAATAATAGAAAATTTAACCCGGACCCTCGGCACCAAAAATATCTGTGGGCTAACACACAAGAAAAAGTGGCAAAATTGCCTAATTCCTATTGCGCCGCCAATAAAAAATGCTCCTAAACCCCTTTATAGCACCGTCGGGGCTACTGGAGTCGTTCCCCAGGTCGTTACGGATACTACAATGGAAGAATCCAAGAAATTTCGACATGGCCCCTCGGCACGTAAAACATCCGTGGGCTAACACACACGAAACACTTGCAAAATCTCCTAATTGCTATTGCGTTGCCAATAAAATGCTGCTGAACCCCTATAGGGTGCCGCCGGAGCTACTGGAGTCGTTCCCTAGGTCATTACGAATGCTACTATTGAAGAATCCAAAAATATTTGACCCAAACCCCCGGCACCTAAAAAATTCGTGGGTTAACACACACAAAAAATTGGCAAAATTGCCTAATTTGTATTGCGTCGCAAATAAAATGCTCCTAAACCCTTCTATAGCACCGCCGGGGCCACTGGAGTCGTTCCCAGGTCGTTACGGAGGCTACTCTGGAAGAATCCAAGAAAATTCGACCTGGAACCCCGGCACATAAAAAATCTATGGGCTAACACACACGAAAAACTGGCAAAATTGCCTAATTCCTATTGCGTTGCTAATAAAATGATCCTAAACCCCTCTAAAGCGCCGCCGAGGCTACTGGAGTCGGTCCCAGGTCATTACGGATGCTACTATGGAAGAATCCAAGAAAGTTTGACCCGGACCCCCGGCACCTAAAAATTCTGTGGGCTAACACACACGAAAAATTGGCAAAATCACCTAATTCCTATTGCGTCGCTAATAAAATGCTCATAAACCCCTCTATAGGACCGCCAGGGCTACTGGAGTCGTTCCCCAGGTCGTTACGTATGCTACTATGGTAGAATCAAAGAAAATTCGACACGGACCCCTAGCTCGTAAAAATCTATGGGCTAACCCACACGAAAAACTGGCAAAATTGCCTAATTCCTATTGCGTCTCTAATAAAATGATCTTAAACCCCTCTAAAGAACCGCCGGGGCTACAAGAGTCGTTCCCAGGTAATTACGTATGCTACTATGGAGAATCTAAGAAAATTTGACCCGGACCCCCAGCACCTAAAATATCCGTGGGCTAACACACATGAAAAAGTGGCAAAATTACCTAATTCCGATTTCGCCGCCAATAAAATGCTCCTAAACCCCTCTATAGCGCAGCCGGGGCTACTGGAGTCGTTCCAAAGGTCGTTACGGATGCTACAATGGAAGAATCCAAGAAATTTTGATATGGCCCCCTGGCACGTAAAAAATCCGTGGGTAAACACACACGAAAAGATGGCAAAATTGCCTAATTCCTATTGTTTCTCAAATAAAATACTCCTAAACCCCTCTAAAGTGTTGTCGGGGCTACTGGAGTCGTTTCCCAGGTCGTTATAGATGATACAATGGAAGAATCCAAGAAATTTCTACACGTCCCCCTGGCACCTAAAAAATCTGTGGGCTAACACACACGAAAAACTGGCAAAATTGCCTAATTTCTGTTGCGTCGCCAATAAAATGCTCCTAAACCCCTCTATTGCACCGCCGAGGAACTGGAGTCATTCCCCAGGTCGTTATGGATGCTACTATGGAAGAAATCAAGAAAATTTGACCCGGACCCCCGGTACCTAAAAAATGTGTGGGCTAACACACACAAAAAACTGGCAAAATCGCCTAATTCCTATTGCATCGCCGGGGCTACTAGAGTTGTTCCCTAGGTCGTTACGGATGTTATTATGGAAGAATCCATGAAAATTCGACCCGGACCCCCGGCACCTAAAAAATCCATGGGCTAACACACATGAAAAACTGGCAAAATCGCCTAATTCCAATTTCGTCGCCAATAAAATGCTCCTAAACCCCTCTATTGCACCGCTGGGGCTACTGGAGTCATTCCCCAGGTCGTTAAGGAAGCTACTATGGAAGAAATCAAGAAAATTCGATCCAGGTCGCATAATTCCGATTGCGTCGCCAATAAAATGCTCCTAAACCCTTCTATAGTACCATCGAGGCTACTGGAGTCGTTCTCCAGGTCGTTACAGACGCTACTATGGAAGAAATCAAGAAAATTCTTCCCGCACCCCTTGCACCTAAAAAATCCATGGGCTAACACACACAAAAAACTGGCAAAATCGCCTAATTCCTATTGCATTGCCAATAAAATACTCTTAAACCCCTCTAAAGCGTCGTTGGGGCTACTGGAGTCGTTCTCCAGGTCGTTACAGACGCTACAATAGAAGATTCCAAGAAAATTTGACCCAGACCACCGGCACCTAAACAATTTGTGGGCTAACACACACGAAAAACTTGCAAAATCGCCTAATTCCTATTGCGTCGCAAATAAAATTCTCCTAAACCCCTCTATTGCACCACCGGGGCTACTGGAGTCGTTCTCCAGGTCGTTAAGGAAGCTAATATGGAATAAATCAAGAAAATTCGACCCAGACCTCCGGCACCTAATAATTGAGTGGGCTAACACACACGAAAAACTAGCAAAATCGCATAATTCCAATTGCGTCGCCAATAAAATGCTCCTAAACCCCTCTATAGCGCCACCGGGTCTACTGGAGTCGTTCCCCAGGTCGTTACGGATGCTACAATAGAAGAATTTAAGAAAATTTGACACAGACCCCTAGCACGTAAAAAATCCGTGGGCTAACACACACGAAAAACTGGAAAAATTGCCTAATTCCTATTGCGTCTCTAATAAAATGATCTTAAACCCCTCTAAAGAATCGCCGGGGCTACTAGAGTCGTTCCCCAGGTCGTTACGTATGCTACTATGGAAGAATCTAAGAAAATTTGACCCGGACCCCTAGCACCTAAAATATCTGTGGGCTAACACACACGAAAAAGTGGCAAAAATACCTAATTCCGATTTCACCACCAATAAAATGCTCCTAAACCCCTGTATAGCGCAGCCGGGGCTACTGGAGTCGTTCCACAGGTCGTTACGGATGCCACAATGGACGAATCCAAGAAATTTCGACATGGGCCCCGGGCACGTAAAAAATCCGTGGGCTAACACACACGAAAAACTGGCAAAATTGCCTAATTCCTATTGCGTCTCAAATAAAATGCTCCTAAACCCCTCTAAAGTGCCGTCGGGGCTACTGGAGTGGTTCCCCAGGTCGTTACAGATGCTACAATGGAAGAATCCAAGAAATTTCTACACGGCCCCCTGGCACGTAAAAAATCCGTAGGCTAACACACATGAAAAACTATCAAATTGCATAATTCCTATTGCGTCGCCAATAAAATGCTCCTAAACCCCTCTATTGCACCGCCGAGGTACTGGAGTCATTCCCAGGTCGTTACAGACGTTACTATGGAAGAAATCAAGAACATTCGGCCCGGACTCCCGGCACCTAAAAAATATGTGGGCTAACACACACGAAAAATTGGCAAAATCGCCTAATTCCTATTGCATCGCCGGGGCTACTGGAGTCGTTCCCCAGGTCATTACGGACGCTATTATGGAAGAATCCAAGAAAATTTGATCCGGACCCCCGGCACCTAAAAAATTCGTGGGCTAACACACACGAAAAACTTGCAAAATTGCTTAATTCCTATTGCGTCGCAAATAAAATGCTCCATAACCCCTCTAAATCGCCGCCGGGGCTACTGGAGTCGTTCCCCAGGTCATTACGGACACTACTATAGACAAATCCAAGAAAATTCGACCCGGACCCCCGGCACCTAAAAATTCCATGGGCTAACACACACGAAAAACTGGCAAAATCGCCTAATTCCTATTGCGTCGCCAATAAAATGCTCCTAAACCCCTCTATTGCACCGCCGGGGATACTGGAGTCGTTCCCCAGGTCGTTAAAGAAGCTACTATGGAAGAAATCAAGAAAATTTGACCCAGACACCCGGCACCTAAAAATTCAGTGGGCTAACACACACGAAAAACTGGCAAAATCGCATAATTCCAATTGCGTCGCCAATAAAATGCTCCTAAACCCCTCTATAGCGCCGCCGGGTCTACTGGAGTCGTTCCCCAGGTCGTTACGGATGCTACAATGGAAGAATATAAGAAAATTCGACCCGCACCCCTGACACCTAAAAAATCCGTGGGCTAACACACACGAAAAACTAGCAAAATCGCCTAATTCCTATTGCGTCGCCAATAAAATGCTCTTAAACCCCTCTAAAGCACCGTTGGGACTACTGGAGTCATTTTTTAGGTCGTAACGGACGCTGCTATGGAAGAAATCAAGAAAATTTGACCTGGACCCTCGGTACCTAAAAATTCAGTGGGCTAACACACACGAAAAACTAGCAAAATTGTCTAATTCCTATTGCGTTGCCAATAAAATGCTCCTTAACCCCTCTATTGCACCACCGGAGCTACTGGAGTCGTTCCCCAGGTCTATACGGAAGCTACTATGTAAGAAATCAAGAAAATTCAACCCAGACCCCCGACACCTAAAAATTCAGTGGGCTAACACACACGAAAAACTAGCAAAATTGTCTAATTCCTATTGCGTCGCCAATAAAATGCTCCTTAACCCCTCTATTGCACCGCCGGGGCTAATGGAGTCATTCCCCAAGTCGTTATGGAAGCTACTATGGAAGAAATTAAGAAAATTCAACCCAGACCCCCGACACCTAAAAATTCAGTGGGCTAACACATAAGAAAAACTGGCAAAATCGCTTATAGCACCGGCAGGGCTATTGGAGTCTTTCCCTAGGTCGTTACGGATGATACTATGAAAGAATCCAAGAATATTTGACCCGAACCCTCGGCACCTAAAAAATCTGTGGGTTAACACACACGAAAAACTGGCAAAATCGCCTAATTCCTATTACATTGCCAATAAAATACTCCTAAATCCCTCTATAGCGCCATCGGGGCTACTGGAGTCGTTCCCCCGGTCGTTATAGACGCTATAATGGAAGAATTCAAGAAAATTTGACCCGAACCCCTGGCACCTAAAACATCCATGGGCTAACACACACGAAAAATTAGCAAAATCGCCTAATTCCTATTATGTCTCCAATAAAATGCTCCTATACCTCTCTAAAGCGCCGCCGGGGCTACTAGAGTCGTTCCCCAGGTCGTTACAGATTCTACTATGGAAGAATCCTAGAAAATTCAACCCGGACCCCGGCACCTAAAATATCCGTGGGCTAACACACAAGAAAAAGTGGCAAAATTGCCTAATTCCTATTGCGCTGCCAATAAAATGCTCCTAAACACCTCTATAGCACCCCCGGGCTATTGGAGTCGTTCCCCAGGTCGTTACGGATGCTACAATGGAAGAATCCAAGAAATTTCGACACGGCCCCTCGCACCTAAAAAATCTGTGGGCTAACACACACGAAAAACTTGCAAAATCTCCTAATTGCTATTGCGTTGCCAATAAAATACTCCTGAAACCCTATAGAGCACTGCTGGAGCTACTGGAGTCGTTCCCTAGGTCATTACGGAAGCTACTATTGAAAAATCCAAAAATTTTTGACCCAAACCCCCGGCACCTAAAAAATCTGTGGGTTAACACACACAAAAAACTGGCAAAATTGCCTAATTTGTATTGCGTCGCAAATTAAATGCTCCTAAACCCCTCTATAGCGCCGCCGGGGCCACTGGAGTCGTTCCCCAGGTCGTTACGGAGGCTACTCTGGAAGAATCCAAAAAACTTCGACCTGGACCCCCGGCACCTAAAAAATCCGTGGGCTAACACACATGAAAAACAAGCAAAATTGCCTAATTCCTATTGTGTCTCTAATAAAATGATCCTAAACCCCTCTAAAGAATCGCCGGGGCTACTAGAGTTGTTCCCCAGGTCGTTACGTATGCTACTATGGAAGAATCTAAGAAAATTTGACCCGGACCCCCAACACCTAATATATCTGTGGGCTAACACACACAAAAAAGTGGATAAATTACCTAATTCCTATTGCGCCGCCAATAAAATGCTCCTAAACCCCTCTATAGCGCATCCGGAGCTACTAGAGTCGTTCCACAGGTCGTTACGGATGCTACAATAGAAGAATCCAAGAAATTTCGATACGGCCCCCTGGCACGTAAAAAATCCGTGGGCTAACACACATGAAAAACTAGCAAAATTGCCTAATTCCTATTGCATCTCAAATAAAATGCTCCTAAACCCCTCTAAAGTGCAGCCGGAGCTACTGGAGTCGTTCCCCAGGTCGTTACAGATATTACAATGGAAGGATCCAAGAAATTTATACATGGCCCCTGGCACCTAAAAATCTGTGGGCTAACACACACGAAAAACTAGCAAAATTACCTAATTCCTATTGCATCGCTAATAAAATGCTCCTAAACCCCTCTATTGCACCGTCGAGGTACTGGAGTCATTCCCTAGGTCGTTACAGACGCTACTATTGAAGAAATCAAGAAAATTCGACCCGAAACCCCGGCACCTAAAAAATCCGTTGGTTAACACACACGAAAAACTGGCAAAATCGCCTAATTCCTATTGCGTTGCCAATAAAATGCTCCTAAATCCCTCTATAGCGCCGCTGGGGCTACTGGAGTTGTTCCCCAGGTTGTTACAGACGCTACAATGGAAGAATCCAAGAAAATTTGACCCGGACCCCCGGCACCTAAAAAATTCTTTTGCTAACAAACACGAAAAACTTGCAAAATCGCCTAATTCCTATTGCATCGCAAATAAAATGCTCCATAACCCCTCTAAAGCGCCGCAGATCCTACTGGAGTCGTTCCCCAGGTCGTTACGGACGCTACTATGGAAGAAATCAAGAAACTTTGACCCGCACCCCCGGCACCAAAAAAGCGTGGGCTAAAACACACGAAAAATTGGCAAAATCGCCTAATTCCTATTGCATCGCCGGGGCTACTGGAGTCATTCCCCAGGTCATTACAGACGCTACTATGGAAGAATCCAAGAAAATTCGACCCGGACCCCTGGCACCTAAAAAATCCATGGGCTAACACATACGAAAAACTGGCAAAATTGCCTAATTCCTATTGCGTCGCTAATAAAATGCTCCTAAACCCCTCTATTGCACCGCCGGGGCTACTGGAGTCGTTCCCCAGGTCGTTAAGGAAGCTACTGTGGAAGAAATCAAGAAATTTCAACCCAGACCCCCGGCACCTAAAAATTGAGTGGGCTAACACACACGAAAAACTGGCAAAATCACATAATTCCGATTGCGTCGCCAATAAAATGCTCCTAAACCCTTCTATAGCACCGTCGGGGCTACTGGAGTCATCCTTCAGGTCGTTACGGACGCTACTATGGAAGAAATCAAGAAAATTCGACCCTCACCCCTGGCACCTAAAAAATCTGTGGGCTAACACACACAAACAACTGGCAAAATCGCTTAATTCCTATTGCATCACCAATAAAATGCTCCTAAACCCCTCTATAGCACCGTCGGGGCTACTGGAGTCGTTCTCCAGGTCGTTACGGACGCTACTATGGAACAAATCAAGAAAATTTGACCAGCACCCCAGGCACCTAAAATATCCGTGGGCTAACACACACGAAAAAGTGGCAAAATTGCCTTATTCCTATTGCGCCGCCAATAAAATGCTCCTAAATCCCTCTATAGCGCCGCCGGGGCTACTGGAGTCGTTCCCCAGATTGTTACGGAGGCTACAATGGAAGAATCCAAGAAATTTCAACACGGCCCCCGGCACCTAAAAAATCCGTGGGCTAACACACACGAAAAACTGGCAAAATCACCTAATTCCTATTGAGTTGCCAATAAAATGCTCCTAAATCCCTCTATAGCGCTGTTGGGGCTACTTGAGTCATTCCCCAGGTCGTTACAGACGCTACTATGGAAGAATCTAAGAAAATTTGACCCGGACTCCCGGCACCTAAAAAATCCGTGGGATAACACACACGAAAAACTAGCAAAATCGCTTAATTCCTATTGCGGCTCCAAAACAATTCTCCTATTCCTCTCTAAAGCGCAGCCGGGGCTACTGGAGTCGTTCCCCAGGTCGTTACGGACGCTACTATTAAAGAATCTAAGAAAATTCAACCCGGAACCCGGGCACCTAAAAAATCCGTGGGCTAACACACACGAAAAACTGGAAAAATCTCCTAATTCCTATTGCGTCGCCAATAAAATGCTCCTAAACCCCTTTATAGCACCGTCGGGGCTATTGGAGTCGTTCCCCAGGTCGTTACAGAAGCTACTATGGAAGAAATCAAGAAAATTCAACCCAGACCCCCGATACCTAAAAATTCAGTGGGTTAACACACACGAAAAATTGGCAAAATCGCCTAATTCCTATTGCGTCGCCAATAAAATGCTCCTAAACCCCTCTATAGCACTGTCGAGGCTACTGGAGTCGTTCCCCAGGTCGTTACGGAAGCTACTATGGAAGAAATCAAGAAAATTTGACCAGCACCCCAGGCACCTAAAAAATTCAGTGGGCTAACTCACACGAAAAAGTAGCAAAATCGCCTAATTCCGATTGCATCGCCAATAAAGTGCTCATAAACCCCTCTATAGCACCGCCGGGGCTACTAGAGTCTTTCCCTAGGTCATTACGGATGATACTATGAAAGAATCATAGAAAATTTGACCCGAACCCCCGGCACCTAAAAAATCCGTGGGTTAACACACACGAAAAACTGGCAAAATCGCCTAATTCCTATTGCGTTGCCAATAAAATGATCCTAAATCCCTCTATAGCGCCGCTGGGGCTACTGGAGTCGTTCCCCAGATCGTTACAGACGCTACAATGGAAGAATCCAAGAAAATTTGACCCGGACCCCCGGCACCTAAAAAATTCTTGGGCTACAAAACACGAAAAACTTGAAAAATCGCCTAATTCCTTTTGCGTCGCAAATAAAATGCTCCATAACCCCTATAAAGCGCCGCAGAGCCTACTGGAGTCGTTCCCGAGGTCGTTACGGACGCTACTATGGAAGAAATCAAGAAAATTTAACCCGCACCCCCGACACCTAAAAAAGTGTGGGCTAAAACATATGAAAAATTGGCAAAATCGCCTAATTCTTATTGCATCGCCGGGGCTACTGGAGTCGTTCCCCATGTCATTATAGAAGCTACTATGAAAGAATCCAAGAAAATTCGACCCGGACCCCTGGCGCCTAAAAAATCCATGGGCTAACACATACGAAAAATTAGCAAAATCTCCTAATTCCTATTGCGTCGCCAATAAAATGCTTCTAAAGCCCTCTATAGCGTCGCCGGGGCTACTGGAGTCGTTCCCCAGATCGTTACGGAAGCTACTATGGAAGAAATCAAGAAAATTCAACCCAGACCCCCGGCACCTAAAAAATCGGTGGGTTAACACACACGAAAAACTTGCAAAATCGCCTAATTCCTATTGAGTTGCCAATAAAATGCTCCTAAATCCCTCTATAGCGTCGCTGGAGCTACTGGAGTCGTTCCCCAGGTCGTTACAGACGCTACTATGGAAGAATCTAAGAAAATTCGACCCGGACCCCCGGCACCTAAAAATTCCGTGGGATAACACACACGAAAAACTAGAAAAATCGCTTAATTCCTATTGCGGCTCCAAATGAATTCTCCTATACCTCTCTAAAGCACCGCCGGGGCTACTGGAGTCGTTCCCCAGGTCGTTACGGACGCTACTATAGAAGAATTTAAGAAAATTCAACCCGGAACCCCGACACCTAAAATATCTGTGGGCTAACACAAACGAAAAACTGGCAAAATCTCCTAATTCCTATTGCGCCGCCAATAAAATGCTTCTAAAGCCCTCTATAGCGTCGCCGGGGCTACTGGAGTCGTTCCCCAGATCGTTACGGAGGCTACAATGGAAGAATCCAAGAAATTTCAACACGGCCCCCGGCACCTAAAAAATTGGTGGGCTAACACACGAAAAACTTGCAAAATTGCCTAATTCCTATTGCGTCGCCAATAAAATGCTCCTGAACCAATTTAGAGCGCCGCCAGAGCTACTGGTGTCGTGCCCTAGGTCATTACGGATGCTACTATTGAAGAATCCAAGAAAATTTGACCCGAACCCCCGGCACCTAAAATTGCCTAATTTGGATTGCATCACAAATAAAATGCTTCTAAACCCCTCTATAGCGCCGCCGGAGGCACTGGAGTCATTCCCCAGGTCGTTACGGACGCTACTATGGAAGAATCCAAGAAAATTCAACCCGTACCCCCGGCACCTAAAAAAATCCGTGGGCTAACCCACACGAAAAACTGGCAAAATTGCCTAATTCCTATTGCGTCGCTAATAAAATGATCCTAAACCCCTCTAAAGCGCCGCCGGTGCTACTGGAGTCGGTCCCCAGGTCGTTACAGACGCTACTATGGATGAATCCAAGAAAATTATTTCGGACCCCCGGCACCTAAAAAATCCGTGGGCTAACACACACGAAAAACTGGCAAAATTGCCTAATTCCTATTGCGTCACCAATAAAATGCTCCTAAACCCCTCTATTGCACCGTTGAGGCTACTGTAGTCGTTCCCCAGGTCGTTACGGAAGCTACTATGGAAGAAATCAACAAAATTCAACCCAGAACCCCGACACCTAAAAATTCAATGGGCTAACACACACGAAAAACTGGCAAAATCGCCTAATTCCGATTGCATTGCCAATAAAATGCTGATAAACCCCTCTATAGCACCACTGGGGCTACTAGAGTCTTTCCCTAGGTTATTACGGATGATACTATGAAAGAATCCAAGAAAATTTGACCCGAACCCCTGGCACTTAAAAAATCCGTGGGTTAACACACACGAAAACTGACAAAATAGCCTAATTCCTATTGCTTTGCCAATAAAATACTCCTAAATCCCTCTATAGCACCGCTAGGGCTACTGGAGTCGTTCACTAGGTCGTTACAGACGCTACTATGGAAGAATCTGAAAAAATTCAACTCGGACCCCCGGCACCTAAAAAATCCGTGGGATAACACACACGAAAAACTAGCAAAATCGCTTAATTCCTATTGCGGCTCCAAAAAAATTCTCCTATACCTCTCTATAGCGCCGCCGGGGCTACTGGAGTCGTTCCCCAGGTCGTTACGGATGCTACTATGAAAGAATCTAACAAAATTCAACCCGGAACCCCAGCACCTAAAAAATCTGTGGGCTAACACACACGAAAAATTGGCAAAATTGCCTTATTCCTATTGCGCCGCCAATAAAATGCTCCTAAAGCCCTCTATAGCGCCGCCGGGGCTACTGGAGTCGTTCCCCAGATCGTTACGGAGGCTACAATGGAAGAATCCAAGAAATTTCAATACGTCCCCCGGCACCTAAAAAATCCATGGGCTAACACACACGAAAAACTTGCAAAATCGCCTAATTCCTATTGCGTCGCCAATAAAATGCTCCTGAACCCCTTTAGAGCGCCGCCAGAGCTACTGGTGTTGTGCCCTAGGTCATTACGGATGCTACTATTGAAGAATCCAAGAAAATTTGACCCGAACTCCCGGCACCTAAAATTGCCTAATTTGTATTGCATCACAAATAAAATGCTCCTAAACCCCTCTATAGCGCCGCCAGAGGCACTTGAGTCATTCCCCAGGTCATTACGGACGCTACTATGGAAGAATTCAAGAAAATTCAACCCGTACCCTCGGCACCTAAAAAATCCGTGGGCTAACACACACAAAAAACTGGCAAAATTGCCTAATTCCTATTGCGTCGCTAATAAAATGATCCTAAACCCCTCTAAAGCGCCGCCGGTGCTACTGGAGTCGGTCCCCAGGTCGTTACAGACGCTACTATGGATGAATCCAAGAAAATTTGTCTCGAACCCCCGGCACCTAAAAAATCCGTGGGCTAACACACACGAAAAACTGGAAAAATCGCCTAATTCCTATTACGTCGCCAATAAAATGCTCCTAAACCGTCTAAAGCGCCGCAGGGTCTACTGGAGTCATTCCCCAGGTCGTTACGGACGCTACTATGGAAGAATCCAAGAAAATTCGACCCGAACCCCCGGCTTCTAAAATATCCGTGGGCTAACACACACGAAAAACTGGCAAAATCACCTAATTTTTATTGTGTCTTTAATAAAATGATCCTAAACCCCTCTAAAAAACCGCCGGGGCTACTAGAGTTGTTCCCCAGGTCGTTACGGACGCTACGATCGAAGAATCCAAGAATGTTTGACCCGGACCCCTAGCACCTAAAATATTCGTGGGCTAACTCACACAAAAAGTGGCAAAATCGCCTAATTCCTATTGCGCCGCCAATAAAATGCTCTTGAACCCCTCTATAGCGCCGCCAGGGCTACTGGAGTCATTCCCCAGGTCGTTACGGACACTACAAATGGAAGAATCCAAGAAATTTAGACACGGCCCCAGGCACGTAAAAAATCCATGGGCTAACACACACAAAAAATTGGCAAAATCGCCTAATTCCTATTGCGTCGCCAATAAAATGCTCTTAAACCCCTCTATAGCGTCGTCGGGGCTACTGGAGTCGTTTACCAGGTCTTTACAGATGCTACTATAGAAGAATCCAAGAAAATTTGACCCGGACCCCCGGCACCTTAAAAATCTGTGAGTTAACACACACGAAAAACTGGCAAAATTGCCTAATTTATATTGCGTCGCAAATAAAATGCTCCTAAACCCCTCTATAGCACTGCTGGAGCTACTGGAGTCGTTCCCCAGGTCGTTACGGACGCTACTCTGGAAGGATCCAAGAAAATTCGACCTGGACCCCCGGCATCTAAAAATTCTGTGGGCTAACACACACAAAACACTAGAAAAATCGCCTAATTCCTATTGCGTCGCTAATAAAATGCTCCTAAACCCCTCTAAAGAGCCGACAGGTCTACTGGGGTCATTCCCCAAGTCGTTACGAATGCTACTATTAAAGAATACAATAAAATTTGACCTGGACCCCTGGCACCTAAAAAATTCGTGGGCTAACACACACGAAAAACTCGCAAAATTGCCTAATTCCTATTGCTCGCCAATAAAATGCTCCTAAACCTCTCTAAAGCGCCGCTGGGGCTACTAGAGTCATTCCCCGGTCGTTACAGACGCTACTATGGAATAATCCTAGAAAATTTGACCCAAGCCCCCAGCACCTAAAAAATCTGTGGGTTAACAGACACGAAAAACTGGCAAAATCACTTAATTTCTATTGCGTCTCCAATAAAATGCTCTTAAACCCCTTTATTGCACCGCCAGGGCTACTGCAGTCGTTCCCCAGGTCGTTACGGATGCTACTAAGGTAGAATCCAAGAAAATTCGACACGGAGCCCTGGCACGTAAAAAATATGTGGGCTATATTATGTCTCTAATAAAATGCTCCTAAACCCCTCTATTGCACCGCCAGGGCTACTGCAGTCGTTCCCCAGATCGTTACGGATGCTACTAAGGTAGAATCCAAGAAAATTTGACACGGAGCCCTGGCACGTAAAAAATCTGTGGGATAAGACACACCAAAAACTGGAAAAATTGCCTAATTCCTATTGTGTCTCTAATAAAATAATCCTAAACCCCTCTAAAGAACCGCCGGGGCTACTAGAGTTGTTCCCCAGGTCGTTACGTATGCTACTATGGAAGAATCTGAGAAAATTTGACTCAGACCCCCAGCACCTAAAATATCTGTGGGCTAACACACACGAAAAAGTGGCAAAATTACCTAATTCCAATTGCGCCGCCAATAAAATGCTCCTAAACCCCTCTATAGCGCAGCCGGAGCTACTGGAGTTGTTCCACAGGTCGTTACGGATGCTACAATGGAAGAATCCAAGAAATTTCAACATGGAGCCCTGGCACGTAAAAAATCCGTGGGCTAACACACAGGAAAAACTGGCAAAATTGCCTAATTCCTATTGCGTCTCAAACAAAATGCTCCTAAACCCCTCTAAAGTGCGGCTGGGGCTACTGGAGTCATTCCCCAGGTCGTTACAGATGCTACAATAGAAGAATCCAAGAAATTTCTACTTGGCCCCCTGGCACGTAAAAATCTGAGGGCTAACACACACGAAAAACCCCTAATTCCTATTGCATCGCCAATTAAATGCTCCTAAACCCCTCTATTGCACCGCCGAGGTACTGGAGTCATTCCCCAGGTCGTTACGGACGCTACTATGGAAGAAATCAAGAAAATTCGACCCGAACCCCCGGCACCTAAAAGATGCGTGGGCTAACACATACGAAAAACTGGAAAAATCGCCTAATACCTATTGCGTCGCCAATAAAATACTCCTAAATCCCTCTATAGCGCCGCTGGGGCTACTGGAGTCATTGCCCAGGTTGTTACAGACGCTACAATGGAAGAATCCAAGAAAATTTGACCCGGACCCCCGGCACCTAAAAAATTCTTGGGCTAACAAACACGAAAAACTTGCAAAATCGCCTAATTCCTATCGCGTCGCAAATAAAATGCTCCATAACCCCTCTAAAGCGCCGCAGAGCCTACTGGAGTCGTTCCCCAGGTCGTTATAGACGCTACTATGGAAGAAATCAAGAAAATTTGACCCGCACCCCCGACACCTAAAAAAGTGTGGGCTAAAACACACGAAAAATTGGCAAAATTGCCTAATTCCTATTGCATTGCCGGGGCTACTGGAGTCGTTCCCCAGATCATTACAGACGCAACTATGGAAGAATCAAAGAAAATTCGACCCAGACCCCTGGCACCTAAAAAATCCATAGGCTAACACATACGAAAAACTGGCAAAATCGCCTAATTCCTATTGCGTCGCCAATAAAATGCTCCTAAACCCCTCTATTGCACCGTCGGGGCTACTGGAGTCGTTCCCCAGGTCGTTAAGGAAGCTACTATGGAAGAAATCAAGAAAATTCGACCCAGACCCCCGGCACCTAAAAATTGAGTGGGCTAACACACACGAAAAACTGGCAAAAATCACATAATTCCGATTGCGTCGCCAATAAAATGCTCCTAAACCCTTCTATAGCACCGTCGGGGCAACTGGAGTCGTTCTCCAGGTCGTTACGGACGCTACTATGGAAGAAATCAAGAAAATTCGACCCTCACCCCTGGCACCTAAAAAATCTGTGGGCTAACACACACAAAAAACTGGCAAAATCGCTTAATTCCTATTGCATCACCAATAAAATGCTCCTAAACCCCTCTATTACACCGTCGAGGCTACTGGAGTCGTTCCCCAGGTCGTTATGGAAGCTACTATGGAAGAAATCAAGAAAATTCAACCCAGACCCCCGACACCTAAAAATTCAGTGGGCTAACACACACGAAAAACTAGCAAAATCGCCTAATTCCGATTGCATTGCCAATAAAATGCTCATAAACCCCTCTATAGCACCGCCGGGGCTACTGGAATCCAAGAAACTTTGACCCGAACCCCCGGCACCTAAAAAATCTGTGGGTTAACAAACACGAAAAACTGGCAAAATCACCTAATTCCTATTGCGTTGCCAATAAAATGCTCCTAAATCCCTTTATAGCGCTGCCGGGGCTACTGGAGTCGTTCCCCAGGTCGTTACAAACGCTAATATGGAAGAATCTAAGAAAATTCGACCCGGACCCCCGGCACCTAAAAAATCGCTTAATTCCTATTGCGGCTCCAAAAAAATTCTCCTATACCTCTCTAAAGCGCCGCCGGGGCTACTGGAGTCGTTCCCCAGGTCGTTGCGGACGCTACTATGGAAGAATCTAAGAAAATTCAACCCGGAATCCCGGCACGTGAAAAATCCGTGGGCTAACACACACGAAAAACTGGCAAAAACTCCTAATTCCTATTGCGTCGCCGATAAAATGCTCCTAAACCCCTCTATAGCACCGTCGGGGCTACTGGAGTCGTTCTCCAGGTCGTTACGGATGCTACTATGGAAGAAATCAAGAAAATTCGACCCGCACCCCAGGCACCTAAAAAATCCATGGGCTAACACACACGAAAAAGTGGCAAAATTTTCTAATTCCTATTGCGCCACCAATAAAATGCTCCTAAACCCCTCTATAGCGCCGCCGGGGCTACTGGAGTCGTTCCCCAGATCGTTACGGAGGCTACAATGGAAGAATCCAAGGAATTTCGACACGGCCCCTGGCATCTAAAAAATCCATGGGCTAACACACACGAAAAACTTGCAAAATCGCCTAATTCCTATTGTGTCGCTAATAAAATGCTCCTGAACCCCTCTAGAGCGCCGCCAGAGCTACTGGTATCGTACCCTAGGTCATTACGGATGCTATTATAGAAGAATCAATGAAAATTTGGCCCTAACCCCCGGCACCTAAAATTGCCTAATTTATATTGCATCGCAAATAAAATGCTCCTAAACCCCTCTATAGCGCCTCCGGGGCCACTAGAGTCGTTCCCCAGGTTGTTACGGATGCTACTATCGAAGAATCCAAGAAAATTCAACCCGTACCACCGGCACCTAAAAATTCCGTGGGCTAACACACACGAAAAACTGGCAAAATTGCCTAATTCCTATTGCGTTGCTAATAAAATGATCCTAAACCCCTCTATAGCGCCGCCGGGGCTACTGGAGTCGGTCCCTAGGTCTCTACAGATGCTACTATGGAAGAATCCATGAAAATTTGACTTGGACCCCCGGCACCTAAAAAATCCGTGGGCTAACACACACGAAAAACTGGAAAAATCGCCTAATTCCTATTGCGTCGCCAATAAAATGCTCCTAAACCGTCTAAAGCGCCACCGGGGCTACTGTAGTCGTTCTCCAGGTCGTTACGGACGCTACTATGGAAGAATCTAAGAAAATTCGACCCGAACCCCCGGCATCTAAAATATGCTCGGGCTAACACACACGAAAAACTTGCAAAATCGCCTAATTCCTATTACGGCGCCAATAAAATGCTCTTGAACCCCTCTATAGCACCATCGGGGTTACTGGAGTCGCTCCCCGGGTCGTTACAGACGCTACAAATAGAAGAATCCAAGAAATTTAGACACGGCCCCCTGGCACGTAAAAAATCAGTGGGCTAACACACATGAAAAACTAGCAAAATCGCCTAATTTGTATTGCGTCGCCAATAAAATGCTCCTAAACCCCTCTATAGCACTGCCGGGGCTACTGGAGTCATTCCCTAGGTCGTTACGGACGCTACTATGGAAGAATCCAAGAAAATTCGACCTCGACCCCCGGCACCTAAAAACTCTATGGGCTAACACACACAAAAAACTAGAAAAATCGCCTAATTCCTATTGCGTCGCCAATAAAATGCTCCTGAATCCCTCTATAGCGCCGTCGAGGCTACTGGAGTCGTTCTGCAGGTCGTTACGGATGCTACTATGGAAGAATCCAAGAAAATTCGACCCGAACCCCCGGTACCTAAAATATCTATGGGCTAACACACACGAAAAACTGGCAAAATCGCCTAATTTTTATTGCGTCTCAAATAAAATGCTCCTAAACGCCTGTAAAGCGCCGCCGGGGCTACTGGAGTCATTCTCCAGGTCGTTACGGACGCTACGATCGAAGAATCTAAGAAAGTTTGACCCGGACCCCCGGCACCTAAAATATCCATGGGCTAACTCACACGAAAAAGTGGCAAAATCGCCTAATTCCTTTTGCGCCGCCAATAAAATGCTCTTGAACCCTTCTATAGCGCCGTCGGGGCTACTGGTGTCGTTCCTCGGGTCGTTACGGATGCTACAAATGGAAGAATCCAAGAAATTTAGACACGGCCCCCTGGCACATAAAAAATCAGTGGGCTAACACACACGAAAAACTGGCAAAATCGCCTAATTCCTATTGCGTCGCCAATAAAATGCTCCTAAACCCCTCTATAGCACCGTCGGGGCTACTGGAAACGTTCTCTAGGTCGTTACGGATGCTATTATGGAAGAAATCAAGAAAATTCGACCCGAGCCCCCGGCACCTAAAAAATCTGTGGGATAACACACACGAAAAACTAGCAAAATCGCTTAATTCTTATTGCGTCGCCAATAAAATCCTCCTAAACCCCTTTATAGCATTGTCAGGGCTATTGGAGTCTTTCCCCAGGTCATTACAGATGCTACTATGGAAGAATCTAAGAAAATTTGACCTGTACCCCCGGCACCTAAAAAATCCGTGGGCTAACACACACGAAAAACTGGAAAAATCGCCTAATTCCTATTGCGTCGCCAATAAAATGCTCCTAAACCGTCTAAAGCGCCGCCGGGGCTACTGTAGTCATTCCCCAGGTCGTTACGGACGCTACTATGGAAGAATCCAAGAAAATTCAACTCGAACCCCCGGCATCTAAAATATGCTCAGGCTAACACACACGAAAAACTTGCAAAATCGCCTAATTCCTATTGCGCCGCCAATAAAATGCTCTTGAACCCCTCTATAGCACCGACGGGGCTATTGGAGTGGCTCCCCGGGTCGTTATGGACGCTACAAATGGAAGAATCCAAGAAATTTAGACACGGCCCCCTGGCACGTAAAAATTCAGTGGGCTAACACACACGAAAAACTGGCAAAATCGCCTAATTTGTATTGCGTCGCCAATAAAATGCTCCTAAACCCCTATATAGCACTGCCAGGGCGATTGGAGTCATTCCCCAGGTCGTTACGGATGCTACTCTGGAAGAATCCAAGAAAATTCGACCTCGACCCCCGGCACCTAAAAACTCTATGGGCTAACACACACAAAAAACTAGAAAAATTGCCTAATTCCTATTGCGTCGCCAATAAAATGCTCCTGAATCCCTCTATAGCGCCGTCGAGTCTACTGGAGTCGTTCCGCAGGTCATTATGGATGCTACTATTGAAGAATCAAAGAAAATTCGACCCGGACCCCCGGTACCTAAAATATCCGTGGGCTAACACACAAAAAACTGGCAAAATCGCCTAATTTTTATTGCGTCTCAAATAAAATGCTCCTAAACCCCTGTAAAGCACCGCCGGGGCTACTGGAGTCATTCTCCAGGTCGTTACGGACGCTACGATCGACGAATCCAAGAAAGATTGACCCGGACCCCCGGCACCTAAAATATCCGTGGGCTAACTCACACGAAAAATTGGCAAAATCGCCTAATTCCTATTGCGCCGCCAATAAAATGCTCTTGAACCCCTCTATAGCGCCGTCGGGGCTACTGTAGTCGTTCCTCGGGTCGTTACGGATGCTACAAATGGAAGAATCTAAGAAATTTAGACACGGCCCCCCGGCACGTAAAAAATCAGTGGGCTAACACACACGAAAAACTAGTAAAATCGCCTAATTCCAATTGCGTCGCCAATAAAATGCTCCTAAACCCCTCTATAGCACCGTCGGGTCTACAGGAAACGTTCTCTAGGTCGTTACGGATGCTATTATGGAAGAAATCAAGAAAATTCGACCCAAGCCCCCGGCACCTAAAAAATCTGTGGGATAACACACACGAAAAACTAGCAAAATCGCCTAATTCCTATTGCGTCACCAATAAAATGCTCCTAAACCCCTCTAAAGCATCGCCGGGGCTAATGGAGTCGTTCCTAGGTCATTACGGATGCTACTATGGAAGAATCAAAGAAAATGGGACCTGGACTCCCAGCACCTAAAAAATCTAGGGGCTAACACATACAAAAAACTAGCAAAATTGCCTAATTCCTATCGCATCGCCAATAAAATCCTCCTAAACCCCTTTATAGCACCGTCAGGGCTACTGGAGTCTTTCCCCAGGTCATTACAGATGCTACTATGGAAGAATCTAAGAAAATTTGATCCGGACCCCCGGCACCTAAAAAATCCATGGGCTAACACACACGAAAAACTGGAAAAATCACCTAATTCCTATTGTGTCGCCAATAAAATGCTCCTAAACCGTCTAAAGCGCCGCCAGGGCTATTGGAGTCATTCCCCAGGTCATTACGGACGCTACTATGGAAGAATCCAAGAAAATTCGACACGGACCCCTAGCACGTGAAAAATCTATGGGCTAACACACACGAAAAACTGGAAAAATTGCCTAATTCCTATTGTGTCTCTAATAAAATGATCCTAAACCCCACTAAAGAGCCGCCGGGGCTACTAGAGTTGTTCCCCAGGTCGTTACGTATGCTACTATGGAAGAATCTAAGAAAATTTGACCCAGACCCCCAGCACCTAAAATATCCGTGGGCTAACACACATGAAAAAGTGGGAAAATTACCTAATTCCTATTGCGCCGCCAATAAAATGCTCCTAAACCCCTCTATAGCGCAGCCGGAGCTACTGGAGTCATTCCACAGGTCGTTATGAATGCTACAATAGAAGAATCCAAGAAATTTCGATGCGGCCCCTGGCACGTAAAAAGTTCGTGGGCTAACACACACGAAAAACTAGTAAAATTGCCTAATTCCTATTGCGTCTCAAATAAAATGCTCCTAATCCCCTCTAAAGTGCGGCAGGGCTACTGGAGTCGTTCCCCAGGTCGTTACAGATGCTACAATGGAAGAATCCAAGAAATTTATACATGGCCCCCTGTCACGTAAAAATCCGTGGGCTAACACACACGAAAAACTGGCAAAATTACCTAATTCCTATTGCGTTGCCAATAAAATGCTCCTAAATCCCTCTATAGCACCGCTGGGGCTACTGGAGTCGTTCCCCAGGTCGTTACAGAGGCTACAATGGAAGAATCCAAGAAAATTTGACCCGGACCCCCGACACCTAAAAAATTCTTGGGCTAACAAACATGAAAAACTTGCAAAATCGCCTAATTCCTATTGCGTCGCAAATAAAATGCTCCATAACCCCTCTAAAGCGCCGCAGAGCCTACTGGAGTCGTTCCTCAGGTCGTTACGGACCCTACTATGGATGAAATCAAGAAAATTTGACCCGCACCCCCGGCACCTAAAAAGGCGTGGGCTAAAACACACGAAAAATTGGCAAAATTGCCAAATTCTTATTGCATCGCCGGGGCTACTGGAGTCGTTCCCTAGGTCATTACAGAAGCTACTATGAAAGAATACAAGAAAATTCGGCCCGGACCCCTAGCACCTAAAAAATCCATGGGCTAACACATACGAAAAACTGGCAAAATCGCCTAATTCCTATTGCGTCGCCAATAAAATGCTCCTAAACCCCCTCTATTGCACCGCCGGGGCTACTGGAGTCATTCCCCAGGCCGTTAAGGAAGCTACTATGGAAGAAATCAAGAAATTTCAACCCAGACCCCCGGCACCTAAAAATAGAGTGGGCTAACACACACGAAAAACTGGCAAAATCGCCTAATTCCGATTGCATTGCCAATAAAATGCTCATAAACCCCTCTATAGCACCGCTGGGGCTACTGGAGTCTTTCCCTAGGTCCTTACGGACGCTACTATGGAAGAAATCAAGAAAATTTGACCCTCACCCCTGGCACCTTAAAAAACCGTGGGCTAACACACACGAAAAACTGGCAAAATCGCCTAATTCCTATTGCGTCACCAATAAAATGCTCCTAAACCCCTCTATTGCACCGTCGAGGCTACTGGAGTCATTCCCCAGGTCATTACAGAAGCTACTATGGAAGAAATCAACAAAATTCAACCCAGACCCCCGACACCTAAAAATTCAATGGGCTAACACACACGAAAAACTGGCAAAATCGCCTAATTCCGATTGCATTGCCAATAAAATGCTCATAAACCCCTCTATAGCACCGCTGGGGCTACTGGAGTCTTTCCCTAGGTCATTACGGATGATACTATGAAAGAATCCAAGAAAATTTGACCCGAACCCCTGGCACCTAAAAACTCCGTGGGTTAACACACACGAAAAACTGGCAAAATAGCCTAATTCCTATTGCGTTGCCAATAAAATACTCCTAAATCCCTCTATAGCGCCGCTGGGGCTACTGGAGTCGTTCACCAGGTCGTTACAGACGCTACTATGGAAGAATCTAAGAAAATTCGACCTGGACCCCCGGCACCTAAAAAATCCGTGGGATAACATACACGAAAAACTAGCATAATCGCTTAATTCCTATTGCGGGTCCAAAAAAATTCTCCTATACCTCTCTATAGCGCCGCCGGGGCTACTGGAGTCGTTCCCCAGGTCATTACGGATGCTACTATGGAAGAATCGAAGAAAATTCAACCCGGAACCCCGACACCTAAAAATTCCGTGGGCAAACACACACGAAAAACTGGCAAAATCTCCTAATTCCTATTGCGTCGCCGATAAAATGCTCCTAAATCCCTCTATAGCACCGTCGGGGCTACTTGAGTCGTTTTCCAGGTTGTTACGGACGCTACTATGGAAGAAATCAAGAAAATTTAACCAGCAGCCCAGGCACCTAAAAAATCAATGGGCTAACACACACGAAAAAATGGCAAAATTGCCTTATTCCTATTGCGCCGCCAATAAAATGCTCCTAAAGCCCTCTATAGCGCCGCTGGGGCTACTGGAGTCGTTCCCAGATCGTTACGGAGGCTACAATGGAAGAATCCAAGAAATTTCAACACGGCCCCCGGCACCTAAAAAATTCGTGGGCTAACATACATGAAAAACTTGCAAAATCGCCTAATTCCTATTGCGTCGCCAATAAAATGCTCCTGAACCCCTCTAGACCGCCGCCAGAGCTACTGGTGTCGTTCCCTAGGTCATTACGGATGCTACTATTGAAGAATCCAAGAAAATTTGACCCGAACCCCCGGCACCTAAAATTGCCTAATTTGTATTGCATCACAAATAAAATGCTCCTAAACCCCTCTATAGCGCCGCCGGAGCCACTGGAGTCGTTCCCCAGGTCGTTACGGACGCTACTATGGAAGAATCCAAGAAAATTCAACCCGTACCCCCGGCACCTAAAAAATCTGTGGGCTAACACACACGAAAAACTGGCAAAATTGCCTAATTCATATTGCGTCGCTAATAAAATGATCCTAAACCCCTCTAAAGCGCCGCCGGTGCTACTAGAGTCGGTCCCCAGGTCGTTACAGACGCTACTATGGAAGAATCCAAGAAAATTTGACTCGTACCCCCGGCACCTAAAAAATCCGTGGGCTAACACACACGAAAAACTTGAAAAATCGCCTAATTCGTATTACGTTGCCAATAAAATGCTCCTAAACCGTCTAAAGTACCGCCGGGGCTACTGGAGTCATTCCCCAAGACGTTACGGACGCTACTATGGAAGAATCCAAGAAAATTCGACCCGAACCCCCGGCTTCTAAAATATCCGTGGGCTAACACACACGAAAAACTGGCAAAATCACCTAATTTTTATTGTGTCTCTAATAAAATGATCCTAAACCCCTCTAAAGAACTGCCGGGGCTACTAGAGGTTTTCCCCAGGTCGTTACGGACGCTACGATCGAAGAATCCAAGAAAGTTTGACCCGGACCCCTGACACCTAAAATATTCATGGGCTAACTCATACAAAAAGTGGCAAAATCGCCTAATTCCTATTGCGCCGCCAATAAAATGCTCTTGAACCCCTCTATAGCGCCGCCAGGGCTACTGGAGTCATTCCTAGATCATTACGGACACTACAAATGGAAGAATCCAAGAAATTTAGACACGGCCCCAGGCACGTAAAAAATCCATGGGCTAACACACACGAAAAATTGGCAAAATGGCCTAATTCCTATTGCGTCGCCAATAAAATGCTCCTAAACCCTCTATAGCATCGTCGGGGCTACTGGAGTCATTTACCAGGTCGTTACAGATGCTACTATGGAAGAATCCAAGAAAATTTGACCCGGACCCCCGGCACCTTAAAAATTTGTGGGTTAACACACACGAAAAACTAGCAAAATTGCCTAATTTATATTGCGTCGCAAATAAAATACTCCTAAACCCTTCTATAGCGCTGCCGGAGCTACTGGAGTCGTTCCCCAGGTCGTTACGGACGCTACTCTGGAAGGATCCAAGAAAATTCGACCTGGACCCCCGGCATCTAAAAACTCTATGGGCTAACACACACAAAACACTGGAAAAATCGCCTAATTCCTATTGCGTCACCAATAAAATGCTCCTGAATCCCTCTATAGCATCGTCGGGGCTACTGGAGTTGTTCCCCAGGTCATTACGGATACTACTATGGAAGAATCCAAGAAAATTCAACCCGGACCCCCGGTACCTAAAATATCCGAGGGCTAACACACACGAAAAACTGGCAAAATCGCCTAATTTTTATTGCGTCTACAATAAAATGCTCCTAAACCCTTGTAAAGCACCGCCGGGGCTACTAGAGTCATTCCCCAGGTCGTTACGGACGCTACGATCAAAGAATCCAAGAAAGTTTGACCAGGACAACCGGCACCTAAAATATCTGTGGGCTAACTCACACAAAAAAGTGGCAAAATCGCCTAATTCTTATTGCGCCGCCAATAAAATGCTCTTGAACCCCTCTATAGCGCCGTCGGGGCTACTAGAGTCCTTCCCCGGGTCGTTACGGAGGCTACAAATGTAAGAATCCAAGAAATTTAGACCCGGCCCCCCGGCACGTAAAAAATCAATGGGCTAACACACACGAAAAACTGGCAAAAATCGCCTAATTCCTATTGCATCGCCAATAAAATGCTTCTAAACCCCTCTATAGAACCATCGGGGCTACTGGAAACGTTCTCTAGGTTGTTACGGATTCTACTATGTAAGAAATCAAGAAAATGCGACCCGAGCCCCCGGCACCTAAAAATCCGTGGGATAACACACACGAAAAACTAGCAAAATCGCCTAATTCCTATTGCATCGCCAATAAAATGCTCCTAAACCTCTCTAAAGCATCGCCGGGGCTAATGGAGTCGTTCCCAGGTCATTACGGATGCTACTATGGAAGAATCAAAGAAAATGGGACCCGTACCCCCAGCACCTAAAAAATCTGGGGGCTAACACATATGAAAAACTAGCAAAATTGCCTAATTCCTATCGCATCACCAATAAAATCCTCCTAAACCCCTTTATAGCGCCGTTAGGGCTACTGGAGTCTTTCCCCAGGTCGTTACGGATGCTACTATAGAAGAATCCAAGAAAATTTCACCTGAACCCTTGGCACCTAAAAAATCCGTGGGTTAACACAAACGAAAAATTGGCAAAATCGCCTAATTTCTATTGTGTCGCCAATAAAATGCTCCTAAACTCCTCTATAGCGCCACCGAGGCTACTGGAGTCGTTCCCCAGGTCATTACGGACGCTACTATGGAAGAATCTAAGAAAAATCGACCCGAACCCCTAGCACCTAAAAAATCCGTGGGCTAACACACACGAAAAACTGGCAAAATCGCCTAATTCCTATTGCGTCGCTAATACAATGCTCCTAAACCCCTCTAAAGCGCCGCCGGGGCTATTGGAGTAGTTCCCAAGGTCGTTATGGACGTTACAATGGAAGAATCCAAGAAAATTTGACCCGAACCCCCGGCACCTAAAATATCTGTGGGCAAACACACACGAAAAAGTGGCAAAACTGCCTAATTCCTATTGCCTCTCAAATATAATGCTCCTAAACCCCTCTATAGCGCCGCCGAGGCTACTAGAGTAATTCCCCAGGTCGTTACGGATTCTACAAATAGAAGAATCCAAGAAATGTAGATACGGCCCCCCGGCACGAAAAACTGGCAAAATCGCCTAATTCCTATTGCTTCTCAAATAAAATGCTGCTAAACCCCTCTAAAGTGCCGCCTGGGCTACTGAAGTCATTACCAGGTCATTACGGATGCTACTATGGAAGAAATCAAGAAAATTCAACCCGCACCTCCGGCACCTAAAAAATCCGTTGGCGAACACACACAAAAAACTTGCAAAATTAACTAATTTTTATTGTGTCGCCAATAAAATGCTCCTGAACCCCTCTAAAGCGCCGCCGGGGCTACTAAAGTCGTTCCCCAGGTCGTTACGGACGCTACTATGGAAGAATCCAAGAAGATTTGACCCGAACCCCCAGCACCTAAAAAATCCATTGGTTAACACACACGAAATACTGGCAAAATCACCTAATTCATATTGCGTCCCCAACAAAATGCTCCTAAACCCCTCTATAGCGCCGTTGGGGCTACTGGTGTCGTTCCCCAAGTCGTTATGGATGCTACTATGGAAGAATCCAAGAAAATTCGACACGAACCCCCAGCACCTAAAAAATCTGTGAGCTAAAACACACAAAAAACTGGCAAAATTGCCTAATTCCTATTGCGTCGCCAATAAAATGCTCCAAAACCCCTCTAAAGAGCCGCCAGGGCTACTGGAGTCTTTCCCCAGGTCTTTATTGACGCTAATATGGAAAGATCCAAGAAATTTCGACCCGGACCCCTGGCAACTAAAATATCTGTGGGCTAACACACACGAAAAACTGGCAAAATTACCTAATTCCTATTGCGTCGCCAATAAAATTCTCTAGAACCCCTCTAAAGAGCCGCCGGGGCTACTGGAGTCATTCCCCAGGTCGTTACAGACGCTACTATGGAAGAATCCAAGAAAATTCGATCCGCACCCCCAACACCTAAAATATCCATGGACTAACACACACGAAAAACTGGCAAAATCGCCTAATTCCTATTGCGTCGCTAATAAAATGCTCCTAAACCCCTCTAAAGAGCCGACAGGTCTACTGGGGTCGTTCCGCAAGTCGTTACGAATGCTACTGTTAAAGAATACAATAAAATTTGACCTGGACCCCTGGCACCTAAAAAATTCGTGGGCTAACACACACGAAAAACTCGCAAAATTGCCTAATTCCTATTGCTCGCCAATAAAATGCTCCTAAAAACCTCTAAAGCATCGCTGGGGTTACTAGAGTCATTCCCCGGTCGTTACAGACGCTACTATGGAATAATCCTAGAAAATTTGACCCAAGCCCCCAGCACCTAAAAAATTTGTGGGTTAACAGACACGAAAAACTGGCAAAATCACTTAATTTCTATTGCGTCGCCAATAAAATGCTCTTAAACCCCTTTATTGCACCACCAGGGCTACTGCAGTCGTTCCCCAGGTCGTTACGGATGCTACTAAGGTAGAATCCAAAAAAATTTGACACGGAGCCCTGGCACGTAAAAAATCTGTGGGCTATATTATGTCTCTAATAAAATGATCCTAAACCCCTCTAAAGAACCGCCGGGCTACTAGAGTTGTTCCCCAGGTCGTTACGTATGCTACTATGGAAGAATCTAAGAAAATTTGACTCGGACCCCCAACACCTAAAATATCCGTAGGCTAACACACACGAAAAAGTGGCAAAATTACCTAATTCTAATTGCGCCGCCAATAAAATGCTTCTAAACCCCTCTATAGCATAGCCGGAGCTACTGGAGTCGTTCCATAGGTCGTTACGGATGCCACAATGGAAGAATCCAAGAAATTTCGACATGGACCCCTGGCACGTAAAAAATCCGTGGGCTAACACACACAAAAAACTGGCAAAATTGCCTAATTCCTATTGCATCTCAAACAAAATGCTCTTAAACCCCTCTAAAGTGCGGCCGGGGCTACTAGAGTCATTCCCCAGGTCGTTACAGATGCTACAATAGAAGAATCCAAGAAATTTCTACATGGCCCCCTGGCACGTAAAAATCTGTGGGCTAACACACACGAAACCAAAATTACCTAATTCCTATTGCATCGCCAATAAAATGCTCCTAAACCCCTCTATTGAACCGCCGAGGTACTGGAGTCATTCCCCAGATCTTTACGGATGCTACTATGGAAGAAATCAAGAAAATTCGACCTGAACCCCCGGCACCTAAAAGATGCGTGGGCTAACACACACGAAAAACTGGCAAAATTGCCTAATACCTATTGCGTCGCCAATAAAATACTCCTAAATCCCTCTATAGCGCCGCTGAGGCTACTGGAGTCGTTCCCCAGGTCATTACAGATGCTACAATGGAAGAATCCAAAAAAATTTGACCCGGACCCCCGGCACCTAAAATATTCTTGGGCTAACAAACACGAAAAACTTGCAAAATCGCCTAATTCCTATTGCGTCGCAAATAAAATGCTTCATAACCCCTCTAAAGCGCCGCAGAGCCTACTGGAATCGTTCCCCAGGTCGTTACGGACGCTACTATGGAAGAAATCAAGAAAATTTGACCCGCACCCCCGGCACCTAAAAACGCGTGGGCTAAAACACACAAAAAATTGGAAAAATCTCCTAATTCCTATTGCATTGCCGGGGCTACTGGAGTCGTTCCCCAGGTCATTACAGACGCAACTATGGAAGAATCAAAGAAAATTCGACCCGGACCCCTGGCACCTAAAAAATCCATGGTCTAACACATACGAAAAACTGGCAAAATAGCCTAATTCCTATTGCGTCGCCAATAAAATGCTCCTAAACCCCTCTATTGCACCGCCGGGGCTACTGGAGTCGTTCCTCAGGTCGTTAAGGAAGCTACTATGGAAGAAATCAAGAAATTTCGACCCAGACCCCCGACTCCTAAAAATTGAGTGGGCTAACACACACGAAAAACTGGCAAAATCCCATAATTCCGATTGCATCGCCAATAAAATGCTCCTAAACCCTTCTACAGCACCGTCGGGGCAACTAGAGTCGTTCTCCAAGTCGTTACGGATGCTACTATGGAAGAAATCAATAAAATTCGACCCGCACCCCTGGCACCTAAAAAATCTGTGGGCTAACACACAAAAAAAACTGGCAAAATCGCCTAATTCCTATTGCGTCACCAATAAAATGCTCCTTCCTCTATTGCACCGTCGAGGCTACTGGAGTCATTCCCCAGGTCGTTATGGAAGCTACTATGGAAGAAATCAAGAAAATTCAACCCAGACCCCCGACACCTAAAAATTCAGTGGGCTAACACACACGAAAAACTGGCAAAATCGCCTAATTCCGATTGCATTACCAATAAAATGCTCATAAACCCCTGTATAGCACTGCCGGGGCTACTGGAGTCTTTCCCTAGGTCATTACGGATGATACTATGAAAGAATCCAAGAAAATTTGACCCGAACCCCTGGCACCTAAAAAATCTGTGGGTTAACAAACACGAAAAACTGGCAAAATCGCCTAATTCCTATTGCATTACCAATAAAATGCTCCTAAATCCCTCTATAGCGCCGCCGGGGCTACTGGAATCGTTCCCCAGGTCGTTACAGACGCTACTATAGAAGAATCTAAGAAAATTCGACCCGGACCCCCGGCACCTAAAAAATCGCTTAATTCCTATTGTGTCGCCAATAAAATGCTCCTAAACTCCTCTATAGCGCCGACGAGGCTACTGGAGTCGTTCCCCAGGTCATTACGGACGCTACTATGGAAGAAGCCAAGAAAAATCGACCCGAACCCCTAGCACCTAAAAAATCCGTGGGCTAACACACACGAAAAACTGGCAAAATCGCCTAATTCCTATTGCGTCGCTAATACAATGCTCCTAAACCCCTCTAAAGCACCGCCGGGGCTACTGGAGTAGTTCCCAAGGTCGTTACGGATGTTACAATGGAAGAATCCAAGAAAGTTTGATCCGAACCCCCAGCACCTAAAAAATCTATGGGCTAACACACATGAAAAACTAGCAAAATTGCCTAATTCCTATTGCGTCGCCAATAAAATGCTCCTAAACCCCTCTATAGTGCCGCCGGGTCTACTGGAGTCGTTCCCTAGGTCGTTACGGATGCTATTATGGAAGAATACCAGAAAATTTGACCCGTATCCCCGACACTTAAAATATCCGTGGGCAAACACACACAAAAAAGTGGCAAAACTGCCTAATTCTTATTGCGTCTCAAATATAATGCTCCTAAACCCCTCTATAGCGTCACCGGGGCTACTGGAGTAATTACCCAGGTCGTTACGGATTCTACAAATAGAAGAATCCAAGAAATTTAGATACGGCCTCCCGGCACGTAAAAAATCCCTGGGGTAATACACACGAAAAACTGGCAAAATCGCCTAATTCCTATTGCTTCTCAAATAAAATGCTGCTAAACCCCTCTAAAGCGCCGCCGGGGCTACTGAAGTCATTCCCAGGTCGTTATGGATGCTACTATGGAAGAAATCAAGAAAATTCAACCCGCACCCCCGGCACCTAAAAAATCCGTTGGCGAACACACACAAAAAACTTGCAAAATTAACTAATTCCTATTGTGTCGCCAATAAAATGCTCTTGAACCCCTCTAAAGCGCCGCCGGGGCTACTGGAGTCGTTTCCCAGGTCGTTACGGACGCTACTATGGAAGAATCCAAGAAGATTTGTCCCGAACCCCTGGCACCTAAAAAATCCATGGGTTAACACACACGAAATACTGGCAAAATCACCTAATTCCTATTGCATCCCCAAAATAATGCTCCTAAACCCCTCTATAGCGCCGTTGGGGCTACTAGTGTCGTTCCCCAGGTCGTTACGGATGCTACTATGGAAGAATCCAAGAAAATTCGACACGAACCCCCGGCACCTAAAAAATCTGTGAGCTAAAACACACAAAAAACTGGCAAAATTGCCTAATTCCTATTGCGTCGCCAATAAAATGCTCCAAAACCCCTCTAAAGAGCCGCCAGGGCTACTGGAGTCTTTACCAAGATCTTTATTGACGCTACTATAGAAGAATCCAAGAAATTTTGACCCGGACCCCTGGCAGCTAAAATATCTGTGGGCTAACACACGAAAAACTGGCAAAATTGCCTTATTCCTATTGCGTCGCCAATAAAATGCTCTAAAACCCCTCTAAAGAGCCGCCGGGGCTACTGGAGTCGTTCCCCAGGTCGTTACGGACGCTACTATGGAAGAATCTAAGAAAATTCGATCCGCACCCCCAACACCTAAAATATCCATGGACTAACACACGAAAAACTGGCAAAATCGCCTAATTCCTATTGCGTCGCTAATAAAATGCTCCTAAACCCCTCTAAAGAGCCGACAGGTCTATTGGGGTCGTTCCCCAAGTCGTTACGAATGCTACTATGGAAGAATCTAAGAAAATTCGACCAGGACCTCCGACACCTAAAATATCCGTGGGCAAACACACACGAAAAAGTGGTAAAATTGCCTAATTCCTATTGCGTCTCAAATATAATGCTCCTAAACCCCTCTATAGCGCTGCCAGGGCTATTGGAGTCATTCCCCAGGTCGTTATGGATGCTACAAATAGAAGAATCTAAGAAATTTAGATACGGCCCCCCGGCACGTAAAAAATCCCTGGGATAATACACACGAAAAACTGGCAAAATCGCCTAATTCCTATTTCTTCTCAAATAAATTGTTGTTAAACCCCTCTAAAGCGCCGCTGGGGCTACTGAAGTCATTTCCAGGTCGTTACGGATGCTACTATGGAAGAAATCAAGAAAATTCAACCCGCACCCCCGGCACCTAAAAAATCCGTTGGCGAACACACACAAAAAATTTGCAAAATTAACTAATTCCTATTGTGTCGCCAATAAAATGCTCCTGAACCCCTCTGAAGTGCCGCCGGGGCTACTGGAGTCGTTCCCCAGGTCGTTACGGATGCTACTATGGAATAATCCAAGAAGATTTGACCCGAACCCCCGGCACCTAAAAAATCCATGGGTTAACACACACGAAATACTGGCAAAATCACTTAATTCCTATTGCGTCCCCAAATAAATACTCTTAAACCCCTCTATAGCATCGTTGGGGCTACTGGTGTCGTTCCCCAGGTCGTTACGGATGCTACTATGGAAGAATCCAAGAAAATTCGACCCGAACCCCCGGCACCTAAAAAATCTGTGGGTTAACACACACGAAAAATTGACAAAATTTGCCTAATTTCTATTGCATCGCCAATAAAATGTTCCTAAACCCATCTATAGCACCTTCGGGGCTACTGGAGTCATTCCCCAGGTCTTTATTGACGCTACTAATGAAGAATCCAAGAAATTTTGACCCGGACCCTCGGCAGCTAAAATATCCGTGGGCTAACACACACGAAAAACTGGCAAAATTGCCTAATTCCTATTGCGTCGCTAATAAAATGCTCTAGAACCCCTCTAAAGAGCCGCCAGGGCTACTGGAGTCGTTCCCTAGGTCGTTACAGATGCTACTATGGAAGAATCCATGAAAATATGATCCGCACCCCCAACACCTTAAAAATCCATGGATTAACACACACAAAAAACTGGCAAAATTGCCTAATTCCTATTGCGTCGCTAATAAAGTGCTTCTAAACCCCTCTAAAGAGCCGACAGGTCTACCAGGGTCATTCCCCAGGTCGTTACAAACGCTACTGTTGAAGAATACAAGAAAATTTGACCCGGACCCCTGGCACCTAAAAAATTCGTGGGCTAACACACACGAAAAACTGGCAAAATTGCCTAATTCCTATTGCTCGCCAATAAAATGCTCCTAAACCCCTCTAAAGCGCCGCTGGGGCTACTGGAGTCGTTCCCCCGGTCGTTACGGACGCTACTATGGAATAATCCTAGAAAATTTGACCCAAGCCCCCGGCACCTGAAAAATCCGTGGTTTAACAGACACGAAAAACTGGCAAAATCACTTAATTTCTATTGCGGCGCCAATAAAATGCTCCTCAACTCCTCTACAGTGCCGCCGGGGCTACTAGAGTCGTTCTCCAAGTCGTTACGGATGCTACTATGTAAGAATCCTTGAAAATTTGACCTGGACCCCCGGCACCTAAAAAATCTGTGGCTTAACACATACGAAAAACTGGCAAAATCACCTATTTCTATTGCATCGCCAATAAAATGCTCATAAACCCCTCTAAAGCATCTCCATAGCTACTGGAGTCATTCCTAGGTCGTTACGGATGCTACTATAGAAGAATCCAAGAAAATGTGACCCGGACCCCCGGCACCTAAAAAATCTGTGGGCTAACACACAAAAAACTGGCAAAATCGCCTAATTCCTATTGTGTCGCCAATAAAATGCTCCTGAACCCCTCTATAGCACCACCAGGGCTACTGAAGTCGTTCCCCAGGTCGTTACGGACACTATTATAGAAGAATCCAAGAACATTTGACCGGGACCCCCGGCACCTAAAATATTCGTGGGCTAACACACACGAAAAAGTGGCAAAATCACTTAATTCCTATTGCACCACCAACAAAATACTCCTAAACCCCTCTAAAGCGCCGCTAGGGCTACTGGAGTTGTTCCCCAGGTCGTTATAGATGCTACTATGGACGAATTCAATAAAATTTTAACCGGACCCCCTTCACCTTAAAAATCCATGGGCTAACACACGAAAAACAAGCAAAATCTTCTAATTCCTATTGCGTCGCCAATAAAATGCTCCTAAACCCCTCTATAGCGCTGTCGGGGCTATTGGAGTTGTTCTCCAGGTCGTTACGGATGCTAATATGGAAGAAATATAGAAAACTCGACCCGAACCCCCGATACATAAAAAATCTGTAGGCTAACACACACGAAAAACTGCAAAAACTGCCTAATTCCTATTGCGTCTCCAACAAAATGCTCCAAAACCACTCTATTGCACCACCGAGGCTACTTGAGTCGTTCCTTAGGTCATTATGGACGCTACTATTGAAGAAATCAAGAAAATTCGACCCGTACCCCCAGCACCTAAAAATTCTATGGGCTAACACACACGAACAACTGGCAAAATTGCCTAATTCCTATTGCGTCGCCAATAAAATGCTTCTAAACCCCTCTATAGCGCCACCGGGGCTACTAGACTCTTTTTCCAGGTCGTTACGGGCGCTACTATGAAAGAATCCAAGAAAATGTAATACGGACCCTCGGCACCTAAAATATCTGTGGGCTAACATATACGAAAAAGTGGCAAAATTGCCTAATTCCTATTGCGTCGCTAATAAAATGCTGCTAAACCCCTCTATAGCGCGTTTGGGCTACAAGAGTCATTCCCGAGGTCGTTACGGACGCTACAATGGAAGAATCCAAGAAATTTCGACACGGCTCCCAAGCACCTAAAAATTCCGTAGGCTAACACACACGAAAAACTGGCAAAATCGCCTAATTCCTATTGCGTCGCCAATAAAATACTCCTAAACCCCTCTAGAGCACCGCCGTAGCTACTGTACTCGTTCCCTTGGTCATTACGGATGCTACTATGAAGAATCCAAGAAAATTTGACCCGAACCCCCGGTACCTAAAAAATCCGTGGATTAACACACACAAAAAACTGGCAAAATCGCCTAATTTGTATTGTGTCACAAATAAAATGCTCCTAAAGCCCTCTATAGCACCGCTGGGGCCACTAGATTCGTTTCCCAGGTCGTTACGGACGCTACTCTGGAAGAATCCAAGAATATTCGACCCGGACCCCCGGCACCTAAAAAATTCGTGGACTAACACACACAAAAAACTTGCAAAATCGCCTAATTCCTATTACGTCGCTAATAAAATGCTTCTAAACACCTCTAAACCGCCGCCGAGGCTACTGGAGTCATTTCCCAGGTCGTTACGGATGCTATTATGGAAGAAATCAAGAAAATTCAACCCGCACCCCCGGCACCTAAAAACTCCGTTGGCTAACACACACAAAAAACTTGCAAAATTGCCTAATTCCTATTGGGGTTGCCAATAAAATTCTCCTGAACCCCTCTAAAGCGCCACCGGGGCTACTGGAGTCGTTCCCCAGGTCGTTACGGATTCTACTATTGAAGAATCCAAGAAATTTTAACCCAAACTCCCGGCACCTAAAAAATCCGTGGGTTAACACACACGAAAAACAGGCAAAATCGCCTAATTCCTATTGCGTCGCCAATAAAATGATCCTAAACCCCTCTAAAGAGCCGCCAGGGCTACTGGAGTCATTCCCCAGGTCGTTACGGATGCTACTACGAAAGAATCCAAGAAAATTTGACCCGGACCCCCGGCACCTAAAAAATCCGTGGGCTAACACACATGAAAAACTGGCAAAATCGCCTAATTCCTATCGTGTTGCCAATAAAATGCTCATAAACCCTTCTATAGCACCGCCGGGGCTACTGGAGTCGTTCTCCAGGTCGTTACGGACGCTACTATCGACCCAAACCCCAGTACATAAAAATTCTGTGGGCTAACACACACGAAAAACTAGCAAAACTGCCTAATTCCTATTGCGTCTCCAACAAAATTCTCCTAAACCCCTCTATTGCACCACCGGGGCTACTTGAGTCATTCCCCAGGTCATTACGGACTATACTATTGAAGAAATTAAGAAAATTTGACCGTAGACCCAGCACCTAAAAATTTTATGGGCTAACACACACGAAAAACTGGCAAAATCGCCTAATTCCAATTGCGTCACCAATAAAATGCTCCTAAACCCCTCTATAGCGCCACCGGGGCTACTAGACTCTTTTCCCAGGTCGTTACGGACGCTACTATGGAAGAATCCAAGAAAATTCGACCCGTACCACCAGCACCTAAAAATTCTATGGGCTAACACACACGAAAAACTGGCAAAATCGCTTAATTCCTATTGCGTCGCCAATAAAATGCTCCAAAACCCCTCTATAGCGCCACCGGGGCTACTAGACTCTTTTCCTAGGTCGTTACGGATGCTACTATGGAAGAATCCAAGAAAATTCAACACGGACCCTCGGCACCTAAAATATCTGTGGGCTAACACACACGAAAAAGTGGCAAAATTGCCTAATTCCTATTGCGCCGCTAATAAAATGCTCCTAAACCCCTCTAAAGCGCCGCCGGGGCTACTGGAGTCATTCCCGAGGTCGTTACGGATGCTACAATGTAAGAATCCAAGAAATTTCGATACGTCCCCCCGACACAGAAAAATTCCGTAGGCTAACACACACGAAAAACTTGCAAAATCGCCTAATTCCTATTGCGTCGCCAATAAAATGCTCCTGAACCCCTCTAGAGAGCCGCCGGAGCTATTGGAGTCATTCCCTGGGTCATTACGGATGCTACTATTGAAGAATCCAAGAAAATTTGACTCGAACCCCCGGTACCTAAAAAGTCTGTGGGTTAACACACAAAAAAACTGGCAAAATCGCCTAATTTGTATTGCGTCACAAATAAAATGCTCCTAAATCCCTCTATAGCACCGCCGGGGCCGCTGGAGTCGTTCCCCAGGTCGTTACGGATGCTACTCTGGAAGAATCTAAGAAAATTCAACCCGGACCCCCGGCACCTAAAATAATCGTGGGCTAACACACACGAAAAACTTTCAAAATCGCCTAATTCCTATTGCATCGCTAATAAAATGCTTCTAAACACCTCTAAAGTGCCGTCGGGGCTACTAGAGTCAGAAATCAAGAAAATTTAACCCGCACCCCCGGCACCTAAAAACTCCGTTGGCTAACACACATAAAAAACTTACAAAATCGCCTAATTCCTATTGTGTTGCCAATAAAATGCTCCTGAACCCCTCTAAAGCGCCACCGGGGCTACTGGAGTCGTTCCCCAGGTCGTTACGGATGCTACTATGGAAGAATCAAAGAAAATTTGACCCAAACTCCCGGCACCTAAAAAATCCGTGGGTTAACACACACGAAAAACAGGCAAAATCGCCTAATTCCTATTGCGTCGCCAATAAAATGCTCCAGAACACCTCTAAAGAGCCGCCAGGGCTATTGGAGTCGTTTCCCAGGTCGTTACGGACGCTACTTTGGAAGAGTCCAAGAAAATTCAACCCGCACCCCCAACACCTAAAAAATCTGTGGACTAACACACACGGAAAACTGGAAAATTGCCTAATTCCTATTATGTCGCCAATAAAATGCTCCTAAACCCCTCTAAAGAGCCGCCAGGGCTACTGGAGTTGTTCCCCAGGTCGTTACGGATGCTACTATTGAAGAATCCAAGAAAATTTGACCTAGACCCCCGGCACCTAAAAGATTTGTGGGCTAACACACACGAAAAAATAGCAAAATCACCTCATTCCTATTGCGCCACCAATAAAATGCTCCAGAACCCCTCTAAAGAGATGCCAGGGCTACTGGAGTCGTTCCCCAGTTCGTTACGGATGCTACTATGTAAGAATGCAAGAAAATTTGACCCGCACCCCCAACACCTAAAAAATCCGTGGACTAACACACACGAAAAACTGGCAAAATCGCCAAATTCCTATTTCATCGCCAATAAAATGCTCCTAAACCCCTATATAGCACCTCTGGGGCTAGTGGAGTCGTTCCCCAGGTCGTTACGGATGCTACTATAGAATAATCCACAAAAATTTAACCAAGACCCCCGGTACCTAAAATATCCGTGGGCTAACACACACAAAAATGTGGCAAAATTGCTTAATTCCTATTGCGCCGCCAATAAAATACTCCTAAACCCCTCTAAAGCGCCGCCGGGACTACTAGAGTCGTTTCCCAAGTCGCTACGGACGCTACTATGGATGAATCCAAGAAAATTTGACCCAAACCTCCGGCACGTAAAAAATCCCTGAGCTAACACACACGAAAAACTTGCAAAATCGCCTAATTCCTATTATGGAAGAAATCAAGAAAATTCAATCCGCAAGTCGTTACGGATGCTACTATGGAAGAAATTAAGAAAATTCAATCCGCACCCCTGACACTTAAAAAATCCGTTGGCTAACACACACAAAAAACTTGCAAAATCGCCTAATTCCAGTTGCGTTGTCAATAAAATGCTTCTGAACACCTCTAAAGAGCCCCCGGGGCTACAGGAGTCGTTCCCCAGTTCATTACGGACGCTACTATGGAAGAATCCAAGAAAATTCAACCCGCACCCCCAACACCTAAAAAATCTGTGGGCTAACACACACGAAAAACTGGCAAAATCGCCTAATTCCTATTACATCGCCAATAAAATGCTCCTAAACCCCTATATAGCACCTCCGGGGCTACTGGAGTCGTTCCCCAGGTCGTTACGGACGCTACTATAGAATAATCCAAAAATATTTAACACGGACCCCCAGCACCAAAAATATCTGTGGCTAACAGACACGAAAAAGTGGCAAAATTGCTTAATTCCTATTTCGCCGCTAATAAAATGCTCTTAAACCCCTCTAAAGTGTCGTTGGGACTACTGGAGTCATTTCCCAAGTCGTTACGGATGCTATTATGGAATAATCTAAGAAAATTTGACCCGAACTCCCGGCACGTAAAAAATCTCTGGGCTAACACACATGAAAAACTTGCAAAATCGCCTAATTACTATTGTGTCTCAAATAAAATGATCCTAAATCCCTCTAAAGCGCCGCCGGGGCTACTGGAGTCATTCCCCAGGTCATTACGGATGCTACTATGGAAGAAATCAAGAAAATTCAATCCGCACCCCTAGCACCTAAAAAATCCATTGGCTAACACAAACAAAAACTTGCAAAATTGCCTAATTCCAATTGCGTTGCCAATAAAATGCTCCTGAACCCCTCTAAAGCGTCGCCGGGGCTATTGGAGTCGTTCCCCAGGTTGTTATGGACGCTACTATGAAAGAATCCAAGAAAATTTGACCTGAACCCCCGGCACCTAAAAAATATGTAGGCTAACACATATGAAAAACTGGCAAAATTGCCTAATTTCTATTGCGTCGCCAATAAAATGCTCCTAAACCCCTCTATAGTGCTGCCAGAACTATTGGAGTCGTTCCCCAGGTCGTTACGGACGCTATTATGGAAGAATCCAAGAAAGTTCGACCCAGACCCCCGACACCTAAAAATTCCGTGGGCTAACACATACGAAAAACTAGCAAAATTGTCTAATTCCTATTGCGTCGCCAATAAAATGCTCCAGAACCTCTCTAAAGAGCCGCCAGGGCTACTAAAGTCGTTCCCTAGGTCGTTACGGATGCTACTATGGAATAATCTAAGAAAATTCGACCTGCACCCCCAACAACTAAAAAATCTGTGGACTAACACACACGAAAAACTGGAAAATCGCCTAATTCCTATTGCGTCGCCAATAAAATACTCCTAAACCCCTCTAAAGACTGCCAGGGCTAATGGAGTCGTTCCCCAGGTCTTTACGGATGTTACTATGGAAGAATCCAAGAAAATTTGACCTGGACCCCTGGCACCTAAAAAATCTGTGGGCTAACACACACGAAAAACTGGCAAAATCGCCTAATTCCTATTGCGTCGCTAATAAAATGCTTCTAAACCCCTCTAAAGCGCCGCCGGGGCTACTGGAGTCGTTCCCTAGGTCGTTACGGACGCTACAATGGAAGAATCTAAGAAAGGTTTACCTGGACCTAGGGCTGGGCATAAAATACCGAAAACCGAATTACCGAACCAAACCGGCTATTTCAGTATTTCGGTATTCGGTAATTCGGTATTTCAGTTCGGTATTCGGTACCGAAATTGATATTTTGGTACTTCGGTTTCGGTATTCGGGATTTTGGTTTCGGTATTCGGGATTTCCCGAATACCAAACTTTTTAATTTTTTTTTTTTTTTTACAAAAAAACTGGAAAAAAAATTACCAAAAAATAAGAATATAGTAAGAGGAAACTATCTCATTTTTTCATTTCCCTTACTATTTTCATTTCAACTTTCCCACGTTTACCGTATATTATATCATTATATGCACACTTACACGTACATTATGAATAACTGCTAAAATTTAATTCATGTACATGTAAAAATTATAAATTCTAATTTCAAATTTATGCAATTGATTAAGAATTCTAATTTCACTTTGCATGATTTCCACGTTAGTTATCTACATAAATTGTTTGGTAGTTACATTAAAAACGAAAGATTCCAACTCTTTCATATCTTTGCAGGAACTAATTAATAATTAGTGCAGTGATGTAGAGTTTTTGGATAATTTAAAGAAAAACATATGTATAAAAATTATGTATGATATATTAGAGATTTTTGTTTTCACTCTTTTTCATTATTTTTATTACATGGTAATATTTTTTTTATTCTGTATCGATTCATAAATTATTTTTCTCTTTGTTTACGATTTATCATTTCTCCTCCGTAGAATGTGGCTTACAAGCAATTTCGATTTCGATATTCGGCAAGTTAAAATGCATATATTACTTAATTATGGTGTAGTAACAAAAATATAAGTTAAGATATGTATTCTTTAGATTAATATAAATATTAAATGCGGATAAATTTTTATTGTATATTAACTATTAAAAAAATATGGTATTACCGAATACCGTACCGAACCAAAGTTTTATTTACCGATTACCGAATTACCGAACCGAAGTTTGAAAGTTCGGTATTTGGTATATACTTTGAATTATCGATTACCGAATTACCGAACTCGAACTTTGAAAATACCGAACCAAATACCGAACGCCCACCCCTACCTGGACCCCCGACACCTAAAATATCTATGGGCTAACACACACGAAAAATTGGCAAAATCGTCTAATTCCTATTGCGTCACTAATAAAATGCTTCTAAACCCCTCTAAAGCGCCGCCGGGGCTACTGGAGTCGTTCCCCAGGTCGTTACGGATGCTACTATGTAAGAATCCAAGAAAATTTGATCCGGACCCCCGGTACCTAAAAAATCTGTTGGGTAACATAATGAAAAACTGGCAAAATCGCCTAATTCCTATTGCGTTGCCAATAAAATGCTCCTAAACCCCTCTATAGAGCCACCGAGGCTATTGGAGTCGTTCTCCAAGTCGTTACGGACGATACAAATGGAAGAATCCAAGAAATTTAGACACGGCCCCCCGGCACGTAAAAATTCCTGGGCTAACACACGAAAAACTGGCAAAATCGCCTAATTCCTATTGCGTCTTAAATAAAATGCTCCTAAACCCCTCTAAAGCGCCGCCGGGGCTACTGGAGTCATTCTCCAGGTTGTTACGGATGCTACTATGAAATATATCAAAAACTTCAACCCGCACCCCCGGGACCTAAAAAATCCGTTGGCTAACACTCACAAAAAACTTGCAAAATTGCCTAATTTCTATTGCGTCGCCAATAAAATGCTCCCGAACCCTTCTAAAGCGCTGCCGGGGCTACTGGAGTCGTTCCCCAGGTCGTTACAGACTCTACTATGAAGAATCCAAGAAAATTTAGCCCGAACCCCCGACACCTAAAAAATCTGTGGGTACACACACGAAAAACTGGCAAAATTGCCTAATTCCTATTGCGTCGCCAATAAAATGCTCCAGAACCCCTCTAAAGAGCCGCCAGGGCTACTGAAGTCGTTCCCCAAGTCGTTACGGATGTTACTATGGAAGAATCCAAAAACATTCGACCCGTACCCCCAGCACCTAAAAATTCTATGGGCTAACACACACGAAAAACTAGCAAAATCGCCTAATTCCTATTGCGTCGCTAATAAAATGCTCCAGAACCCCTCTAAAGAGCCGGCAGGGCTACTGGAGTCGTTCCCCAGGTCGTTACGGACGCTAATATTGAAGAATCCAAGAAAATTCGACCCGCACCCACCAACACCTAAAAAACTCCATGGACTAAGACACACGAAAATCTGGCAAAATTGCCTAAATCCTATTGCGTTGCCAATAAAATGCTCCTAAACCCCTCTAAAGAGCCGCCAGGGATACTGGAGTCGTTCCCCAGGTCGTTACGGATGCTACTACGAAAGAATCCAAGAAAATTTGACCCGGACCCCCGCCACCTAAAAACTCCGTGGGCTAACACACACGAAAAACTGGCAAAATCGCCTAATTCCTGTTGCGCCGCCAATAAAATGCTCCTAAACCCCTCTAAAGCACCGCCAGAGCTACTGGAGTCATTGCCCAGATCGTTACAGATGCTACTATTTAAGAATCTAAGAAAATTCGACCCAGACCCTCGACACCTAAAAAATCCGTGGACTAACACACACGAAAAATTTGCAAAATCGCTTAATTACTATGGCGTCGCCAATAAAATGCTCATGAACCCCTTTAAAGAGCCGCTAGGGCTACTGGAGTCATTCCTCAGGTCGTTATGGACTCTACTATGGAAGAATCTAAGAAAATCCGACCCGAACCGCCGGCATCTAAAAAAATTCATGGGCTAACACACACGAAAAACTGGCAAAATCGCCTAATTCATATTGCGTCTCCAATAAAATGATCCTAAACCCCTCTATAGCACCGTCGGGGCTACTGGAGTCATTCCCCAGGTCGTTACGGATGCTACTATTGAAGAATCCAAGAAAGTTTGACCCAGTCCCCCGGCACCTAAAAAATTCATTGGCTAACACACGCGAAACACTGGTAAATTTGCCTAATTCCTATTGCGTCGCCAATAAAATGCTTCTAAACCTCCCTATAGCACCGCCGGGGCTACTTGAGTCGTTCCCCAGGTCGTTACGGATGCTACTATGGATGAATCCAAGAAAATTCGACCGGACCCCCAGCACCTAAAATATCAGTGGGCTTAACACACACGAAAAAGTGGCAAAATTACTTAATTAATTTTGCGCCGCCAAAAAATGCTCCTAAACCCCTCTAAAGCGCCGTCGGGGCTACTGGAGTCATTACCCAGGTCGTTACGGATGCTACTATGGAAGAAATCAAGAAAATTCAATCCGCACCCCTGGCACTTAAAAAATCCGTTGGCTAACACACACAAAAAACTTGCAAAATCGCCTAATTCCAATTGCGTTGCCAATAAAATGCTCCTGAACCCCTCTAAAGAGCCCCCGGGGCTACTGGAGTCGTTCCCCAGTTCATTACGGATGCTACTATGGAAGAATCCAAGAAAATTCGACCCGCACCCCCAACACCTAAAAAATCTGTGGGCTAACACACACGAAAAACTAGCAATATCGCCTAATTCCTATTACATCGCCAATAAAATGCTCCTAAACCCCTATATAGCACCTCCGGGGCTACTGGAGTCGTTCCCCAGGTCGTTACGGACGCTACTATAGAATAATCCAAAAATATTTAACCCGGACCCCCAGCACCAAAAATATCCGTGGCTAACAGACACGAAAAAGTGGCAAAATTGCTTAATTCCTATTTCGCCGCTAATAAAATGCTCTTAAACCCCTCTAAAGTGTCGTTGGGACTACTGGAGTCATTTCCCAAGTCGTTACGGATGCTATTATGGAAGAATCTAAGAAAATTTGACCCGAACTCCCGGCACGTAAAAAATCCCTGGGCTAACACACATGAAAAACTTGCAAAATCGCCTAATTCCTATTGTGTCTCAAATAAAATGATCCTAAATCCCTCTAAAGCGCCGCCGGGGCTACTGGAGTCATTCCCCAGGTCATTACGGATGCTACTATGGAAGAAATCAAGAAAATTCAATCCGCACCCCTAGCACTTAAAAAATCCATTGGCTAACACACACAAAAACTTGCAAAATTGCCTAATTCCAATTGCGTTGCCAATAAAATGCTCCTGAACCCCTCTAAAGCGCCGCCGGGGCTACTAGAGTCGTTCCCCAGGTTGTTATGGACGCTACTATGGAAGAATCCAAGAAAATTTGACCTGAACCCCCGGCACCTAAAAAATATGTAGGCTAACACACATGAAAAACTGGCAAAATTGCCTAATTTCTATTGCGTCGCCAATAAAATGCTCCTAAACCCCTCTATAGTGCCGCCAGAGCTATTGGAGTCGTTCCCCAGGTCGTTGCGGATGCTATTATGGAAGAATCCAAGAAAGTTCGACCCAGACCCCCGGCACCTAAAAATTCCGTGGGCTAACACATACGAAAAACTAGCAAAATCGTCTAATTTCTATTGCGTCGCCAATAAAATGCTCCAGAACCTCTCTAAAGAGCCGCCAGGGCTACTGGAGTCGTTCCCTAGGTCGTTACGGATGCTACAATGGAAGAATCCAAGAAAATTCGACCTGCACCCCCAACAACTAAAAAATCTATGGACTAACACAAACGAAAAACTGGAAAATCGCCTAATTCCTATTGCGTCGCCAATAAAATACTCCTAAACCCCTCTAAAGACTGCCAGGGCTAATGGAGTCGTTCCCCAGGTCGTTACGGATGTTACTATGGAAGAATCCAAGAAAATTTGACCTGGACCCCTGGCACCCAAAAAATCTGTGGGCTAACACACACGAAAAACTGGCAAAATCGCCTAATTCCTATTGCGTCGCTAATAAAATGCTTCTAAACCCCTCTAAAGCGCCGCCGGGGCTACTGGAGTCGTTCCCCAGGTCGTTACGGATGCTACAATGGAAGAATCTAAGAAAGGTTTACCTGGACCTAGGGCTGGGCATAAAATACCGAAAACCGAATTACCGAACCAAACCGGCTATTTTGGTATTTCGGTATTCGGTAATTCGGTATTTCGGTTCGGTATTCGGTACCGAAATTGATATTTTGGTATTTCGGTTTCGGTATTCGGGATTTTGGTTTTGGTATTCGGGATTTCCCGAATACCAAACTTTTTAATTTTTTTTTTTTTACAAAAAAACTGGAAAAAAAATTACCAAAAAATAAGAGTATAGTAAGAGGAAACTATCTCATTTTTTCATTTCCCTTACCATTTTCATTTCAACTTTCCCACGTTTACCGTATATTATATCATTATATGCACACTTACACGTACATTATGAATAACTGCTAAAATTTAATTCATGTACATGTAAAAATTATAAATTCTAATTTCAAATTTATGCAATTGATTAAGAATTCTAATTTCACTTTGCATGATTTCCACGTTAGTTATCTACATAAATTGTTTGGTAGTTACATTGAAAACGAAAGATTCCAACTCTTTCATATCTTTGCAGGAACTAATTAATAATTAGTGCAGTGATGTAGAGTTTTTGGATAATTTAAAGAAAAACATATGTATAAAAATTATGTATGATATATTAGAGATTTTTGTTTTCACTCTTTTTCATTATTTTTATTACATGGTAATATTTTTTTTATTCTGTATCGATTCATAAATTATTTTTCTCTTTGTTTACGATTTATCATTTCTCCTCCGTAGAATGTGGCTTACAAGCAATTTCGATTTCGATATTCGGCAAGTTAAAATGCATATATTACTTAATTATGGTGTAGTAACAAAAATGTAAGTTAAGATATGTATTCTTTAGGTTAATGTAAATATTAAATGCGGATAAATTTTTATTGTATATTAACTATTAAAAAAATATGGTATTACCGAATACCGTACCGAACCAAAGTTTTATTTACCGATTACCGAATTACCGAACCGAAGTTTGAAAGTTCGGTATTTGGTATATACTTTGAATTACCGATTACCGAATTACCGAACCCGAACTTTGAAAATACCAAACCAAATACCGAACGCCCACCCCTACCTGGACCCCCGACACCTAAAATATCTGTGGGCTAACACACACGAAAAATTGGCAAAATCGTATAATTTCTATTGCGTCACTAATAAAATGCTTCTAAACCCCTCTAAAGCGCCGCCGGGGCTACTAGAGTCGTTCCCCGGGTCGTTACGGATGCTACTATGTAAGAATCCAAGAAAATTTGATCCGGACCCCCGGTACCTAAAAAATCTGTTGGGTAACATATATGAAAAACTGGCAAAATCGCCTAATTCCTATTGCGTTGCCAATAAAATGCTCCTAAACCCCTCTATAGAGCCGCCGAGGCTACTGGAGTCGTTCCCCAAATCGTTACGGATGGTACAAATGGAAGAATCCAAGAAATTTAGACACGGCCCCCGGCACGTAAAAATTCCTGGGCTAACACACGAAAAACTGGCAAAATCGCCTAATTCCTATTGCGTCTTAAATAAAATGCTCCTAAACCCCTCTAAAGCGCCGCCGGGGCTACTGGAGTCATTCTCCAGGTTGTTACGGATGCTACTATGAAATATATCAAAAACTTCAACCCGCACCCCCGGGACCTAAAAAATCCGTTGGCTAACACTCACAAAAAACTTGCAAAATTGCCTAATTTCTATTGCGTCGCCAATAAAATGCTCCCGAACCCTTCTAAAGCGCTGCCGGGGCTACTGGAGTCGTTCCCCAGGTCATTACAGACGCTACTATGAAGAATCCAAGAAAATTTAGCTCGAACCCCCGACACCTAAAAAATCTGTGGGTACACACACGAAAAACTGGCAAAATTGCCTAATTCCTATTGCGTCGCCAATAAAATGCTCCAGAACCCCTCTAAAGAGCTTTCAGGGCTACTGGAGTCGTTCCCCAGGTCGTTACGGATGCTACTATGGAAGAATCCAAAAACATTCGACCCGTACCCCCGGCACCTAAAAATTCTATGTGCTAACACACACGAAAAACTGGCAAAATCGCCTAATTCCTATTGCGTCGCTAATAAAATGCTCCAGAACCCCTCTAAAGAGCCGGCAGGGATACTGGAGTCATTCCCCAGGTCATTACGGACGCTACTATTGAAGAATCCAAGTAAATTCGACCCGCACCTACCAACACCTAAAAAAATCCATGGACTAAGACACACGAAAATCTGGCAAAATTGCCTAAATCCTATTGCGTTGCCAATAAAATGCTCCTAAACCCCTCTAAAGAGCCGCCAGGGCTACTGGAGTCGTTCCCCAGGTCGTTACGGATGCTACTACGGAAGAATCCAAGAAAATTTGACCCGGACCCCCGCCACCTAAAATATCCGTGGGCTAACACACACGAAAAACTGGCAAAATCGCCTAATTCCTGTTGCGCCGCCAATAAAATGCTCCTAACCCCTCTAAAGCACCGCCAGAGCTACTGGAGTCATTGCCCAGATCGTTACAGATGCTACTATGTAAGAATCTAAGAAAATTCGACCCAGACCCTCGACACCTAAAAAATCCGTGGACTAACACACACGAAAAACTTGCAAAATCGCTTAATTACTATGGCGTCGCCAATAAAATGCTCATGAACCCCTCTAAAGAGCCGCCAGGGCTACTGGAGTCATTCCTCAGGTCGTTATGGACTCTACTATGGAAGAATCTAAGAAAATCCGACCCGAACCGCCGGCATCTAAAAAAATTCATGGGCTAACACACACGAAAAACTGGCAAAATCGCCTAATTCCTATTGCGTCTCCAATAAAATGATCCTAAACCCCACTATAGCACCGTCGGGGCTACTGGAGTCATTCCCCAGGTCGTTATGGATGCTACTATTGAAGAATCCAAGAAAGTTTGACCAAGACCCCCGGCACCTAAAAAATTCATGGGCTAACACACACGAAACACTGGTAAATTTGCCTAATTCCTATTGCGTCGCCAATAAAATGCTTCTAAACCTCCCTATAGCACCGCCGGGGCTACTTGAGTCGTTCCCCAGGTCGTTACGGATGCTACTATGGATGAATCCAAGAAAATTCGACCGGACCCCCAGCACCTAAAATATTAGTGGGCTTAACACACACGAAAAAGTGGCAAAATTACTTAATTAATTTTGCGACGCCAAAAAATGCTTCTAAACCCCTCTAAAGCGCCGTCGGGGCTACTGGAGTCATTACCCAGGTCGTTACGGATGCTACTATGGAAGAATCAAGAAAATTCAATCCGCACCCCTGGCACTTAAAAAATCCGTTGGCTAACACACACAAAAAACTTGCAAAATCGCCTAATTCCAATTGCGTTGTCAATAAAATGCTCCTGAACCCCTGTAAAGAGCCCCCGGGGCTACTGGAGTCGTTCCCCAGTTCATTACGGACGCTACTATGGAAGAATCCAAGAAAATTCGACCCGCACCCCCAACACCTAAAAAATCTGTGGGCTAACACACACGAAAAACTAGCAAAATCGCCTAATTCCTATTACATCGCCAATAAAATGCTCCTAAACCCCTATATAGCACCTCCGGGGCTACTGGAGTCGTTCCCCAGGTCGTTACGGACGCTACTATAGAATAATCCAAAAATATTTAACCCGGACCCCCAGCACCAAAAATATCCGTGGCTAACAGACACGAAAAAGTGGCAAAATTGCTTAATTCCTATTTCGCCGCTAATAAAATGCTCTTAAACCCCTCTAAAGTGTCGTTGGGACTACTGGAGTCATTTCCCAAGTCGTTACGGATGCTATTATGGAAGAATCTAAGAAAATTTGACCCGAACTCCCGGCACGTAAAAAATCCCTGGGCTAACACACATGAAAAACTTGCAAAATCGCCTAATTCCTATTGTGTCTCAAATAAAATGATCCTAAATCCCTCTAAAGCGCCGCCGGGGCTACTGGAGTCATTCCCCAGGTCATTACGGATGCTACTATGGAAGAAATCAAGAAAATTCAATCCGCACCCCTAGCACTTAAAAAATCCATTGGCTAACACACACAAAAACTTGCAAAATTGCCTAATTCCAATTGCGTTGCCAATAAAATGCTCCTGAACCCCTCTAAAGCACCGCCGGGGCTACTAGAGTCGTTCCCCAGGTTGTTATGGACGCTACTATGGAAGAATCCAAGAAAATTTGACCTGAACCCCCGGCACCTAAAAAATATGTAGGCTAACACACATGAAAAACTGGCAAAATTGCCTAATTTCTATTGCGTCGCCAATAAAATGCTCCTAAACCCCTCTATAGTGCCGTCGGAGCTATTGGAGTCGTTCCCCAGGTCGTTGCGGACGCTATTATGGAAGAATCCAAGAAAGTTCGACCCAGAACCCCGGCACCTAAAAATTCCGTGGGCTAACACATACGAAAAACTAGCAAAATCGTCTAATTCCTATTGCGTCGCCAATAAAATGCTCCAGAACCTCTCTAAAGAGCCGCCAGGGCTACTGGAGTCGTTCCCTAGGTCGTTACGGATGCTACAATGGAAGAATCCAAGAAAATTCGACCTGCACCCCCAACAACTAAAAAATCTATGGACTAACACAAACGAAAAACTGGAAAATCGCCTAATTCCTATTGCGTCGCCAATAAAATACTCCTAAACCCCTCTAAAGACTGCCAGGGCTAATGGAGTCGTTCCTCAGGTCGTTACGGATGTTACTATAGAAGAATCCAAGAAAATTTGACCTGGACCCCTGGCACCCAAAAAATCTGTGGGCTAACACACACGAAAAACTGGCAAAATCGCCTAATTCCTATTGCGTCGCTAATAAAATGCTTCTAAACCCCTCTAAAGCGCCGCCGGGGCTACTGGAGTCGTTCCCCAGGTCGTTACGGATGCTACAATGGAAGAATCTAAGAAAGGTTTACCTGGACCTAGGGCTGGGCATAAAATACCGAAAACCGAATTACCGAACCAAACCGGCTATTTTGGTATTTCGATATTCGGTAATTCGGTATTTCGGTTCGGTATTCGGTACCGAAATTGATATTTTGGTATTTCGGTTTCGGTATTCGGGATTTTGGTTTTGGTATTCGGGATTTCCCGAATACCAAACTTTTTATTTTTTTTTTTTTTACAAAAAAACTGGAAAAAAAATTACCAAAAAATAAGAGTATAGTAAGAGGAAACTATCTCATTTTTTCATTTCCCTTACCATTTTCATTTCAACTTTCCCACGTTTACCGTATATTATATCATTATATGCACACTTACACGTACATTATGAATAACTGCTAAAATTTAATTCATGTACATGTAAAAATTATAAATTCTAATTTCAAATTTATGCAATTGATTAAGAATTCTAATTTCACTTTGCATGATTTCCACGTTAGTTATCTACATAAATTGTTTGGTAGTTACATTGAAAACGAAAGATTCCAACTCTTTCATATCTTTGCAGGAACTAATTAATAATTAGTGCAGTGATGTAGAGTTTTTGGATAATTTAAAGAAAAACATATGTATAAAAATTATGTATGATATATTAGAGATTTTTGTTTTCACTCTTTTTCATTATTTTTATTACATGGTAATATTTTTTTTATTCTGTATCGATTCATAAATTATTTTTCTCTTTGTTTACGATTTATCATTTCTCCTCCGTAGAATGTGGCTTACAAGCAATTTCGATTTCGATATTCGGCAAGTTAAAATGCATATATTACTTAATTATGGTGTAGTAACAAAAATGTAAGTTAAGATATGTATTCTTTAGGTTAATGTAAATATTAAATGCGGATAAATTTTTATTGTATATTAACTATTAAAAAAATATGGTATTACCGAATACCGTACCGAACCAAAGTTTTATTTACCGATTACCGAATTACCGAACCGAAGTTTGAAAGTTCGGTATTTGGTATATACTTTGAATTACCGATTACCGAATTACCGAACCCGAACTTTGAAAATACCAAACCAAATACCGAACGCCCACCCCTACCTGGACCCCCGGCACCTAAAATATCTGTGGGCTAACACACACGAAAAATTGGCAAAATCGTCTAATTACTATTGCGTCACTAATAAAATGCTTCTAAACCCCTCTAAAGCGCCGTCGGGGCTACTAGAGTCGTTCCCCGGGTCGTTACGGATGCTACTATGTAAGAATCCAAGAAAATTTGATCCGGACCCCCAGTACCTAAAAAATCTGTTGGGTAACATACATGAAAAACTGGCAAAATCGCCTAATTCCTATTGCGTTGCCAATAAAATGCTCCTAAAGCCCTCTATAGAGCCACCGAGGCTACTGGAGTCGTTCCCCAAGTCGTTATGGATGGTACAAATGGAAGAATCCAAGAAATTTAGACACGGCCCCCCGGCACATAAAAATTCCTGGGCTAACACACACGAAAAACTGGCAAAATCGCCTAATTCCTATTGCGTCTTAAATAAAATGCTCCTAAACCCCTCTAAAGCGCCGCCGGGGCTACTGAAGTCATTCTCCAGGTTGTTACGGATGCTACTATGAAATATATCAAAAACTTCAACCCGCACCCCCGGAACCTAAAAAATCCGTTGGCTAACACTCACAAAAAACTTGCAAAATTGCCTAATTTCTATTGCGTCGCCAATAAAATGCTCCTGAACCCTTCTAAAGCGCTGCCGGGGCTACTGGAGTCGTTCCCCAGGTCGTTACAGACGCTACTATGAAGAATCCAAGAAAATTTAGCCCGAACCCCCGGCACCTAAAAAATCTGTGGGTACACACACGAAAAACTGGCAAAATTGCCTAATTCCTATTGCGTCAACAATAAAATGCTCCAGAACCCCTCTAAAGAGCCGCCAGGGCTACTGGAGTCGTTCCCCAGGTCGTTACAGATGCTACTATGGAAGAATCCAAAAACATTCGACCCGTACCCCCGGCACCTAAAAATTCTATGTGCTAACACACACGAAAAACTGGCAAAATCGCCTAATTTCTATTGCGTCGCTAATAAAATGCTCCAGAACCCCTCTAAAGAGCCGGCAGGGATACTGGAGTCGTTCCCCAGGTCATTACGGACGCTACTATTGAAGAATCCAAGTAAATTCGACCCGCACCCACCAACACCTAAAAAAATCCATGGACTAAGACACGAAAATCTGGCAAAATTGCCTAAATCCTATTGCGTTGCCAATAAAATGCTCCTAAACCCCTCTAAAGAGCCGCCAGGGCTACTGGAGTCGTTCCCCAGGTCGTTACGGATGCTACTACGGAAGAATCCAAGAAAATTTGACCCGGACCCCCGCCACCTAAAATATCCGTGGGCTAACACACACGAAAAACTGGCAAAATCGCCTAATTCCTGTTGCGCCGCCAATAAAATGCTCCTAACCCCTCTAAAGCACCGCCAGAGCTACTGGAGTCATTGCCTAGATCGTTACAGATGCTACTATGTAAGAATCTAAGAAAATTCGACCCAGACCCTCGACACCTAAAAAATCCGTGGACTAACACACACGAAAAATTTGCAAAATCGCTTAATTACTATGGCGTCGCCAATAAAATGCTCATGAACCCCTCTAAAGAGCCGCTAGGGCTACTGGAGTCATTCCTCAGGTCGTTATGGACTCTACTATGGAAGAATCTAAGAAAATCCGACCCGAACCGCCGGCATCTAAAAAAATTCATGGGCAAACACACACGAAAAACTGGCAAAATCGCCTAATTCATATTGCGTCTCCAATAAAATGATCCTAAACCCCTCTATAGCACCGTCGGGGCTACTGGAGTCATTCCCCAGGTCGTTACGGATGCTACTATTGAAGAATCCAAGAAAGTTTGACCCAGTCCCCCGGCACCTAAAAAATTCATTGGCTAACACACACGAAACACTGGTAAATTTGCCTAATTCCTATTGCGTCGCCAATAAAATGCTTCTAAACCTCCCTATAGCACCGCCGGGGCTACTTGAGTCATTCCCCAGGTCGTTACGGATGCTACTATGGATGAATCCAAGAAAATTCGACCGGACCCCCAGCACCTAAAATATCAGTGGGCTTAACACACACGAAAAAGTGGCAAAATTACTTAATTAATTTTGCGCCGCCAAAAAATGCTCCTAAACCCCTCTAAAGCGCCGTCGGGGCTACTGGAGTCATTACCCAGGTCGTTACGGATGCTACTATGCAAGAAATCAAGAAAATTCAATCCGCACCCCTGGCACTTAAAAAATCCGTTGGCTAACACACACAAAAAACTTGCAAAATCGCCTAATTCCAATTGCGTTGCCAATAAAATGCTCCTGAACCCCTCTAAAGAGCCCCCGGGGCTACTGGAGTCGTTCCCCAGTTCATTACGGACGCTACTATGGAAGAATCCAAGAAAATTCGACCCGCACCCCCAACACCTAAAAAATCTGTGGGCTAACACACACGAAAAACTAGCAAAATCGCCTAATTCCTATTACATCGCCAATAAAATGCTCCTAAACCCCTATATAGCACCTCCGGGGCTACTGGAGTCGTTCCCCAGGTCGTTACGGACGCTACTATAGAATAATCCAAAAATATTTAACCCGGACCCCCAGCACCAAAAATATCCGTGGCTAACAGACACGAAAAAGTGGCAAAATTGCTTAATTCCTATTTCGCTGCTAATAAAATGCTCTTAAACCCCTCTAAAGTGTCGTTGGGACTACTGGAGTCATTTCCCAAGTCGTTACGGATGCTATTATGGAAGAATCTAAGAAAATTTGACCCGAACTCCCGGCACGTAAAAAATCCCTGGGCTAACACACATGAAAAACTTGCAAAATCGCCTAATTCCTATTGTGTCTCAAATAAAATGATCCTAAATCCCTCTAAAAGCGCCGCCGGGGCTACTGGAGTCATTCCCCAGGTCATTACGGATGCTACTATGGAAGAAATCAAGAAAATTCAATCCGCACCCCTAGCACTTAAAAAATCCATTGGCTAACACACA